>NC_136794.1:39938397-40245897 GCF_951216825.1 Electrona antarctica | reverse complement strand
ACGTGCGTGCGTATATAATGTATGAAGTGGATGTATGTAGTGGCTGGTGTGGAACAGGCAGAGTGGTGTGTTGGGGAGCGGTTCTGTTAACGTATAATTTGACGGGATTCCGCTCCGTTGCGGCTTTGCAGTCCGGGGGAAAACAAGACAAAAGGCGTGGCCTCTGTTCTATTAAAAGGCAGCCTTGAGTGTGCATGTGAGTGCGTATGTGTGCCCACGTGTGTGAGACAGGAGTGTGGGTGTATGACAGTGTGTGCATGTGTGTGACCAGATTGGCATACGTGTGTGCATGTTGTGTGTGTGTGTGTGTGTGTGTGTGTGTGTGTGTGTGTGTGTGTGTGTGTGTGTGTGTGTGTGCGCGCGCGTGGCGGTACTGTTAATGACCGTGCAGTGACAGAAATAACCCAGAAAACTGCTCCAGAATTACGATGTTGACGTTTTTCCATCTGCTAGTCTAGCACTCTTTAATGTACGGACACACACGCACGTACCCACACACATACACACACACACACACACACACACACATCTCCTTTGACCCATGCATACTCAAAAACATGAACACCCACACCCTGTTCCCCACACACACACACACACACACACACACACACACACACACGCATGCATGCGCACGTATACAGTACTACATGCACAGCTCTCGTTCTCTTCCACTCAGCAAATAGCAAAAAAATGACCACCGAGCGTCTGTCTAGACTGCACTTGAGTGGCGAGCGGCGCGCATGTGTGTGTGTGTGTGTGTGTGTGTGTGTGTGTGTGGTTAACAGAGGAAGACGTCATGTGCAGTGCGACCATTAGTGAGCTTAGTACAAGGATTCCTAACAGGCCGCGACCCCCCAAAATAATCATTATTTGAACTGGGGACCCCCCACACCATCCACCCTGACAAGCACTTGGAACTGTAGGAGGTGAGGGCATTGCATTTAGCTTGACTCGGCTGATCTATAAGCTTGTGGCTTGTAGTTTGCAGTTTGCCTCTTTCTTAAAGGTATATTCAGTGATTTCACTTAATTCAAATATCACTTATTTTTTTATTTTTTTTTGGATAATCCTCCCTACCATAGAGTGTGCTGACCATCAAAAGGTAAAAAAAAACCCTAGTTTCAGTTTTGGTGGCGGGTGGCAAAGCCTTCATCCAATCAGGATGAGAGGGGCCTTCCTCCAATCATGATCGAGTGGGGGCACATGCTGTTGGCCTGTTGCACTTCCCCCCACTGTAGAGTGTGTGCATGTGCACATTTTGTTACTGGGGCGGACTGGGTGGTTTTCCAAATCACTCAAATCACTGAATGCTCCTTAAAGTAATATTTGAAAATGTGGCCAATTTGGTTCTTAAAAAGGTCTTGAATTGTCACTTTAGAACTGTGCTGATACCTATAGCTGTATACACTTCAACTGCATGTTGGTTTGTTTACTGTTGAGTGAGAAAACAATGTTGCACATTAAGCTAATCATTTTACGGCAGCGGTTCCCAAACCTTTTCATGTCAGGGACCCCCAAATTGACACTAATTAACCTGCGGACCCCCATTTGAAAAGATAAGCCAGGGACCCCCTATAAGAGAAGATTTTACGGCTCTACGGACACCCCACTTAATGGCATTTCTATCTCTGGGTCCCCAATTCATATCGTAAAATCAAAATTAATTTAAGTCTGAGAGTGTACAAAATGGTTGGTTTGGTTGATTTGTACACTCTCAGAGTTACAGACTCATTAGGATCCATTTGGTTCCTAACTATCATTTAGCTGGGGACCCCCTGGAACTCCCTCAAGGACCCCTGGGGGTCCCCGGACCCTACTTTGGGAACCGTGGATTTAGGGACCCCTAAAATAACCCAGTTTAGGAACCACTGAGATAGCAGATCTTCCATGTCCAAAGGCCTGTCCTAAAGGCCTAATCCCAACCCCCCAACCTCAATCTGTCCTAAAGGCCTAATCCCAACCCCCCAACCTGAATCTGTCCTAAAGGCCTAATCCCAACCCCCCAACCTCAATCTGTCCTAAAGGCCTAATCCCAACCCCCCAACCTCAATCTGTCCTAAAGGCCTAATCCCAACCCCCCAACCTCAATCTGTCCTAAAGGCCTAATCCCAACCCCCCAACCTCAATCTGTCCTAAAGGCCTAATCCCAACCCCCCAACCTCAATCTGTCCTAAAGGCCTAATCCCAACCCCCCAACCTCAATCTGTCCTAAAGGCCTAATCCCAACCCCCCAACCTCAATCTGTCCTAAAGGCCTAATCCCAACCCCCCAACCTCAATCTGTCCTAAAGGCCTAATCCCAACCCCCCAACCTCAATCTGTCCTAAAGGCCTAATCCCAACCCCCCAACCTCAATCTGTCCTAAAGGCCTAATCCCAACCCCCCAACCTCAATCTGTCCTAAAGGCCTAATCCCAACCCCCCAACCTCAATCTGTCCTAAAGGCCTAATCCCAACCCCCCAACCTCAATCTGTCCTAAAGGCCTAATCCCAACCCCCCAACCAGAATCTGTCCTAAAGGCCTAATCCCAACCCCCCAACCTCAATCTGTCCTAAAGGCCTAATCCCAACCCCCCCAACCTCAATCTGTCCCTAATTAAGCCTAACTCCCCAAAGCTCGCTCTTTCTTTCTTTCTTTCTTTCACAACAATTTGTAATTTGAGGACCAGGCAAATTGTCCTCTTAATGTACTGTATATTTCTCAAAATCTACAACAGTGGTGGGGGACATTTGGCTCTCAGAAGTAATTATAGACAGTAATACAGTACCAGCACGCACGCACGGCCCGCCTGCACACACGCGTGAGCACACACACACGAAGACATCGCTGTGCAGTGTAAGTCATGTGCGCTGCCATAACAAAGCTATAAAGGACACTTAAGAAGCTGCATCAGCCCAGGCAGGGAAGCGCGCACACACACACACACACACACACACACACACACACACACACACACACACACACACACACACACACACACACACACACACACACACACACACACACACACACACACACACACAGTGACTGTACATAATGATAGATTCAGGCGTGCTGACACTTTACGATCACACTGTATCAACAACGGCGCTCAGAATAGAAAGTGGGTCTCGACTTTATGAGTGGGAATCAAGCCGCCGAGGTTGATACATGTATGTACGGCCCGGGATGGACACGAGTGTTACACGTTGTTGGAGGAGAAGTGTGTGTGTGTGTGTGTGTGTGTGTGTGTGTGAGTGTGAGTGAGTGAGAGAGAGAGAAAGACAGAGAGAGTTCTCCTCAAAATAGGGAGGGTTCAAGTTAATGGTTAATGTAAAAAGGTTATCCTATCGCACACAGATTTGGTGGCCCCCTGTAGTAACTCTGAGGACCGCCTAGGGGTCCCAGACCCCCTGTTGAACATCCCTCTGCTGTTCAGTAACTACAGAATACTATAATAATACGGTAATAAAGCTTTATTTATATAGCACCTTTCAAGAACAAGGTCACAAAGTGCTGAACAACAACAAGAGCATAGAACATATCATGGATCAAAAAGGCAATAGTACAACAAAAAATCACACCCGTGTGAACTGAGTGGTGCAGGGACGTCACACACTAACCATAGCAACCATGCTCACCTGTAAGGCTGAACATGGCCCCACGTACAGGTACACACCTGGTACACGGGTACACGGGTACACGTACAGGTACATGGGTACAGACAAAGCTGGTTATTGGAGTGGTTTGCACCACTCAAAAACACACAAAATAATGACACAGCAGTGGGTAACAGATAAGAAAGGTGGAAAATACATCAGAAAATACATAACAATCACAACGATAAAGGATTAAAAGCAGCTTTGTAGAAATAAATGGGTCTTCAGGAGTGATTTAAAACGAGGAACCGAGTCGGCAAGCCTGATCTCCAGTGGCAGGGCGTTCCACAGTGAGGGCGCACGGATTGTCAATAGTCATTTTGCGGCCTGTTTTTATAGTGAGTAGAGCTTTACCCGAGGATCTCAATTCGCGGGCTGGCTCATAGAAGTAAATTAGGTCTGAAATGTAGGACGGAGCAAGGCCGGACCTAGCCTTGAAAGTCTCTGTGCTGTGCAGGGCAAGGAAACCTGATTGAAAAATTTCAAAAAGATCTTGGATAGGAAAGGAAGTTTGGAAATTGGTCTGTAATTGTCTGTAATTGTTGAGTGTACTCATCTTTACTAAATGTGCGTGTGCGCGTGTGTACGTGTGCGTGAGATGTGTGTCGTGTGGCCGTGAGTTTCCATTTTAACAGCAGAACCTCCCAGTGTGAATAAACACAGTGAAGCAAGCGTTCAAACCGTTGAGCCGCAATTCCCACGCGGGCGGCTGGCACCGTGGCTGTGGAGAACACTCTCTTGCCACTTCCACTAAGTGGAAGAGTGAAAGACAGGCTTCTCCTAACCACTTTTAGCTTGGAATTACGTATACTGGGCATGTCATTACAGACGGAAAAACAAACAAACAAACAAACAAACTTTTCTTTACTCTTCACTTTAACCCGTTAAGACCGGAGGCCGATTCTACAAATCCCTTCCAAATCAGAAGAGAAGATTTGAATAAATTCTAAATTATTCAAAACATTTTCAAACACTTTCAAGATGTTTTAAAAAAAAACGATATACTGTATATAAATGTTTCTATACGTCTGTCTCTAGTCGGTCGGACCCACGGTTGTCCAGAACCGCCATGAAAGGCCTCTGCCCCGGCTCGGGACAGGGCCCCTGCCCAGAATATAGAATGTCAAAGTGGGGTCTGGGGACCCCCAGGGTAATACAGCATCTCAAAGTGGGGGACCCCCAGTGGAATACAGCATCTCAATCATTTTTGGCTATCAAAAATAGAAGATGTACTTCTTTCGGTGCTGCGAGCTTGTACACCTGCTATTTTGGAACTTTCTTTTTTTATTATTATTTTTTGAAAAATATCAACTTTTTTTGGAAAACTTAATAAGACAAAGTGTACTGATTTAGAATCTGCCTCAGTTATCTGTCCACACCACCAGTGGTGGAAAAAGTATTCAAATGTTTTACTAAGTAAAAGTATAAATACTGCAATGTAGATGTACTCCGTTACAGGTAGAAGTCCCGTATTCAAAATGTACTCAAATAAAAGTACATACTGTATGTGTGTACTCATACCGTAAATCCTCTAATTAGTATCCTCCTTTCAATTAAAAGCCGTGTCTCTAGTAATTACCGGGGGTGGCGTTGAATAAACCATATAAGCTCCGACCTCCTTTTATTAGCTTTTTCAAGTGCTAGTGGGCGCATCTGTTACGGTACGCGTCGCTGCCTCTGCCTGACTTTATACTTGCGTATATGGAATACGCCGATCGCGCACAACACAAACTACACAACACATGGCTACTAAACGGAGACCCAAGTGTGATGTTCTGAATTGGTCAGAATTTATTGAAAGGATAGCCCCTTGAGATGTGGCATCTCATTTTAGAGGGGGTCCCGTACACAGGTAAAAAACATTACATACAGTACAGTGCAGTTACACAAATAGACAGTGCACAATAGACAATACAAGACATGTACAGATACAGTTAGCTTGCTCATCGTCTCCCACCCACTCCCCCATCCCCCCAACTCTTTCTGGATAAGCATATTTAGAGTACAGTAGTGACTTGAAACAGGGGTCAGAAGTAAACAGCAGTACGGGCAGTGTTAGTAGCATGAACAGGTTGTTTTGAGGTGTGAATATAGGGAAGTCCTGAAGCAGCCAGGGGAGGTCACAGATCTTATAGAAAGAGGAAGATTGTTCCAGTCAAATGGAGCTTTGTAATGGAATGATCTACGTCCGTCTGTTCAAAGGGGAGTGGAGCATTCGGGAGAGAAAGCCGCAAAAATCCGCAAAGCAGTGAGTAATGGAGTCTGCATCTCCGGCTTGTGAAGGGAAGACTATTCTCCAGGCTGGGAAGCCTCTCAGCCTTTCAGTATACCTGACGAAGGCCCCTGAGGCCCAAACGTTGTATTTTTTGTCCGCTCTGTTGTCAATACATTATTTTGGGGGCTTTTAAAACGGTGTGTGGATCTCCTCTCTCCATTCTAAGCCTCTCAGACGCAGCTTGTCTGTATAATATACTTTTTGGGCATAAAATAAAACAAAATATTTTATTTAGAGCCTATAGGGCTGGGTGCAATAACTGTATACCGAGGTTGTGTAGGGCATACCGTGGTATCGAGTTCATAACCACTATTCTAAAAAAATATATTCCACGATTTTGGAAACCACTTTTTCACCCGGCGCTAATTGCCTATATAAGATGCAATACTGGGTTCTACTCTCCCTCTGCCAACCTGGGGAGAGCCCCGAACTGAGCTCATGCTTCCTTCAATGCATGAGTGAGCAGGCCGCTATAATGCCCCACAGCAGCAACAGTAGTGAGACCAGTATGACGTCTTAGAACATTTTGTCTTTTCAAAATTTGGCACCTATAACTACTGATACACACTTTCACTTAGAAACTCTGTTCCAGGCCCGGACGGTTAGCTCAACCGCCTGGGCACCTGGGCTGTCGAGCCGGCCGGATGGCGTGCCGCGGGTTCGACTCCCGAGCCCGACCGCCTTTGCCGCGTGTCACTCGCCATCTCTCTGTCCCTTTCCTGTCTCTATACTGTTCCCTATCAATACATTTTTTGTCATACTATTAGTCGACAAAATCAACACTGCAGCTTACCCATAGCAACCGCAGCTTACCCATAGCAAACCGCAGCTTACCCATAGCAACCGCAGCTTACCCATAGCAAACCGCAGCTTACCCATAGCAACCGCAGCTTACCCATGTGGTGGGAGTGGCAAACACCCAGCCATTTATTAGAGCACACTAGGAATACTGGCCAGGTGCTCCCAATGCACTGATTGGCACCCCAATTTCCCAACCTGTAGGCCTTGTGAAGACAGAGCTTAGAGTATATATGAATAGAGACGGCACCGGATTTCTCCTCTCATCCACTTGCATTAAGTTGCTCAAAAGCGCATGAGGCGATTTCAATCATCCTTCCGGTTAGGAACAGAGTGCATTCTGGGAAGAATTGGGCCAAATCGTGAACGCGCTGGCCGTTGACTATCATTGCACGCATTCACGTATGAAACAGCGTTCACGTGTCATCATGAACGTGCGCAATGATAGTCAACGGACCAGAATTGGCCCAGCGCTGCAATACCAAATTCGGCCACGATGTCTATTTCGCCTCAGGGTTTCCTCTGAGTGCCGTCTCTATTCATATATACAGGTAGGCCAGGCTACAGGGGGCTGTGACACCCTCCCCCTACAAAGAGACAGAGATAGTGGGCAGGTAGGCCAGGCTACAGGGGGCTGTGACACCCTCCCCCTACAAAGAGACAGAGATAGTGGGCAGGTAGGCCAGGCTACAGGGGGCTGTGACACCCTCCCCCTACAAAGTGAGGACCCATAATAAGGGACCGAGACACGGGTGCAGTACTTAGTTCAGACTAGTCATTGGTCCGTCAAACGACAACCTACCTCAAACCCTAACCTAACCATAACCACAAGCACGGGGACAGCGCATGTTCGAGCGATTCCCGCATGTCGGACTAATGCTCCGTCAGAATTACACGCAGATCCCCCGAGACACTATAGCTAATAACAAACATAAGCACTAAATATTTGTGTCATTTTAGCAATTAGCAATAATATTACTTTGAAAATGTAACCAAAGTCTGTTTGACAGATGTTTTGTTTTCCCCACCAAACCAAAGACATGTTTGCGCAGACTTACCCCCCAATTTTCATGCAAACAGCAAACCAATAACAAATACAAAGTAGAGCACAAACTATGCTTGCTTACTATGCTTACTTTTATATTGTGAATACATATTTTTGCATTGCTTTGTGCACTATTTCAATTGCTTTGTGCATTTTTAAAAGCTGTGTTTTCCTCCTATGTGTTATGACCTGGCTCTTAGGCCATAACAAAACGGAGGAAGACAGGAGACTCAGGGTGCAACACGTGAGCTCGTATACATCGGCTTATTTCCGCTATTCGTCGTCGTCGTACGCATGAAGCATGTGCATGCATAGGGCTTAACCCATGAAGTATACATGTGCATTGCATAGGGCTTAACCCATGAAGTCTACATGTGCATTGCATAGGGCTTAACCCTTGAAGTATACGTACATGTGCATGCATAGGGCTTAACCCATGAAGTATACATGTGCATGCATAGGGCTTAACCCATGAAGTATACATGTGCATTGCATAGGGCTTAACCCTTGAAGTATACATGTGCATTGCATAGGGCTTAACCCATGAAGTCTACATGTGCATTGCATAGGGCTTAACCCTTGAAGTATACGTACATGTGCATGCATTGCATAGGGCTTAAGCGGTTAAGGAGAAACCCAAACACTTGAAGGAGTTATATACAGTACATGAGCACTGGTCAATGTTTAGACACTCTCCAGACGGAACCTCTCGTTAATTCTTCTTCCATTAGCGCTAGCCGTACGTTGTTCTCCATGTGACACACGAGGAGAGGACGACCCCACTCAGCACTCTGTGTGCTCACGAGGAGAGGGCGACCCCACTCAGCACTCTGTGTGCTCACGAGGAGAGGGCGACCCCACTCAGCACTCTGTGTGCTCACGAGGAGAGGACGACCCCACTCAGCACTCTGTGTGCTCACGAGGAGAGGACGACCCCACTCAGCACTCTGTGTGCTCACGAGGAGAGGACGACCCCACTCAGCACTCTGTGTGCTCACGAGGAGAGGACGACCCCACTCAGCACTCTGTGTGCTCACGAGGAGAGGACGACCCCACTCAGCACTCTGTGTGCTCACGAGGAGAGGACGACCCCACTCAGCACTCTGTGTGCTCACGAGGAGAGGACGACCCCACTCAGCACTCTGTGTGCTCACGAGGAGAGGACGACCCCACTCAGCACTCTGTGTGCTCACGAGGAGAGGACGACCCCACTCAGCACTCTGTGTGCTCACGAGGAGAGGACGACCCCACTCAGCACTCTGTGTGCTCACGAGGAGAGGACGACCCCACTCAGCACTCTGTGTGCTCACGAGGAGAGGACGACCCCACTCAGCACTCTGTGTGCTCACGAGGAGAGGACGACCCCACTCAGCACTCTGTGTGCTCACGAGGAGAGGACGACCCCACTCAGCACTCTGTGTGCTCACGTGAATTGACAGTTACAACAACCACCTCCACCGCCGGGACATTTTTCCACAGTGAGCGAAGACAGTATGCCAGTTGGTCACATTAACCGCTATAGGATTTCAGAACCAGAGAGACAAGGTGTACACAGAGCAGGACGGCATACTGATTAAAATCAGTCAGTGGCTCAGGAGGTATAGAGTCCCTGGTTCAATACCCAGCTGCTCTCCACCTCACTTCAGTTCATTTGATCATCAACTTTCAACCTTGGTTCAGTCTACATGTAAAAGTGCCCAAAGTTGAAGGTTGATGCTTTGGGTCAGTCTACATGTAAAAGTGCCCAAAGTTGAAAGGAGGTGGTCAAATGAATGACCTCATAGTGGGGTACATTGAATCACTAGTCCTGGGTCAATCCAAGGGCCTACCACTCCACTCTCTTGATATGTTCTTCCCCAACTCTTGGAGAGTATTTAGGCCTTTTACTGGAGGTCCCAGCCCCTAAAATGACCCCAGGAGGAAGTGTTGACCTTTACTGAATTGCTTCAGTTTGAGATCATTTGAGCACCTAAATTCAGATTTGGGCACCGTATAGCATGTGTTTTTGAGTGGTGTAAACCACTCCTACAACTGGCTTTGTTAGTCTGTCTGTCTGTCGTCTGTCTGTCTGTGCATGAAAAATGAGCATGGTTGCTACGGTCACCCAGTTCACCCGGGTGTGATTTCATTACGTCAGACATTACGTCAGATCAGAGCTGATCAGGCTATATAAGACCTTACACCACTCAGTTCACACGGGTGTGATTTTTTAACCCATTGGTGGCTCAGGAGGTATAGAGTCCCTGGTGCAATAACATGCACGGACAGATGGACGGACGGACAGACAGACAGACAGACAGACAGACAGACAGACAGACAGACAGACAGACAGACAGACAGACAGACAGACAGACAGACAGACAGTCTGTCTGTCTGTCTCGCTCTTCTCCCTTTCTCTCTCGTAGGCAAACAAACCAAAGGTTTAATCAGGCCTTAACATTTGAATACAGTGAGCCTCAACGATATCATCTCTCTCTCAATTGCTTAATCTCTCCCCGTTTCCTTTCTGTCTCTCTATCCATCCCTCTCGTTTTTCCCACGTCTGGTCCAATGGCGAGCAGCGCAGGTATCTTGTTGTCTCTGTGGGCGGTGTGTGTGTGACACCGACAGAAAAACCACACAGCAAGATAAACTTCACAGTCCTCAAATTCCTCGACCCAACCCCCCCCCCCCCACCCCCCACACACACCACCCGATCAGATAAAAGATCTAGATCAGGCAATCCATATCACAGGCGCGCACGCACGCACGCACGCACGCACGCACGCACGCACACACACACACACACACACACACACACACACACACACACACACACACACACACACACACACACACACACACACACACACACACACACACACACACACACACACACACACACACACACACACACACACACACACACACACACACACACACACACACACACACACACACATTTGGTTAATTATAGTATGATGATGATGATGATGATGATGATATACATTTTACGGACTTCACATTTGAAATGAGGAGATAGCGAACCACAGCTGCCTGCTATTCATCTCATCAGGACAGAGCGTGCTCTTCTGTCTGCGATTGCAATTGCAGGACAGAGATATGGCAACATTAGAGGCAGCAGATAGAGGCATTTTGGTTTTCGCCTTTTCCATGCTTGCAGTAAATAGACGCTGAAGCAGTGGTTTTCAACCAGTGGTCCTTGAGGGGGTTCCAGGTGGTCCCCCAGATAAATGATGGAAAGCTGGTAACCTAATAGACCCTTATAGATCTTTAACTCTGTAAAATTAAACCAAATGGACAATTTGGTTTCATTTTACACTCTCAAGAGTTAAATTATGTTAAACATCTGCATTACTTAATTTACACAATTAGAGAATGTAGAATGTTTTTATCTTGATCAACGTTTGCCTGTTATCTCTCCTACTGGTGCCAACATCAATACAGCATGGAATTGTGGACACCATCTTATCCAACGACAACAAAATATTCTTTAATTTTAGATCTGAGAGGCTAAATGTCATCAAATGGTGGTCCCGTTCATGGCTCAAATTCAGAATAAATGATGGTCCTTGATACGAAAATGGTTGAAAACCACCACGCTGAAGGGATCTGCCGCAATGCAAAAAGCCCAGCTGCAGCACAACATGACACAGAATGACTCTACTGACACAGTACAGCTCTGACCTGGGCCTCTCTCCAGCCATTAGACTCTACTGACACAGTACAGCTCTGACCTGGGCCTCTCTCCAGCCATTAGACTCTACTGACACAGTGCAGCTCTGACCTGGGCCTCTCTCCAGCCATTAGACTCTACTGACACAGTACAGCTCTGACCTGGGCCTCTCTCCAGCCATTAGACTCTACTGACACAGTGCAGCTCTGACCTGGGCCTCTCTCCAGCCATTAGACTCTACTGACACAGTACAGCTCTGACCTGGGCCTCTCTCCAGCCATTAGACTCTACTGACACAGTGCAGCTCTGACCTGGGCCTCTCTCCAGCCATTAGACTCTACTGACACAGTACAGCTCTGACCTGGGCCTCTCTCCAGCCATTAGACTCTACTGACACAGTGCAGCTCTGACCTGGGCCTCTCTCCAGCCATTAGACTCTACTGACACAGTGCAGCTCTGACCTGGGCCTCTCTCCAACCATTAGACTCTACTGACACAGTACAGCTCTGACCTGGGCCTCTCTCCAGCCATTAGACTCTACTGACACAGTGCAGCTCTGACCTGGGCCTCTCTCCAGCCATTAGACTCTACTGACACAGTGCAGCTCTGACCTGGGCCTCTCTCCAACCATTAGACTCTACTGACACAGTACAGCTCTGACCTGGGCCTCTCTCCAGCCTCTACTGACACAGTGCAGCTCTGACCTGGGCCTCTCTCCAGCCTCTACTGACACAGTGCAGCTCTGACCTGGGCCTCTCTCCAGCCATTAGACTCTACTGACACAGTACAGCTCTGACCTGGGCCTCTCTCCAGCCTCTACTGACACAGTGCAGCTCTGACCTGGGCCTCTCTCCAGCCTCTACTGACAGTGCAGCTCTGACCTGGGCCTCTCTCCAGCCATTAGACTCTACTGACACAGTGCAGCTCTGACCTGGGCCTCTCTCCAGCCATTAGACTCTACTGACACAGTGCAGCTCTGACCTGGGCCTCTCTCCAGCCTCTACTGACACAGTACAGCTCTGACCTGGGCCTCTCTCCAGCCTCTACTGACACAGTACATCTCTGACCTGGGCCTCTCTCCAGCCTCTACTGACACAGTACAGCTCTGACCTGGGCCTCTCTCCAGCCTCTACTGACACAGTACAGCTCTGACCTGGGCCTCTCTCCAGCCATTAGACTCTACTGACACAGTACAGCTCTGACCTGGGCCTCTCTCCAGCCATTACAAACACTTTTTTCCTGTTGCATGCTGCCTCCTCGGCCTCGCTCCAACCATTACAGCAGGTTGTTCCTGCTGCAGGCTGCCACATTTTCACCATTACAAAGAGTTTTTTTCCTGCAGCTGCACGCCTGCCACATTTTCCTGCACCCGATAAATTAGTTCTCCCTCTCGCTCGAGTCTCCATGGCCGCTCCGCCTCTGTTGTGGTCCATCCATCACAGCACACGGACGGAGCTTATTGATGAATCATTCTCTCCTCCGAGCGCACTGGACCTCTCTCTCTCTCTCTCTCTCTCTCTCTCTCTCTCTCTCTCTCTCTCTCTCTCTCTCTCTCTCTCTCTCTCTCTCTCTCTCTCTCTCTCTCTCTCTCTCTCTCTCTCTCTCTCTCTCTCTGGAAAGATTTAACTTTTTCCTCCCTCTCTCTTCCTCTGTTATTTTTATACATCTCTATACGCATGGACGCACGCGCGCGCGCACACACACACACACACACACACGCACGCGTGTCTGAGTACTTCAAACAGCACCCAGTGTGTATGTGGCTGAAGATGTGCTTATTTGGTTTTTGTTGTTGTCGTTCTTTTTTTCTTTTCTTTTTTTAACCATTGTTGGGATCGTCTTACGAGCTCCGGGCCAGAAGTGGAAACTGTGGCCGCTATAGTCATGTGATCTGTGTCATTGTCTATACTATACTGTATGTGTGGAGGTTTGTTTGTGTGTGCGTGCATGTTGTGTGGATACACTTTGTAGTCCTACAGTACTCAAAAAAATGTGTGTGTACACATGCTCTCTCTCTCTCTCTCTCTCTCTCTCTCTCTCTCTCTCTCTCTCTCTCTCTCTCTCTCTCTCTCTCTCTCTCTCTCTCTCTCTCTCTCTCTCTCTCTCTCTCTCTCTCTCTCTCTCTCTCTCTCTCTCTCTCTCTCTCTCTCTCTGCAGCCGAGGTGGTATATATTCTTTTTTATTGGCCTAAAATATTGTCTATATTCGTGAATCCACTTGCTGACCGGCTTGAGCAATTGACCAAATTGCTCAATACTGAGCAAAATGACCTCATCACATTTGTGCTGACCTCATTACATTTGTCATGACGTCTATGGCCGTTTTTAGCCCAAGGAGTGTTGTTTGTGCAAAACTAATGCTTGGAATGGATTCAGAATAATGAAAACCCCCTAGTTTGACATGTCACAATGCTACTTAAAGCATATAAGGAAAGTTTGATATTTTTTACATTTTTGCCCGCCATAGGATGTTAATGTTAGGGTCACAAGAAACCCCTCAAAAAAAATTGCTCAATACTGACAAGTGGATTCATGAATGTATGTATATAGTAGGGGTGTAACGATATATTAACTGCATCGAAAAATCGATTTTAATTTCAAGAATCGAAGTACATCGAAATGAAAACAGCAACATTGACTATGTATCGTATCGTTTTGCAATGCAAATAATCGATTGTATCAATACTACATTTGTGTGCGTGGTATTTAGCAATTTTAGAAGAAAAGGGGTTTAATTACTTACACCCAGTATATAGACAATATTTTAGGCCAATAAAAAAATACTATATACCAAATTTCCCACTTAAAAACAAAAGAAGCCTGTCGACTGTCGGACTACACACGCACACGCGCACACACACACACACACACACACACACACACACACACACACACACACACACACACACACACACACACACACACACACACACACACACACACACACACACACACACACACACACACACACACACACACACACACACACACACACACACACACACACACACACACAAAGTATTTAAACAGCAGCAGGGGGAGCTCCACAGTCTAGCCTCTCTCTCTCTCTCTTTAATCTAACATTCCTCATCTCTCCTCTTTTCTCTCCTGATCCCTCCATCCTCTCTCTCCCCAGTTTCCCCCTAGCTCTCTCGCCCTTCCATCACTCCTTCTCCTCCTCCCCTCATCCACCTCCTTCCTTCCTTCCTTCCTTCTTCCTGACCTTTTCTTCACCTCCTCTATCCTCCACACCTCCTTACACCCCCCCCCCCCACCCCTGTGGTGGAAAGTACATATACTCAAGTGCTGTACTTGAGTACAATTTTGAGGTATTTGTACTACCGTTTCCAATACTTTTACTTCTACTGCACTACATCTCGGATCCGAGTATTGTACTTTTATTTGACTGCATTAATTTGAAAGCTGTATAGTTAGTTAGCCTACTAATTACTTTGTAGATTTGGATTATTATTACAAAACATACATTAACCACATTCTGGCCATTTGAAAATAGCTGATCTACAAGCTCACAAGGCGTCACAGTCGCGACACATCTGATTATTATACGTTTGAAAACTTGAAATGTGACATTCTGCATAATGAGTTTACTTTTGGTATAGCCTGTACGCCAATGTTCCCCATCACGCTCACCGGATAATCAGAAAAGACTAGAAGCTTTGTCATTGGTCGAAAAAAACCCGGTCGCAGTGACTAACCAATCAGGAAGCAGACAGGCAAATCGTCCAATGACAAAGCTTCTAGGAACATCTTTGAATGCATATTGCGGCCCCTAGATGTGTCACAGAGACTACATTTTTTTGGGAGCGTTCTACCCATTGCTGGCTGTCTGAATACCAAAAAATAAAAAAATAAAAAGGTCATTAAAATGTTGACATATTGCTTATAGCAGCTTTAAGACGAGCCTGCTCGTCATCTGTACCCAGTGTCAGGTATACTGTAGGTCTTGGACAGGTATACAGGTATATAATCATACGGATTCAACGTGTTAAGTACCTTTTGATTCCAATACTATTTTTGTACTTTTACTCGAGTGCATTTAGAATTCTGGACTTTTTCCCCCTTGTAACAGAGCATTTCTATACTGCAGTATTTGATACTTTTAACTTAAGTGAAACATTCGAGTACTTTTCTTCCACCACTGGTCACCCCCCCCCCCCCCCCCCATCACCAACACCACTACCTTGTCCTCCTGGCGAGGGCGGTGGGGAGGGGGGGGTGTAGTCACAGGGACCTATAATCCGTCCTCCGGAGGGCTCTGACCTCTAATACCTTGACGTCTCACATTTCACGGCCCGGCGTGTCGTGAACCCAACGTCTGAAGCCTGCCGAGACGTGATGGCTACCGACACTGAGCCCCTCTCAGTGGCGACACGGGGGCTCTGCGGGGAGATGGAGACGCTCACAGTGGGCCACGGTATAAAGGGGGGGACCGACCCACCGACCAGGCCAGGCCCACCCAGGGCTATAGGCCCGCGGCGGGGGCCGAGAGGAATGCTGCTGCTGCTGGGGCAAGCCGAGACACCTGTTGATCGAGGAATTATATGTATTATTATTGCCGAAGGTCGCAGTTAACTATGGAATTGTGCGTTTTCCGTCACTCAAAATCCCCATACATGGGGCGTTTTTCGTCACTCAAAATCCCCATACATGGGGCGTTTTTCGTCACTCAAAATCCCCATACATGGGCCATTTTCCTTCACTCAAAATCCCCATACATGGGGAAAGCCCCCATATAGTGTGCCCAGGTCTCGTGATATCACTATCACATCATCAGGGATATTAAGCACTGCCCCCGCCTGCCACCCTTAGATCTCCATATATGGAGCTGACATGTTCTGACAATCCATATGTTGATCTGACCTCATCACACCCTGTACACTCAAGACACGGCGGCTCCATATATGGCCAGTGCACGCAAGGGCGAGGTCGCTTCTCGCCCCCTCAGGCGTCTTACTGGTAATATAAGTTAAAGTGTAATTTATAACTCCTGAGTGAGAGTTTAACTCACAGAGGCTCCCTTTTCCACCGAGGTTGAACCGCTTCAGTTCTTGGTAAAGGGGAGACACTTGTGAAGGGACAGTGAAGGGACGACAGGATGAGGAGTGGTGTTGCTGCGTAAATGCGCGCGATATTGAACAGTCAAAGCTATTTGTATCAATGTGGCTGCATGTATCAACTCAATATGCCTGCACTGTATCAACAGAATAATTATGTCATACTATAGGTATATAAGTTGGGGACCTCACATTTGGTCTTGAAACAGGCCTCAAGATTCCTAAGGCCGCCCCTGATGCAAGGTATAGCTATACTAGAACAGCAGTGAGAACAGCTGTTATTACCATAGAGGGGAAACGGTAATCCCCGCCCATTCACCTGTATGGAGTTGCTTACCGCATGCAGCACACCCGGCTTCTGTGTTGGGAACATTTGACGGGCGCGCCTTATTTGGGGCCTCTGCGCGTCGTCTCGCATGCGCAGTACAGTGTCACACTCTTCCGGTGTCCTCGCAGGCGGCGGGACTGTGACACTATAGAGCGTCGCAGTCCCGCCTCCTACCCTGGACCAGGAAATGAATCCCAATGCATTTTTCCCATAGACATTTCTTAAAGTATTTATTTAAAGACGGTTACGCCGCGGACAAAGCCAACTCGAGTCGTGAGAACTCATGACAACACAAACAATATTTTGGACCAAACAAATAATTACAAAGAAGATAAACAACAAAAACAGTGTTGTAACCTGCCGTTTTTTTCTTCTTTCTAATTATTTGTATGGCCCAAAAAATTGTGTTTGTTGTCATGATTTGTCACGACTCCAGTTGGCTTTGTCCGCGGCGTAAACGTCTTTAAATAAATATTTTCTGAAATGTCTATGAGGAAAATGAACGGAGAATCATTTCCTGGGCCATGGTAAGGGGCGGGACTGCGACGCTCTATACTAGAACAGCAGTGAGAACAGCTGTTTTATTACCATAGAGAGGGAAACGGTAATCCCCGCCCATTCACACCTGTATGGAGTTGCTTACCATGCAGCGCATACTCCCTTTTCACCCCTGCTTCTGTGGTGGGAACATTTGACGGGCGCGCCCTATTTGGGGCCTCTGCGCGTCGTCTCGCATGCGCAGTACAGTGTCACACTCTTCCGGTGTCCTCGCAGGTGGCGGGACTGCGACGCTCTATACAGTTGGGTGCCACCGATATTGTCCCTTATCATTTGACCCATTTAGGCCTGACCTCAACATTTTAAAAAATCCAGTTTTCTGAAATAAATATTTTCACGATTTTTCAAAAATAGCAGACCTACAAGCTCGTAGCGCGCCACTCGGTGGCGCGCTATGAGCTTGTAGATCTGCTATTTTTCAATAGCTAAATTATAACAATGTTTAAAACACCAAAAGGGGTTCCCGCCCAAAATGGGTTAACTGTCCTTTTGCGCAGATCACGCAAAACTCAGCAAAAAGAAAAGGACAATATCGATGGCCTCCAACTGTACAAAGGACTGCCCTAAAGATGTTGGATTGGTTCAGTTTTATCAACAAAAGCTGAGAGATTGTCCTCAGTCTCTATTGACAAAAAGTGTTGAGATTGACCTGTGAGTCTAGACGGCCAGGCATGCACAGAGACCTCCGCCCCTCATTGACCCCACTTTCTTATTTATTGGATGTGATTGTGAACAATAGCCGAGTCAGATTCAAATGCAATTCAAATCTAACACACCCATTAATGATTTGATTAGCTGCAGCTGTGTTGCTTGCTTACATCATGGTGTTTTGTAAGTGTCCAACAAAGCCTTCCTTCCCAGTGGAAAAGGCCAGATGTTTTGCCTAAAAATTCCTCCAAGTTGAAAATATTTAGACTCTCGGCAAGCAGATAAAAAACAGCACACATGAACGCACTCACACAAAATAGATGTTCAGCGTCTCGTCGCGCTGCTCGACTGCTGGGCCTCCAAAAATATGGCGCTCCCATCACAAACAATGAACCCATTCTGGGCCTTTTGGTGTTAGCATTATGTTATGCTTTAGCTATTGAAAAATAGCAGATCTACAAGCTCATAGCGCGCCACCGAGTGGCATGCTACGAGCTTGTAGGTCTGCTATTTTTGAAAAATCGAAGAATGACTGACATAGCTTTTTCAGAAAACTGTCAGGATGTAGAAGACATTTTTAGAATCTGATCTCAGGTCAAAATGGGTTAAAGAACATGCCCAGTATGTCTTGGTGGACACAGCCATGCTTTTACCCTGCTGTAGTTGTTAACCTGAACCCGGGGCAATAACTACAAAATCAGCCAAGGCTTCCCGCATGCTCCTTTTAAACTTGCACCACAGCACTGATACAGTATCAGTGATACCACTAACTCACAGAGGTCCAAGTCAAGATTATACGCACTCGCCTTCCTTTCCGTCCCCACACAACCCTCTATCTCTATCTCGCTGCTCCATCCATCCCTCCCCTGTAGTTTCCCCCCTTCTCATATCCTTCACACTCATCTCTCCATCAGGCTGTCTCCCACAACAGACAGCCATTTCCTCCTGTTCTGCTATCGGTCTGGAAACACTGACGATTCCATCACGTGGAAGATGTTTGCACCCGACAAGCTGCACAATAATGGAACTCTGAAGCCTGATAGTAGCCCACCTACTGTGTACAGCTCACAGCGCGTCGTATCCACTGCGAAAAGAGGAGTTAACGGGGCAGTTATGGCATTTTATTAAGGCATATACAGTAATATACGGTAATATACAGGTGTGATAGTACAATTCGGGAGTTTGTTTGTTGGAAAGTTTAACGGTTTAATATTACAGTTTCCTGTTATATACACATCCGTATTCCTGCATGCTTTTTTGCGCAGTGATCGGTAACGCGTTGTGAGCTTGTAGGTACTGTGTGCTATTTCCGGACGGTGCGTGACAGAGTGTACAACTTGATACACACTGAGGATTTCACTATGCTTTTCATTGTGTTTTTTTGAGCGGTGCCTAACCGCTTTTGGATGGCGTTTTATGCTCTATTTGGACGTTTTCTTATGCTTTATTAGTTGGATAGGACAGCCATAGTGTGAGGCTGACGTGCCACTCAGGGGTGTTGTGTTTATGTTAATGTATAGCCAGCTGAGTAACCAGAGCAGAGCTCGTTATGCCATTTAAATATCCATCTCTGTTTTTATGTGTTATTCAAAACGAAGCGCCCAAAAAAACTAAAACAAACCACTGCACACTGGGCTTCTATGTTAATTTAACCCAGATAGCGTCCAAAAAGAATTCCATAAGGGGGCCGTCGATAGAACAGTTTTCTAAAAACCTATGTTTCTATGTCAATGGTGCTCAACTGTTTTCATGTCAAGGACCCCCAGAATTATCTGTATTTGGACCCCCATCTGAAAATATGTTGTTCCAGGGACCCCCAAGAAGCAAAGATTTGAGTTAAAAACGTTCACTTTGAAAGAATATTCAAAGATTTGCGCCACATTTTCACGATTGTTCAAAAATAGCAGACCTACAAGCTCCTAGGAGCTAGGAGCTTGTAGATCTGCTATTTTTCAATAGCTAAAGTATAACATAATGCTTAAAACACCAAAAGGGGTAATGTCGTCCTGAAGGGGTAAGGTGTGTACCACATAGTATCTGATGCCTGACAGAGAGGTTCTATTCCCGGGCCCGGTATGTCACTGCATGTCACACTGTATGCTCTCTCTCTCTCTCTCTCTCCACTGAGACAGTCAGTAAAGGCAAGAGAAGCCGGAAAAGAAATAACGTAAGTTAGAAAACAAAACAGAACAAGTACCCATGAGAGGTATAGGTGAAATTAATCTCTCAAGGCTGGTTCTGCTGCAAAAGCTGTCACTGCCCTAAACACTGTGTGTGTGTGTGTGTGTGTGTGTGTGTGCCCTAAACACTGTGTGTGTGTGTGTGTGTGTGTGTGTGTGTGTGTGTGTGTGTGTGTGTGTGTGTGTGTGTGTGTGTGTGTGTGTGTGTGTGTGTGTGTATGTGTACTTGTGAGTAAACAAACCTTTTTTACTACATGTAAACAATATGATCTCATATCAGCGAATTAAAAAACACACACACACAAACGACATGATTGCACGTAACCTTCACATCACTGCACCCATGCCCTTGTATAAACACACATGCAGTGATGATCATTTTGGTCAAACACATCAACACACAATCAATGGCGCGCACACGCACACACGCACGCACGCACGCGCACACGCACGCACGCACGCACACGCACACACACAGAGCGTATATCAAGGTTGAATCTACACAAAGGCATCATACATGCATGTGTAAATACATATACAGAGAGTTATGAACAGTAATGATACAGTACACCTGATGACTTTAATAATAGACTCTGCTCATATGCTATGTTGGCCGTGTGTGTGTGTGTGTGTGTGTGTGTGTGTGTGTGTGTGTGGTGCATGCACCTGTAAGAATACACTTGTGTGTATGCACATGCCTGATGCATTAGAGTGTATGTTTATACAAAAAATATGAAAATATGAAATACAAGGTTAGGAAGGAGGGATCACCAGAGTCTGCACATCTGCGGCATTTTTCACTTGTTTGTGCCATGATGACAAGTTGACAAGTTGTGATCTTTAGATTTGTCTGGAATGTCAATGTCAAAAGTATCGCAACTCTTTGCGTAAAGGATCGATACAGATAGTGACAAAAGGAACTTCGATATTTTGCTGAATCTTCCTTGTGAATGTATGCACGCACGGGCCCACCTGCAGTTCCAGCTTTGATCAGTAGGCTCGACGGCTTCAACGTTGCAGTGTTGATTTCGTCGACTAAAACTGATAAAAAAATGTTTATTCACGGACGAAAACTAAATTGAAACTAAATTAAAACTATGCTATGTATGATGACTAACACTATATAAGACTAAATATACTGACAAGGGACTAGTGGACAAGAGATCCAGTATAAGTCATTTTACAATTAGTTGCATGCTAAAAATAGCAGATATACAAGCTCACAACGCGTCACGCTGCGACACGTTGTGGGCTTGTTGATCAGCTATTTTCAGCAAGTGAAAAATTACGTCATTACGACGGCATCAAGGCCCGCCAAAATACATTTTGTTCGACTAAATCAACTGTAGATTTAATAGACTAAAATCTTAGGATATTTAGTCGACTAAAACTAGACTAACAGTAAAACATTCCGGGTGACAAAAATGTGACTAAAACTGAATGAAAACTATTCAAGAGACTATGACTAAAACTAAAATCTGAATTTGCTGCCTGTAGGTGTTTTGTCATATCTGCCCTGTGCAACTAAAAGCCAAACAGAAATTTAGTTTGTATTAATATGATGCAGTGTTCAACAACAAAAACGCAATTAAATCGTTAATCGCAATTACTTGTGTGACAATTCGTCTTCACGTAAAATGTCCTAATGGTGACAGCCCTAAGCGAAGAGAGATTTCTACACCCGTATATACACAACTTGTGCTCTACATAAAGACACAAAGCCTGATAGTATCTTTCTTCTTGTGGCGTACACAAACAGGCCTGTATACGGTACCACACTGAGGTGACGTTACGAGTGTAAACGTTGCTCACACATGCAACTCTGATTTCATAACACCACGTGGTGATCAAATGGAAGCCCAAAGCCTAATGCACTGGATTACCAGCCAAGGTGCCTGGACCGCTGAGCCACGGCCAAAGGCCTGTGTGAGCAATGTTTACACTCGTACAGTCACGTGACTGTACGAGTGTAAACATTGCAGTCACCTCACCAGCATGCTGGCTTGTTGCCAAACAACCTCAGCGTCTGCTTTCCACGAAAATCTTTAGCGTAGAAGGGAAAATGGAGGGAGGTTAGTATAGACCCCTGGGTGCTGCTCCAGTCATCCAAGCATATATACAGTACGGCTCAAATTGTTAGTAATCAACTACAGTATAAGATCAGAGAATAGAAAGACATTAAATACATTTCTAATTTATGAAATCACGAACTAAATGTTTGCGTCCTGATTTGAAATAATAAATATAGTGATTGAACGGCAACACTCGAACCTTAAAAGAAAGGTACATAATTATAGACATGACCCTCATGTGTACATGCTTGCTGCACCCCCAGGGGAAAGGGTTTGAGCCGAATGCCTCAGCACAAACATGGGACAGACAGGTTCAGAGGTCTTCAGTAGTAGTGGACTTTATTTGAATACAAACAGAGAGGCTGGCGTGTCCCCCCCATGGTCAGCGGAACAGCATTCCTCTGTGTCTGTCTCAGTCTGCTGGCTGCCTCACGTGACAACACCTGACTTCCTACTGTACTCTCGCTCGCACAGGCGCACGCACGCACGCACGCACGCACACCCTGGTATACAGAACGAAAGGCCCTGATCACGTCTCTCTCCCATTAAGGAAATGGTCGCGGGCTAAGAGGGCATTTTGAATGAACCATTAGCATCTAATCTAAGAGGGAGGGATACTATATTTCATCCATTTATTTACAAATTCAGGCTATCTATGTCACTGTCACACACACACACACACACACACACACACACACACACACACACACACACACACACACACACACACACACACACACACACACACACACACACACACACACACACACACACACACACACACACACACACACACACACACAGTCATGTGGTTTGGGAAAGTGGGTTCCCAGGAACCAACCACACAGAGTCAGACAGATAGTGACACGAGTGCTGCACGACATATAATACTACTGTTTATTACATGGCTTGATTCTGATTGGTCAATGAATCGCTGACTTCAGCGGTGTGTTATTTCTGTGTAAATGTCCGATCAGCTCTATAACAGACCACTATCTACTACAAGTAAGACGCGCAAACGCGGGAAGCGAACGCAGCTCGTAAATTGCAATAACAACAATTAGAATAAATTACGTACTTTTTTAAGGTTTTTTTTAAGTTCTTTTTTTTTAAGTTAAGTTTTTTTAAGTTAAGTTTTTTTTTAGCGTGTGTATGTGTATGCGTGTGTTTTTTTTCCAAGTTAAGTTTTTTTTTTAAGTTAAGTTTTTTTAAGTTAAGTTTGTGTGTGTGTGTGTGTTTTGTGTGTGATACAGCTGCGCCCTCTGGTGGCGGGCAGGTGGTGTTACAGCGTGACACACACACACACAGACAGACATGTTCTGCTAGGTCTCATAGTTAGTGCTCACTGCATTCGCAATTAATTATTTCTGTGCTGCTAGCTGTTAGCATGAATCCCAGTTCCCAGTGCCACCATCTGCGTCCACTTTAAGAGAAGGAGTTTGCCCGCCCCTCCGCGCCACACACACACTCAACACACGCACTTTGCTTTATTAGCCCAAGTGCACACTGTTTACCTGTCGTCAGAAACGTTAAAATATCGGGAGCGATGCGGTACAAAGTCACACATGGCATCCGAACTTTGGTTGGCAGAAGATCCACCAAGGACAGCTCTCCAAAATTCCGACTTATGGAGGTTTGAAAATCCTGCTTTGAATTGAGGTAAACTGAGAAAAGTTTTAATGTCCCATAGCTGGGGGTGACGGGGCGTTGTCATAGCAATCGGACCAATGTTAAAAGCTGCCGTGGGGCTCAACCATTATATACACGGAGTATAGAGCGCCCCTTTCATGACGGCGAGAAGTGAATCCCCCGTTCATTTTCCCCATAAGCTTTTCAAAAAGTATAAGTATAAGACGTTTACGCCGCGGACAAAGCCAACTGGAGTTGTGATGAATCATGACAACACACACAATATTTTGGGCGGAACAAATAATTACAAAGAAGAAAAACAACAAAAAAGGTGTTGTAACCTGCCGTTTTTTTCTTCTTTCTAATTATTTGCTCAGCCCCCAAAAAATTGTTTGTTGTCATGATTTGTCACAACTCGAGTTGGCTTTGTACGAGGCTTAAAATGTCTTTAAATAAATACTTTTTGAAATGTCTATGGGGAAAATGAACATGGAATTATTTCCTGGGTCCTGGTAGGGGGCGGTACTGTGACGCTCTATAGAGCACCTTAGTCTGACGTCACTTTCAGTAGAGGGCACCAACACACAGGTTCATGTATTTTTTTATTTGCATTGAAATCTTCATAGGGCGATTTTAGGTCGCTTCATATAAGAACTGTGTTTGAAAAATAAACCGACCACCCCGGCCTTTCTGTCAGGGGAGTGGCTGTGCGTCGTTAATGATGTCCATTCATATTTGATACAGCCAGTTTCTGGAGAAAATGGAATTAATGTGGCCGCAAAAGCCTTGAAACTACATATGAAGGCAATGTCGCTGCTAATATACGTCACGCCCAGCTGTCAACACATTGCGTTCCAGAGATTCCTCGTTGACGTAAGCTCAGCTGGTGGTGACTCGACTCGTACTAACCACGAAACATTAAATATCAATAAAATAAAAATAAAAATAAACGTAATTGACATTGACATTCAGTTTCTGTTGTGCGACGGGCAGATGCAGCCACCCCCCCTACCCGGAAATGTAGTCTCTGGGTTGTTTGACTCGTTTCTAACGCTTATTTTGTTACTCTTTGGGTATATTTGTACATTTCCACCTTCAGTCGATGCTTCATATCCATATGAGTGAAAAGGCCGGGGTGATCTACTGACAGTAGAGGGCAGTGACGTCAGGACTTCGGTGCTCTATACATTGGGGTCCGTATTTATAGCAAACAGCGTCCCCTAGCGGCGGGGTCCGGCTATATACGGACCTGGCGCAAAAATAATTAATAGCTATTGAAGGACAAAGGTTAAGAAACAGGATATTTGGGAAGCACCGATTCTCAAATTGGGGTCCTTTGGGAGGTTCCAGGGGGTCCCTGACTCCCCAACAAAGTTTAAACACTTGCGTCCCATTTCATTTTTTCGACTGTTCAAAAATAGCTGATCTAAAAGCTCACGACATGTCACAGTGCGATGCATTGTGAGCTTGTAGATCAACTATTTTCAAAAATAAATTGACAAATCTTCTCTTATGAGGGTCACTGCAGGCACAAGATCTTTTCAAATGGGCGTCTTGGGGGAAAATAATAATAATCTTTTTCTTTACAGATTAAAAACATTCCTGGCACAAAACATTTTCAGACGGGGATCTGCGGCCAAATACATAATAATCTATTTGGGGGTCATTGAGTTGAAAAGGTTTGAGTTTGACTGCTGTAGAATCTCACCATACAGTATCTGTCACCGCACAGTTTTGCACATTGGTAAATAAATGGAACATTTATATAGTGCCTTTATCCAAGGCACTTTACATATTTTGTGCATTACATTCTCACACACACACACACACACACACACACACACACACACACACACACACACACACACACACACACACACACACACACACACACACACACACACACACACACACACACACACACACACACACACACACACACACACACACACACACACACACCGATGGCGGCGGGAACCATGCATGCAAGGCACCAACCTGCTCATCGGGAGCAATTAGGGGTTCAGAGTCTTGCTCAAGGACATTTCGACACCAACCCCGGGGGGAGGCCAGGATCAGCCCAGATTCCGTTTCCCAAACGACCGCTCAACGGGACTCTGCTGGTCATCAAACGATTGGCTTAAGAATGCGACAAAAACAAAAACATCTCCATGAATTCAAGGCTCCATGGAGTGTGTAATTGATAGAAAATAGGTATTGTTTTGGGTGAACTACTACTCCTCTAAGTGGTCAGATGGGTGTGCCACGAACGCTCTTGACACCGTCAAGTGGATCCTGATCCAGAAGATGCTGAGAACCAGCGGTTTGTGGACACGCCACACCGACAGTTCACTGCCTGTTCCTGGAAGACGGGATGGGCGACAGATAAATAAACTGTATTCTCGATACCTGCTCGCTCGCTCATCCTTTTAATAAGTCTTCGCTGCTTTCGGGTACATTTTGTCCCACCGAGATGGATTACCGTTTCTGTCAAGATGAATCTACCGCTCCGAGAGCCGCACAGCTCTTTCCAATCACGTACAAATCTGTTTTGGCAAAGTACATCCCAGAGGCTTATTGGAAAGTACAGCAGAGCGCTTGTAATAACACATCACTTGATCCCACTAAATACCTCGGGTATTATCCGCACGTCTTCGGCTGCGGCGCTTCTTTCAGCCAGGATAGGAGCTGCTGGCAGCGCAAAGTACACCGCTTTTAATTTATTTATGACCATACAATAATGAACCCTATAGATCACGAAAGCAGCCTTCTATAGCTGCACAGTAAAATCCAGAGAGTCAATTGAACTCAGAGTCCATTTGGTGGAATTGGCGCACACTCACAGTTAGACGCGAGTGACTCGAGGAACTAAGGCACAGACGTGCAAAATGGTACACATGTACACGCACAGTAAAACTAAATTCCATTTTGTTCACTGTCAGAGTTACAAATGGATAGAAGAAGGAACACTGAGGATGTGCACAATGGCACACTGGCTCCAACTTTACATTCCACACTAAATCATTTGGAAATGATTAGGTTCTCTTTAAAATGTCATGCTGTAATTAAAACTAAGGAGCAAAAAAAGGGCAATGCAATTATATTTTGTGTACTTCAAACTTCAACTTGCTACAGTAGCCCTGTGTGTTATGTTATTCTCTTGCATTTACCCTCTCAGGCACATGCACGGCATGCACGCACACGCACGCAATAACACACATGCTAGGAAACATATACTGTAAACACACTCAGAAATACACACACACACATGCATGCAGACCAAGTCCACAAACAAATGCATTCAGAAATACATATGGACACACAGAAACACACACACAGAAACGCACGCACGCACGCACGCACGCACACAAACAAGTTGAATAAAGACTTTCGAAGCACACACAGACGCGCGCGCGCACACACACACACACACAGAAACAAACAAGTTGAATAAAGACTTTCGAAAATAAGAAGTGGTTTGAAAAGAGTGTCACGTTTGTAGGCTACTCACTGAGATCTGGGTGAACTCCACACAGCTACCGGCCCGGCTCCTGCTGCTCTCCATCCCTGAGCTACCGGCCCGGCTCCTGCTGTTCTCCATCCCTGCACACATCTCCATGTCCCACAACTTCTGTCCTGCAGGCATCTCACACCTCTCTCTGAGTGTGTGTGTGTGTGTGTGTGTGTGTGTGTGTGTGTGTGTGTGTGTGTGTGTGTGTGTGTGTGTGTGTGTGTGTGTGTGTGTGTGTGTGTGTGTGTGTGTGTGTGTGTGTGTGTGTGTGTGTGTGTGTGTGTGCGCGCGCGTGTGTGAGTGAGCAGGGCAGTGGATGCACGTTGGCACACGGCTGCAGTCACTGAAAGTTTGTTCAGTAAGTCAGACTTGTTTTCCCCAGTCCTTCATTCTCTGCGTCTGCCTCCTGACTCCTCGTCTTGTCACCTTCCTCCTCTGCCTCCCTCCAAACCTCTCTCGACGTCGTCTTCCTCCTCCTCCTCCTCCTCCTCCTCCTCGTACTCCTCTGGTGTGTCTGTCCGTCCGTCCCTCTCTCTCTCTCCCTCTCTCAGATGAGAAAGACAATCAACAGGTGTTTGTCCGGCTGCAAATCCTGCCAACAGACAGACAGAGGCTGAGCTTGTCTAAACTTCACTTCAGCGGTCAACTGGACCAGAGATCTACTGGACCAGACAGACCCACAGAGATCTACTGGACCAGAGATCTGCTGGACCAGACAGACTTAACAGAACTCTAGCAGAAAGACTGTTGGCTTCATCCATTGTGCTGCAGCTCTCAGACATGCCATAGTCAAAGCTGCAGTGTGTGTGTGTGTGTGTGTGTGTGTGTGTGTGTGTGTGTGTGTGTGTGTGTGTGGTTAAGCTGGCTCGCTGGTCTATGTGTGACTGACATGGTCCTGTAACTGTACAGGAGGACGGACGGCCCCCCCAACCCCCCCAAACCTAAACCCCAAGCGCGTCTGGCCCCTCTAAGCTGCGTCCCATTGGCTAATCAAGTGGAAGAAGCGGGCAAAGAGGAGGAGGGAACAAGGGTGTGTGTGTGTGTGTGTGTGTGTGTGTGTGTGTGTGTGTGTGTGTGTTTGTGTGTGTGTGTGTGTGTGTTAAAGAAAGGGGGGCATAGTTTGTGCATGGCTGAAAAGTTGGCCAAAAAACAAATCAGTGGAGTCGCTTTTGGCTCTGTATTGTTTCGAGGCCTGCATGTTAGCCATGTTAAACCATCCCGCTCACGTGGTTTCACATTTCATTTCAACGTGTATTCTACAGGAAAATGTGAATTCACGTGACCAGGATGGGATGGTTTACCAGGCCATAGAGGTCACTCAATATTAATGATCCAAATTTGGGGTCGATCGGACAAATGAATGCATTCATGACTTTTGTGAATCTATAGTCCTAGTGTGTATACTGTATATTGCGGCGCTCAGAGCAGCGGTGGGTCAATTGTGTCTGGATGTCACATTCGTGAGGTTCCACACACCGAACCCAAACACTGTCCAACTACCAGGCAATTTACATTTTAATAGGACAGGCCCCTCCGCCCCCACCTATACAAATTATTAAGGGTTTAGCTTCCTTTGCACAAGAAATGTGGTGCTGCTCGGTCTAATTTGCCAGATTAACTCCGGACACACAGACAGCACGCAGACACAGAGGGGTGAAAACACAGACAGCACGCAGACACAGAGGGGTGAAAACACAGACAGCACGCAGACACAGAGGGGTGAAAACACAGACAGCACGCAGACACAGAGGGGTGAAAACACAGACAGCACGCAGACACAGAGGGGTGAAAACACAGACAGCACGCAGACACAGAGGGGTGAAAACACAGACAGCACGCAGACACAGAGGGGTGAAAACACAGTCAGCACGCAGACACAGAGGGGTGAAAACACAGACAGCACGCAGACACAGAGGGGTGAAAACATAATTTCTGTCCCGGCCTTTGGCCTGGAGGACGTATACAGTGCTATAGTACAGCAGTTCCCAAACCGTTTCATGTCAAGGACCCCCAAATTGACAGTAATTAGCCCGCGGACCCCCATTTGAAAGGATATGCCAAGGACCCCCCATAAGAGAAGATTCTCAACCATTTTAATTTCAAGGACTCCCAGTTTGACCTGAATTAGGCTATACGGACCCCAATATAATGGCATTTCTATCTCTGGGGACCCCAATGTATATTGTAAAATCAAAGTTAATTTAACTTTACAGATCAATAAGGGTCCATTTGGTTCCTAATTATCATTTGGGTCCCCGGACCCCACTTTGGGAACCACTGCTATAGTAAGTGCTACAGAGTCACTGGCTATAGCAATGTGTATGTGCTTCTGCTGCATGCGTGCCTCTGGCACATGCGTGCACGCTCGGGCTATAGCAATGTGTATGTACTTCTGCTGCATGCGTGCCTCTGGCACATGCGTGCACGCTCGGGCTATAGCAATGTGTATGTACTTCTGCTGCATGCGTGCACGCTCGGGCTATATTGAACTTGATGTTATGCTATGCCAGCTATACCATCTGTTTTAGACTACACTTACTTTTAATGTCAGGTCTAATAGCAAACAAATCATTTTCAAATGAACGATAGTAAAGTCAATCATGAGATTCAGTTCATGCACTTTAACAGAAATCTGCTTTCACAGACGTCACGTGAATAGCATTGTTAGCGAAACATCAAGCCTATCTGCATTTAAACAAGATGATATCTAAATAACATTAGGTTAAGAGGAGAGGAGAGGATCATGCTAAGCCTCTTTGACTCCCAGACAGTCAGTCCAGTCATTTGTTCAGACAGACACTAACCACTTGTCAGACGGACGGACGGACAGACAGGCACACAAAGGATGAGGTCGACATAACAATGACAAACAAGCTGTGTGTGTGTGTGTGTGTGTGTGTGTGTGTGTGTGTGTGTGACTGTGTGTGTGTGTGTGTGTGTGCGTGGCTGTCAGTGACACTCTGTGCTTGCTTCCATTGACAAGACACTGCAGATGACTAAGTGACAGACAGCCTCTCTTGGTATTATAATGCTGATGTGAAAATAAAGAGCCTTGTCGTTCACTGTGCGCGCACACATGTGCAAGGCCACGAACACACACACACACACACGCATGCGCGCACACGCACACACACACTGAAAGAGAGAGTTTGTGTATTGGTTAAACTGTGCTCCTGTGCTCCTGTGCGTGTCTCCCCCTGCTTCTATTTGTCTCACTCTGGTAGATCTCTCCTTGTTGTCTGTTCACACACACTGCAGTACAGTGTCCTGAGAAGAACCTGGGTGTCACCATAGACTCTACGACAGTACAGTGTCCTGAGAAGAACCTGGGTGTCACCATAGACTCTACGACAGTACAGGGTCCTGAGAAGAACCTGGGTGTCACCATAGACTCTACGACAGTACAGTGTCCTGAGAAGAACCTGGGTGTCACCATAGACTCTACGACAGTACAGTGTCCTGAGAAGAACCTGGGTGTCACCATAGACTCTACGACAGTACAGGGTCCTGAGAAGAACCTGGGTGTCACCATAGACTCTACGACAGTACAGTGTCCTGAGAAGAACCTGGGTGTCACCATAGACTCTACGACAGTACAGTGTCCTGAGAAGAACCTGGGTGTCACCATAGACTCTACGACAGTACAGGGTCCTGAGAAGAACCTGGGTGTCACCATAGACTCTACGACAGTACAGGGTCCTGAGAAGAACCTGGGTGTCACCATAGACTCTACGACAGTACAGGGTCCTGAGAAGAACCTGGGTGTCACCATATACTCTACGACAGTACAGGGTCCTGAGAAGAACCTGGGTGTCACCATAGACTCTACGACAGTACAGGGTCCTGAGAAGAACCTGGGTGTCACCATAGACTCTACGACAGTACAGGGTCCTGAGAAGAACCTGGGTGTCACCATAGACTCTACGACAGTACAGGGTCCTGAGAAGAACCTGGGTGTCACCATAGACTCTACGACAGTACAGGGTCCTGAGAAGAACCTGGGTGTCACCATAGACTCTACGACAGTACAGGGTCCTGAGAAGAACCTGGGTGTCACCATAGACTCTACGACATTACAGTGTCCTGAGAAGAACCTGGGTGTCACCATAGACTCTACGACAGTACAGGGTCCTGAGAAGAACCTGGGTGTCACCATAGACTCTACGACAGTACAGGGTCCTGAGAAGAACCTGGGTGTCACCATAGACTCTACGACAGTACAGGGTCCTGAGAAGAACCTGGGTGTCACCATAGACTCTACGACAGTACAGGGTCCTGAGAAGAACCTGGGTGTCACCATAGACTCTACGACAGTACAGGGTCCTGAGAAGAACCTGGGTGTCACCATAGACTCTACGACAGTACAGGGTCCTGAGAAGAACCTGGGTGTCACCATAGACTCTACGACAGTACAGTGTCCTGAGAAGAACCTGGGTGTCACCATAGACTCTACGACAGTACAGGGTCCTGAGAAGAACCTGGGTGTCACCATAGACTCTACGACAGTACAGGGTCCTGAGAAGAACCTGGGTGTCACCATAGACTCTACGACAGTACAGTGTCCTGAGAAGAACCTGGGTGTCACCATAGACTCTACGACAGTACAGGGTCCTGAGAAGAACCTGGGTGTCACCATAGACTCTACGACAGTACAGTGTCCTGAGAAGAACCTGGGTGTCACCATAGACTCTACGACAGTACAGGGTCCTGAGAAGAACCTGGGTGTCACCATAGACTCTACGACAGTACAGGGTCCTGAGAAGAACCTGGGTGTCACCATAGACTCTACGACAGTACAGGGTCCTGAGAAGAACCTGGGTGTCACCATAGACTCTACGACAGTACAGGGTCCTGAGAAGAACCTGGGTGTCACCATAGACTCTACGACAGTACAGGGTCCTGAGAAGAACCTGGGTGTCACCATAGACTCTACGACAGTACAGGGTCCTGAGAAGAACCTGGGTGTCACCATAGACTCTACGACAGTACAGGGTCCTGAGAAGAACCTGGGTGTCACCATAGACTCTACGACAGTACAGGGTCCTGAGAAGAACCTGGGTGTCACCATAGACTCTACGACAGTACAGTGTCCTGAGAAGAACCTGGGTGTCACCATAGACTCTACGACAGTACAGTGTCCTGAGAAGAACCTGGGTGTCACCATAGACTCTGCGACAGTACAGGGTCCTGAGAAGAACCTGGGTGTCACCATAGACTCTACGACAGTACAGGGTCCTGAGAAGAACCTGGGTTTTACCATAGACTCTACGACAGTACAGGGTCCTGAGAAGAACCTGGGTGTCACCATAGACTCTATGACAGTACAGGGTCCTGAGAAGAACCTGGGTGTCACCATAGACTCTACGACAGTACAGTGTCCTGAGAAGAACCTGGGTGTCACCATAGACTCTACGACAGTACAGTGTCCTGAGAAGAACCTGGGTGTCACCATAGACTCTACGACAGTACAGTGTCCTGAGAAGAACCTGGGTGTCACCATAGACTCTACGACAGTACAGTGTCCTGAGAAGAACCTGGGTGTCACCATAGACTCTACGACAGTACAGGGTCCTGAGAAGAACCTGGGTGTCACCATAGACTCTACGACAGTACAGGGTCCTGAGAAGAACCTGGGTGTCACCATAGACTCTACGACAGTACAGGGTCCTGAGAAGAACCTGGGTGTCACCATAGACTCTACGACAGTACAGGGTCCTGAGAAGAACCTGGGTGTCACCATAGACTCTACGACAGTACAGTGTCCTGAGAAGAACCTGGGTGTCACCATAGACTCTACGACAGTACAGGGTCCTGAGAAGAACCTGGGTGTCACCATAGACTCTACGACAGTACAGGGTCCTGAGAAGAACCTGGGTGTCACCATAGACTCTACGACAGTACAGTGTCCTGAGAAGAACCTGGGTGTCACCATAGACTCTACGACAGTACAGGGTCCTGAGAAGAACCTGGGTGTCACCATAGACTCTACGACAGTACAGGGTCCTGAGAAGAACCTGGGTGTCACCATAGACTCTACGACAGTACAGGGTCCTGAGAAGAACCTGGGTGTCACCATAGACTCTACGACAGTACAGGGTCCTGAGAAGAACCTGGGTGTCACCATAGACTCTACGACAGTACAGGGTCCTGAGAAGAACCTGGGTGTCACCATAGACTCTACGACAGTACAGGGTCCTGAGAAGAACCTGGGTGTCACCATAGACTCTACGACAGTACAGGGTCCTGAGAAGAACCTGGGTGTCACCATAGACTCTACGACAGTACAGGGTCCTGAGAAGAACCTGGGTGTCACCATAGACTCTACGACAGTACAGGGTCCTGAGAAGAACCTGGGTGTCACCATAGACTCTACGACAGTACAGGGTCCTGAGAAGAACCTGGGTGTCACCATAGACTCTACGACAGTACAGTGTCCTGAGAAGAACCTGGGTGTCACCATAGACTCTACGACAGTACAGTGTCCTGAGAAGAACCTGGGTGTCACCATAGACTCTACGACAGTACAGTGTCCTGAGAAGAACCTGGGTGTCACCATAGACTCTACGACAGTACAGGGTCCTGAGAAGAACCTGGGTGTCACCATAGACTCTACGACAGTACAGGGCCCTGAGAAGAAGCTGGGTGTCACCATAGACTCTACGACAGTACAGGGTCCTGAGAAGAACCTGGGTGTCACCATAGACTCTACGACGTGGCATTAATGCTGGTAACACACATTGTAAAGTCAAATTCGGTGATAGTAGCAGTGAGATATATATATATATATATATATATATATACATACACACTGCAATATTATGGAAGTCTATAAATTCAAAAAATATTTTCAAAATAGTAAAAAAAAAAAAAAAAGTTTAACGATAAGGGGTTTAGCATGGATGAAAGTAGAGCCCTGAGTCTACTCACAACCCAAACACACCTATAAAAGACCACATGTCAAGCTTCTGTGTGTGTGTGTGTGTGTGTGTGTGTGTGTGTGTGTGTGTGTGTGTGTGTGTGTGTGTGCGCGCTCGTGCGCGTGTGAGAAAGAGAGACAGACTGAGATCAGAGAGAGAGAGAGAGAGAGAGAGATAGAGAGAGCATGATCCTAGCTGTAGAGGAGAACCCCCCCATAGCAGTGCAGGGATTATGGAGGATGCGTGTGACTGCATGGGGAACCCGTCCCACATGTGGCATTTGGGGTCAAGAAATGCTCTTAACACTCAGTGCTGAGGGTTCAATTCTACTGAATGACTCATTATTCAACTAGATGCTGCTTTCCTATAAACGCCTCGTCTTTACACGGCAAACCGCCTGCCTGTGTTAATATTGATCTCTGGAGAGTGTACAGGATTTCACTCGGTATAGTTTACTGGACGAGGTTCCAAGGGGCGCGGTGGCACAGTCGGTAGCAGTGTTGTTTTCGTCAGTGCATGAACTGAATCTCATGATTGACTTTACGATCGTTCATTTGAAAATGATTTGTTTGCTATTAGACCTGACATTAAAAGTAAGTGTAGTCTAAAACAGATGGTAGCTGGCATAGCATAACATCAAGTTCAATATAGCCCGAGCGTGCACGCATGTGCCAGAGGCACGCATGCAGCAGAAGTACATACACATTGCTATAGCCAGTGACTTTGTAGCACTTACTATAGCAGTGGTTCCCAAAGTGGGGTCCGGGGACCCAAATGATAATTAGGAACCAAATGGACCCTTATTGATCTGTAAAGTTAAATTAACTTTGATTTTACAATATACATTGGGGTCCCAGAGATAGAAATGCCATTATATCCGTATAGCCTAATTCAGGTCCTTGAAATGAAAATGGTTGAGAATCTTCTCTTATGGGGGGTCCTTGGCATATCCTTTCAAATGGGGGTCCGCGGGCTAATTACTGTCAATTTGGGGGTCCTTGACATGAAAAAGTTTGGGAACCGCTGTACTATAGCACTGTGACTAAAACTAAATGAAAACTATTCAAGAGACTGTGACTAAAACTAAAATCAAAATGTGCTGCCAAAAACAACACTGGTCGGTAGCGCCGTCGCCTCAAAGCTAGAAGGTCCCGGGTTTCCATTCCCATCAGGCGCTGGGGGCATGTTTCCTCCTCCGCGTCATCAGTGCCCATACCCTATAGGTGGGGTTGGCGAAAGGGCCTTTCTGTGTGGAGTTTCCATGTTTTTCCCACTATAGGGTAGGTACCCTCACAATCTTTTTTAGTAATCCAGGCCTCTATACTGCCTCCCCCTGGTAAGCCCGGGCGCCTGATTGGAGGGGAAAGGAACTGGTTTGAATAACGTGTTCCTTCCACACGTTACGTCCTACTGGGGTGTTAGGTGCATGATATGAAGCGGCCTGCTCTCTTCGACCTACTTTACTGTACACGTGATGCGAGTTTGTGTGCGTGGACCTCTCCCCGTTTTATCCCTGTTTTGGGGACGTTTACTAATCAAAACACGTCTAACATGTGTGGGTCAGCAAGAAAAAATATTTGCGGAGCACAGTTTAAACCCTTATCGAGCCAGGGACGGGATGGTGTCGTCCAACAACTACAAATAAGCTGCAACAGCTGCAAGCAAGCATGCACGGCTGGGAGCATCACAGTGCAACCCCGTTTATTCCCACAGTCCTGCAGCAATGTACGGTACATGCCTTGCTCAAGGACATCTACAGTAGGCAGTGATTGATGAGGGCTGTCACAGTCCTCGTGGTAAAAAACTAAACAAAAAAACACTTCTCAAAACCCTGGTGGAAGTAGTACTCCAATGTATAGGCCTGACGTCGAAATAAAACAAACGTTCGCTCTGAAAGAATATATTCAAAGATTTGTGCCGCATTTTTACGATTTTTCAAAAATAGCAGACCTACAAGCTCGTAGCGCGCCACTCGGTGGCGCGCTATGAGCTTGTAGATCTGCTATTTTTCAATAGCTAAAGTATAACATAATGCTTAGTTAAAACACCAAAAGGGGTTCCCACCCAGAATGGGTTAAGTAAAAGTAGCAATGCCATGTAGAAATACTCTGTTACAACTAAGTACAGGTATTGGCATCAAACTATACTTACAGTAACAATCATACAAGTTATTATTATAGAGAATGGCCCATTTCATGATCATTAGTAATGCATTCATGTGTTCCTCAGTGAATGGTCACATTAATGTTGCAGCTGGTACAGGTGGGGCTGACTTTGAATATGATATGCTGTTGGGTAGCTGAAACTAGCGACTGTGGCTCAAGAAGTAGAGCAGGTCGTCCAATGATCCATGGGTCGGCGGTTCGAATCCCGGCTCCTCCTGGCTACATGTCGAAGTGTCCTTGGGCAAGACACTGAACCCCAAATTGCTCCCGATGTGCTGGTTGGTACCTTGCATGGCTTCCGCCGCAATCGGTGTATGAATGTGTGTGTGAATGGGTGAATGTAATGCACAATCTATGTAAAGCATATAAATGCACCATTTACCATTTACCATTTATAACATCAATTAGTGACTTTGAATATGTTATGCTGCTGGGTAGCTGAAACTATAACATCAATTAGTGTATGTTTGGCATTAATAATCTAAAGCTGTGATGCACCTGTAATTAGTAACTAAAGCGGTCAAATAATTGTGATTGATTTATTTTGTGAGCTTGTAGATCTGCCAGTTTCAAACGTTTTTTTTATACATTTCAAAACAAGTACTTTTTACTTTTGGTATTTTTAAGTATACTAGACCTGTTCCCATCAGCCACCGGCCTACTTGGGAACTTGGAAATCTAAGAATATGCGTTGTCATAGCACCCGTTTATCTGTCTGTGTCCCATACTGTATACGGAGATCTTCGTATCTGCCTGTCTGAAGAGTGCAAACTGACTGTGAAAAGTGGACTTAAGTAATCAAATGGCAGGTGTGTGGTTAACTTGCCATGGCAATCAATTGGCTGAGGCAGAGGCTGGGAATTCTACAGGTGAGGGGACTTAGGCTCATTAGGTCCACTTGGCAGAGCCTGACCAGAGCCTTTTGTGGTGTTTCTGGACAACGGTGTATCCCACAAGGCCGGGCACTGCACTCCCTGTGGTGGTGTGGAACGTGTGTGTCAAATTTGAAGTCGGTGGGGCACAGACAGACAGACAGACAGACACACAGACAGACAGACAGACAGACAGACAGACAGACAGACAGACAGACAGACAGACAGACAGACAGACAGACAGACAGACACTCGGTGCATTTATGCAAGCAATACTTTGTACTCAAGTAAACACAGTATTTCTACATTGAGGCTGGGAATTCTACAGGTGAGGGGACTTAGGCTCATTAGGTCCACTTGGCAGAACCTGACCAGAGCCTTTTGTGGTGTTTCTGGACAACGGTGTATCCCACAAGGCCGGGCACTGCACTCCCTGTGGTGGTGTGGAACGTGTGTGTCAAATTTGAAGTCGGTGGGGCAAACGGTTCTCGAGTTACGTGGATTACAACCGTACAAACAGACAGACAGACAGACAGACAGACAGACAGACAGACAGACAGACAGACAGACAGACAGACAGACAGACACTCGGTGCATTTATGCAAGCAATACTTTGTACTCAAGTAAACACAGTATTTCTACATTGCAGTATTAGTACCTTTTCCTAAACTAAAACAAGTATTTTTCTGTACTATGTGGGTCCCTGGGCCTCACGTTGAGACCCTCTCTGTGGGTCCCTGGGACTCACGTTGAGACCCTCTCTGTGGGTCCCTGGGCCTCACGTTGGGTCCCTGGGCCTCACGTTGAGACCCTGTACTATGTGGGTCCCTGGGCCTCACGTTGAGACCCTCTCTGTGGGTCCCTGGGCCTCACGTTGAGACCCTCTCAGAAAAAGGACGCTCGTATTTCCACGCCACGTGACGTCGTTTATTACTCTTCTTATTAGTCAGACCTGAATCCTAAAATACCCTCTCTGAACTCTATCCTCACGTGTGTGTGTGTGTGTGTGTGTGTACACACACACACACATGCGTGCGTGCGTGTGTGTTTATGTATGGCCGGTGCTCCAGTTTCAGAGGTTTATGAAAGCAGCGTGTCTGTATATGTAAGGATTACACCCTCGCTATCGTCGCGCCAAGAGGGAAAATAACTCTGTGTATCTTGGACCGACATTTATCAAGATGGACCTTTGGTGCGGCGCGTATAAACAAGAGAAAGATAACATTACAGCTTATGAGAAATACAAAACAAATGGGTTTGATATGGAGCGGAAAAGTCAGGTTAAGAAACTTTACTGTAAATCACACCACCACAGGCACAGAGGTGAAGTACTGGATGTGTCATATATATGTATATGTACGCACGCACGCATGAATGCAAACATGCACGCACGCACGCACGCACGCACGCACGCACGCACGCACGCACGCACGCACGCACGCACGCACGCACGTACACACACACACACAATACAGGTGGAATAAAACAATTTATACTCATGCTGATCAAAAACATTTATCCCAATAATGCATAATATCCATGCGTGGGGCTTGTCCTAAAAATGTCCACTCACTGACCAAATCAAAACAGCCACGCCCCCTTTGCAAAGGCATAATCTTGTACGGCTAACCAATCACATCCACAGACCAAAAACAACCAACTGGCCAGCCAAACCTCTGGTGTGTGTGTGTCTGTGTGTGTGTGTGTGTGTGTGTGTGTGTGTGGGGAATGGATACACAACTAATTGGATTGCGGTTCAGTCGAGCCTTCATAACACCCTACTGAGGGCTGACAAGGATTTAAGAGGTGGAAGGAACCGGCACTTCTAATTAGCGCTCACCTCAGCTGACGGGGTCAAACCGCAGAAAAAGGCATTCTTAAAAAAAACAGGTTTTATTTCACAAATAGTGTAAGAAAGGCATCATTATTTGGTATGATTGGGGTGGACGACGCATATGACACATGGACACTGTCCATGGAAATAGTGGCAGTCCTACATTATCTGTGGACGGCAGAGTGTTGGCCATCCATACGTCTTGGGCTATCAGCATCAATTATATGCCACTTTGTTGCCAGATTCTGGTCAGGTTCCCAAGAAGCCTATACGGCTGACCTACAGGCATGTGTCGCTGAGCTACAGTCAAAGCCAGAGGGAGAAAGAAGTCGAGAGACTTCGGGGATGGCATGAGTCAATTGTTGACATCATTATTATGACTGAGTTGTATACGTAGTACTGTACGTAGTTTCACTGTGAGGAAAGATGTTGAGGAGGGACATGCAGAATCGTAAGAATTCCATATAATTCAGCAATACATTTCAAATGTGGGCGGACACATGCATTTCCCACTATAGGCCAGGTTTTCCGGTACAAATAAAGTCCTCTCATCAGGCATAAAGCTGCATAGCTTCCACGTAAACCCGGGTGTTCATCGCTGCATCGCTACCATTTTTTTTAATACTGTTTTTATTAGGCATTTTGTATTTCTGACATGACTTCAGAATATAATTGACAGATAAGTAATATAAAACAAAAACAAATTAAATAAATAAGTGACAGACAATGTAAATGTTCCAGATGAATATAAATAAAAAAGGTATATAAATGCGATAACGAGACACCAATTTGTAGTGCTCTGCCCCACTCGGTCTGGAGTGATACTGGACGCAATCATGGACTCCTCCTTCGTCGAGGTGAAAACATATGATTCACTGTGGTCGTCTCTTAGTGTTTATAGCTGCTACTGTAGGTTCCATTCAGGAGTAGCCTTTAACTAGCCTTGCGTTGCGATACTAATATACCACTGCGCTGGGCTACGTGGGGCATATGCATATGCAATAGGGGCGGGTGAAGTCTGGCTGCACCAGGCTAGCCTATAACTGGAACGTACAGGTTGCTAGCAATTGTGATCATATCCAATTTGTCACGTTCATGAAATACCCAACAGGGTTGGTGCCATGTCATTATTTCCGACCTCTCAATATTCCAACTTCCCATAATTCCGAACTAACACTATCCCAAACCCTAAGCCTAACCTCAGTCTTGACTCTTAACCGGCCACGTAGGTCGCTAACCCTAACCTCGGTCTTAACCGGCCACGTAGGTCGCTAACCCTAACCTCAGTCTTAACCGGCCACGTAGGTCAGACTAACGGGAGGTCAGACTTATGGGGGGTGGGGGGGGGGGGGAATAACAGATCTACAAGCTCTCTATGTGTTGCACCGTGACCTCAGAATAGGGAAGGGAAGCAAATTTTGTGGCCAGACTAATATCACTGCGTAGATATTAGTATGGAATCTCTGTGTGGAAGCTGCATTTCCAAGGGGCGGATTAAAAAAATACCATCCATCTTCATCTTCAACCGCTTATCTGTAGTCGGGTCGCGGGGGCAACAGCACCACCAGAGAGCTCCAGACTTCCCTCTTCAGAGCAACATTAGTAACTTCCTCCTGAGGCGTTCCAAGGCCAGTGAGTCGATGTAATCCCTCCATCTCATCCTTGGTCTGCCCCGGGGTCTCCTCCCAGTGGGACGCACCTCGAGGACCTCCCTAGGGAGACGCCCGAGAGGCATCCTAACCAGATAACCACCTAAGCTGGCTCCTTTCCAGGCGAAGAAGCAGCGACTCTACTCCAAGTCTCTCTCGTGTGTCTGAACTTCTCACCCTATCTCTAAGGGAGATGCCAGCCACCCGTCGTTTTTTGCAATGCAGCAGATAGTTTCTCTGGTTTATAGGGTTCAGAATCACCAGGCGACAGTGACACAGACATGTCCTCAGCTGACAGATTGGGACCTCTATCTGGTGTGTCACCGTGAAGCCAGCTCTTCCTCAGTCTGCTCTCCTCACACCCTCTCTGTCTTTCTCACCTGCATGGTGCTTCTTTCACAGCTTCAGTTCTCACCCAATCCATCTGTCTCTTTCTCTATCACCGTCTCCATCTCTTTCTCTCTCTCTCTCTCTAGCTCTCTCATCCTGTTCCTCTCTCCGCCTCCCTCTCCATCTATCTCACACACACACACACACACACACACACACACACACACACACACACACACACACACACACACACACACACACACACACACACACACACACACACACACACACACACACACACACACACACACACACACACACACACACACACACACACACACACACACACACACACACACACACACACACACACTATTTTTCTCAATTCTCTCTCACCCTCTCCCTATCGCCCACTCTCTTCATCTCTCTCTCTCTCTCTCTCTCTGGTTTGTTTGAGTCTTCACTCTGGTTCGGATCTTCTCCTCAGTAAAAGTGTTTACCCATCCACAATGTTTTATGTCCTCTCTAATGAGAACACTAAATCATATACAGTCTACTGTAGCGCTCTATAGTTTCTGCAGAAGGGGGTGTTTTACCTTTGTCTGTCCCCCAGGCAGTGAGTTACACTCCAACCTGCAGTGTGTTCCTGCACGGGGAGGTCTTCTATCATAGCTTCAAAAGGGTCTGGTGTAATAACATAAAGTATTCAAGTAAATATTGAATGTGGTAAACCATTAATGCGGTTCCTTCCTGGTAGTGGAACAAACGCACCAACTCTTTACTCTTGCTGCAATCCTGGGGAGTATACCAATCATGCCTACGTGTGTGTTGTGGCTTTGGAGAAGGCATATATGCAAGGAATAAAGCAAAAATAAAGTCTCACGACTGGAAATGTGGTGTTAGGTGAAGTCTTAATGTGCGATTTGTGAAACAGTGTGAAAGGAGCCCAAACACCGAATGCTGTGTTTCATACACCAATAGCACAATCTGTAAAATAATGATGTTTTGGTAGACATACGTCCAACTAGTTGGAGATTGAACATGTGTTCTATTCCTAGTTTGACCACTTCAAATACTCTTAATTCTTAAAATAACGAATAACTCCAAATAGTTGGGAGAAAGTGATATCGTCAATTGATTCATTCCTCCCCGAGCTGGCTTGTGCGTGTGTGGCATACAGAACAGGCCTATGATATGATATGATATGATATGATATACTACTTTATTGTCAGTTCACACTGAAATTTGTCTTGCGACCCAGAAGAGCAACACTGAGCCCATCCACAGGGCACGAGTGGTCACTGAATGGTTTGAGGAGGACGGAGATCACGTGAATCCTATGCTACGACCTTCACAGTCACCACATCTCAAGCCAGTTACCGACCGACATGTACACTTAATAGCTCCCCACCACCATGATCAAAAAACACCAAAAGAGGGAATATCGTTTGTTAGAATGGTGTTCCACCCCTCTCCTGGCAGTCGAGTTCCAGAAACGTACGTACACAATCGACGCCAAGGTCCACTGAAGCTGTTGGTGGCCCAGCACCGTAATAAGCCACTTTATGTTGGTTTTTCCTTTCATTTGTCAGCTGTCTGTATATACTGTATTATCAAGTGGTTCCAGCACAGTGCTTGAAAAGCACTTAAATGAAAGTCAGGACAGACAGACAGACAGACAGACAGACAGACAGACAGACAGACAGACAGACAGACAGACAGACAGACAGACAGACAGACAGACAGACAGACGTGCTGGGAACTTTGCAGACAGTGTGCGGTTTCGCGCTGAGCAGAAAAGGATGTGTCTAATTTAAATTTTTGGTCTTGAGAGACCCAAAGAAAAGAGAATAGAGACCCTATGGCTGTGTCGTTTGGAAATTAGCTAAGAGAGACCCTAAATGTGCTGTTTGTGTGTGGAACGAGCTTCTACATTTTCTTTCTTGTCCCAACCCCCCACTAATTCCTTTTCTTTGTTTTCTTGGAAAAAACTATGCAAAAACAAATTTCGACCACTTTTCAACGTGTGATGTGACAATAAAGACGATTCTGATTGAGCTAAAACGTTTGGGAACGACTGGTGTATTGTATTTAGGGCTATTATTTATATTACTGATGAATTGAGTACATTACATTACATTACATTACAGTCATTTAGCAGACGCTTTTATCCAAAGCGACTTACAATAAGTGTATTCAACATAGGTAGGGAACAAAAACTACTAATCACCAGAAGTCTTTAGTGCATTTTCTGCAAAAACAAGCAACCAAGAGTATACCTAGCGCTAAGGTAAAAGTGCAATATATCAGCTACCTATTTCCTTAAACAGATGAGACAAAATAGCTAGATCAAATGAGCATGAGCTAAAACAATTAAGTGTATCGACTAAACAAGATCCAATAAACAATACAACAATAGAAAACAAGCGTTCGTACAACTAGTTAACAACAAGTAGGTCAGGCAGAGAGGAAGGGTAGTGTTTCCTGAAGAGGTGGGTTTTCAACCTGCGGCGAAATATGGGCAGTGACTCTGCTGTCCTAACATCAGTGGGGAGTTCATTCCACCACTGTGGGGCCAGAACAGAAAAGAGTCGTGACCGTGTGGATCGGCCAGAAGGACCCTTGAGTGACGAGGCAATCAGTCGCCCCGAGGTGGCAGACCGAAGTGGTCGGGCAGGGGTGTAGGCATCGACCATAGCCCGGAGGTAGGAAGGAGCTGTTCCTTTCACTGCCCTATAGGCTAACACCAGGGTTTTGAACTGGATGCGGGCCACTACGGGGAGCCAGTGTAGAGAACGGAGAAGGATGGTTGTGTGGGAGAACTTGGGGCGGTTGAACACCAGACGAGCCGCAGCTTTCTGAACAAGCTCCAGAGGTCTGATGGCAGATGCCGGAGCACCAGCAAGGAGGGAGTTGCAGTAGTCCAGGCGGGAGATGACGAGAGCCTGGATGAGCACCTGGGCTGCCTTCTCCGTGAGGAAGGGGCGAATCCTCCTGATGTTGTAGAGGAGGAATCTGCAGGACCTTGTCACTGATGCGATGTTTGCCGAGAACGTCAGTTGATCGTCCAGGGTCACACCCAGATTTTTCGCAGTCCGAGTTGAGGTCACCACAGCATTATCAATGGTGATGGCCATGTCTCGGTGCGGACAGCCCTTCCCTGGGAGGAACATCAGCTCGGTCTTGTCCAGGTTGAGCTTCAGGTGGTTTGTCGACATCCACGCCGAGATGTCAGCCAGACAAGCAGCAATGCGTGCCTCCACTTGGGTATCAGAGGGGGGGAATGAGAGGATCAGCTGGGTGTCATCGGCATAGCAGTGGTAGGAAAAGCCATGGGAGTGGATGACAGCACCCAGAGATGTAGTGTAGAGAGAGAAAAGAAGAGGACCCAGAACCGAGCCTTGGGGAACCCCAGTTGTGAGCCTGTGTGGTTCTGACACAGACCCTCTCAGCATCACCTGGTAGGAGCGACCCGTCAGGTAGGATGCAAACAGGGAGAGTGCAGAGCCTGAGACACCCATCCCCTCGAGGGTGGAGAGGAGGATCTGATGGTTCACCGTGTCGAACGCTGCAGACAGGTCCAGGAGTATCAGGACGGAGGAGAGAGAGTTCGCTCTAGCGGCATGGAGCGACTCCGTCACTGCCAGCAGGGCAGTCTCTGTCGAGTGACCCACTTTGAAACCAGACTGGTTGGAGTCCAGGAGGTTGTTCTGGTGGAGATAGGAGGACATTAGACACAATGGAAACAGCATAAACCTTTGACTGTACTATACCTGTACTGGTTACAAACCTGTTAATAAAGTATTCAACCAATCAAAATTACATGCCTAAATTGTAATAACTGTGTCCAATACCTCTGCTCTACAAAGACTCCCGTTGCCAACGGCTTCTTCAGATCGTCATCTACAGTCAGAATGTTTCACCACACACACACACACACACACACACACACACACACACACACACACACACACACACACACACACACACACACACACACACACACACACACACACACACACACACACACACACACACACACACACAGAGAAATGTGTGGGGGCACGGCGCGTGCCTTTAAATCTCACAAACAGAGAATACATTAATATTCATCTAGTAGGGGGGGGGGGGGGGGGGGGGGGGGGGGATTCCACATTCTAAATGATCCATGCAGTTGTTCCAGTGCCGGCTCCTTGACAAGAGAGACAGAGGTTGTAAAAGCTTTGACTGATTGCGGACTATTTTTCATAATTTGATACTTCCTTTTTAGGCGATCTGTTGCAACTCGGACTGACTGGGGAAACGTGGAACGGAACAGTGTGTGATTTGTAGATCTCTTCAGGGGTACAGCAGCTGGATGGGAACTGTGAGGTTCCCAGTTCCATCCTGGGCTCGAACCCAGAGTGAATGTCCTTGAGCAAGACGCTGAACCCATAATAATTGCTCCCGATGAGCAGGTTAATTGGTGGCTTGCATGGTTTCCTCCGCCATCGGTGTATATGCCATCGTATGAACGTGTGTGTGTGTGTGTGTGTGTGTGTGACTGTGTGTGTACGTGTGTGTGTGTGTGTGTGTGTGTGAATGGGTGAATGTAATGCACAATCTATGTTATTTTACAGCACCATTTTGCTGTAGTTTAAAGCCCAAACCACACCAAAGGGTTGGGTCGGGAGTCGGGACGAAACCACACCAATGCAACTCATTGAGTTGCAATGAGCTGCATTGGTGTGGTTCATTGAGTTGTGGCTCATTGAGTTGCAATGAGCTGCATTGGTGTGGTTCATTGAGTTGCATTGGTGTGTTTTACCTCAAAAAGAGTTTCATCCTGACCCGACCCTTTGGTGTGGTTTGGGCTTTAGTCATAGACTTTTGAATCAAATTCACATTTTAGTCATCTTGAAATATTTTAGTGTTAAGTCTAGTTTTAGTTTTTAGTCTAAGATTTTAGTCGAAATCTATTTTCATCAGTGAAAAGAAAAGGTAGTCGACAGACATTTTTCGTCATAGTTTTAGTTGACAAAATCAACACTGGTTTACAACATAGGCTAATGGCCATTACTGCCGTGGAGAAACTGTCTTTGGTTTAACTACCTGGTCGGACATTATCTCAGAGCCCGAGGGGGGCCTGGTTGGTTGTAAGTGGCAATTAAGTAAAATGACTCTCAGCCTCGGGTCAAGCTAGCGTAAACCTTTAGTAGAAAGAGAACGCGTAATACAGCAGTGTTGCCAGATCTTGCGAGGGAAATAAGGATAGCGAGCCCAAAACAAGCGACTATAATGGGCCACATGAACACTTTAAACCTATTATACACTGTTTACATCGACTATTTAATAATAATGGATTGCATTTTTATAGCGCATTTCTATGTACCACGTGCTTACTGCCTACTCAAAGCACTTTACAATGGTTCATTCATTCACACATTGGCAGGTGAAGCGGCGAATAGTCAACGCCGCAGCGTCCCCACATTCACACACCAATGGTGGCAACCACTGGAGGCGATGTGGGGTTCAGTGTCTTGCCTAAGGACACATCGATGTAGACAGGACGAGCCGGAAATAGCCGATCAACAAGCTCACAACACGTCTCGTTGTAGATCTGCTATTTAAAAAAAATTGGAATGTGGAAATAGAATGTGGAATGTTAGGAAGATTTTTTTTTAAAACATTCTAACAAGACAGGGCTGCAGAAAACATTTTCAGATGGGGGACAAATGTCCTTATTGTTAATTGTCCTTAACTTGGGTGTCATTTGGGGGCCCATGAATTAGCCTACTTTCGTTTTTTTTTGGAGCAAGACCAAATAAGCAACTAGCCTACACTTTAGAAACAAGCCCCCAAAAAACCTGCAAAGTGTAACTATACCAATATTAAATGCAACTTTGCAGAAAAACAATCCCAAAGTCGCTTATAATAAACGGACATGGCAACACTGGTATACCGTTAGCGGCTAGCCTTTGTGTGTGACGGTGGAGAACATAACAGCCTTTTCTTGCCCCTTGTTTCTTGGATTCTGATTGGTGGGTTTAAACAATGGAGCTGTCTGTTACCGTGTGCTCTTGACAGGTAGCCTGAGCCCGACCAGAACGGTTGCTATTGGCAACGTTTGAGGAACTGTCTGTACCCATTCCCATTATACTTGACCTTATTTATGTCTTGTCTTTAGGTAGGAAACCGTGGACGACTCAAGAGGTTGAAGCGGATTCTTTAGTAGTGTGTGTGCGCGATCAAAGTCAATGTCAAAATCAAAGTTAAAGCTCAATATTTTGGTATAATCAATCATTGCTATGGTGTGTTTGTTCAATAACAGACATCTCCTTAATTTGGTCTCTCGAGCTCCTTAGTAAACTTTCGGGTGGGTTGCCAATTTCATCCAATTGGGAGGGAGTACCAACTTATAAGCTTCAGTTGTATAGTGTTCCAGTTCCAATTTAAATGCCATTCATTTTCCATCATCACTTCCAATTTCACTTGTTCATCCTGTATCCAGTAAGAGTTTTCTCTCCTGCATCCGAACATGAAAATGTATTTTCCGTTTACTGAGAGCTGGAAAGACTGTTACTGAACAAACACTGTATAGCAAGGATATAGAGCTATTTAACACTTGTTTTAACGAGACAACATCGCTTACACTAGCTTTAAACAGAGTAGTTCGCACAAAAAAACAACTTATTTTCTATCGATTAGCACCCCATGAGGCCTTGAATTCATGGAGTTCTTTTTGTTTTTGTCCCATTCTTCACCCAATAAACTGATCACCGGGTCAGTAGGCGACTCAGTTTGGATTTTTTTTTTTTTTTTTACAATATTTATTTTATTTGGAAAAAGCAGTACAGTATAGACAGCATTTCTATGTAAACATATGACACAAGAGCAATTCCCAGGATTTTTTTTTCACTCCTCTTCCCTCCCTCCCCCCTCCAAGTGACTCCATCTCCAAAGTCTCTGTAAATTAAAATCCTTGCTTTCCTCAGAAGGACTACATATGGGATCAAGTCAACACTTAACAGGGGCAAAGGGCAATATCGCTTCAGAGCGTACATTTCAGAAGGAGAAAAAGAAGAAAGAGTGGGAGTTTGGAGTTTCAATCGAGTCTGTGCCTGTCAACAAAATTATTGTCTCAGGACTGCGACAAAGACAAATACATACATCTCCAAGAAGGGCCTCACACGGTGTGTAGTCGATAAGAAATAAGTCATTTTTCGGATGAACTATACCTGTTTAATTTATACAGTAGTCCATTGTCTGACAGTGCCACACACTGAAAATGTGTAGATTGGCTACTTCTTAAGGTATAGCGTGGGACACACTGCTGAACGATGTACACATCGGGCTGTAGAATGAGCCACACAAACACCAATGGCCTTCAGCCCAGCCCATACAAATACTACGTTTTTTTTAACACAAGATTCAGCACTGGCCCGCCAGGAGACAGACAGTTTGTCAGATAAACACTTGACCCTCAAACACCAAGAAACCCCAGCATGTAAACAGAATGTGAGCTGGAGTATATGTGTGTGTGTGTGTGTGTGTGTGTGTGTGTGTGTGTATGTGTGTGTGTATGTGTGTGTGCGTGGGTGTGTGAGTGGGTGTGCGCGGCTGCGCTCATGCGTGCGTAAGAGTCAAGGGTGCAGTCATTTCACTAAAGGTATGCTGTCTGTCAATCACAGTGACATAACCCCCCGAGGGGTCCCAGTTAGTGAAAGGTGTTGTACACCATACATAAACATGTGATCGTATCAATCTATAGCAGGGGTTCTCTAGAGACATACATAATAGTTTGGTCTCAAATCAATATCTCATCTGGTATTCATTCTGGTTATTGTCACCAGCCCCATCTTAAGTTTTAGACCAGTGGCTCTCAAAGAGTGGTCCGGGGACCCCTAGGGGTCCTCCTTGAGAGGGTCCCCAGCTTAATGTTTAATACAGCGTCACAATTATTTTAACCACTTTATCCATTTATACGTTTATCTGCTATTTACTAATTTTAACAAAATTGGAATTGTTTTAAATAATGTATTAAATGTTCTACTCCACGGCAAGTATTTTAGTTTAATTTAATGTAATTAATTAAATGTGTAGATTCAAGATTGTCGATTATTCAAGACAGGTCTAAAAAAAGAAACTCAACCAGAGCACAACGCACACACACAGCGTAGGTCGACGAAAGAAAGGCAGGGCTTAAGAATAAGCACAAGACGACACTCACAATTGGAGCAAATCTCTTAACAAACCCTCGTCAAAACCGCAGCCCTGCAGGGCCAGAGCCTGACTCAAACCACAAGTGCTTGTTAGTCACACTTGTGGTTTGTGTCACAATACCTGGCGCCTGATCTTCCTTGATTTATAGTTAGTTGCATGCCGGTGTTGCGCCCATAAAACAGCAGGATCTATCAGCACCACCATGATGCATTGTGAGCTTGTAGATCTGTTGCTTTAGGCATGTGACACAGGCACACAACTAAGTCTATTTTGGGTGTGCGATACTGGGACGCAACTAACTGGGTAAGGGCTTAACCTCTTAAAGGCTTCATGTCATTGACTGGAGTCCCCCAGGACTCTATACTACGACGCCCCCTCCTTTCTCCACCCCCCTCTACACCAAATATCTATAGCTGATCTACAAGTTCACGGTGCCCATTTTGACCTGAATGTTTGCCCCGGAACAGGGACGCTATAGGGTTCAAGTGGCTGAGACTCGATGCAGCACCTCGCAGTCATATGACTGTGTTGACACAGTAATGATTGAAGCGGCTATCGTGAGCGATCCAGTGCACGTTTCAGGAATACCACACGTGCCTTATCGCGCCGGGGATCGGAGTCAATGTTATTGTTGAGGCCGGTGAGAGGGGGGGGTGGTGAGAGGGGGGGGGGGGGGGGGGGGGGGGTGAGAGGGGGGGGGCGGTGAGAGGCTGGTTAGAGGGGGCATGGGCCTGGCCAGGCCATAAGGGTCCATTTGGTTTCTAACTATCATTTAGCTGGTGACCCCCTGGAACTCCGTCAAGGTCCAGGACCCCTGGGGGTCCCCGGACCCCACTTTGGGAACCGTCAATACCTGTACGTTTACTCGAGTCAAATATTGAATGCAGGCCTTTTAGTTGTAACCAAGTGTTGTATTAAATTGTATTGCTGCTTTTTTACTTGAGTGGAAAATCTGAGTTCTTCTTCCCGCTCTCCAGAAGAGCCAGGTTGATCTTCCACTGGCATGGAGAGAGGAGGGCAAATATTCAGGTTTCCATCTTTCTTCCCAAAATATAGTGGCGTCAGTCAGCTCCGGGGTTGACCTGGATTTCAAGTGCAGATGCACGTGTGTACCGTCCGCAGGTATGATGAAAGTGTATGCACACGTGCACACACACACACACACACTTAAAAAGCACGCACACAAAACATTGCGTGCATGGATGTAATTATGTCTGCGTGCATGTGCGCGCATACACACTCATAGTAAAAGGCATGATGCACAACAAATACCTGTGCATGCATACACATGCTGTGAACACACACACACACACACACACACACACACACACACACACACACACACACACACACACACACACACACACACACACACACACACACACACACACACACACACACACACACACACACACACACACACACACACACACACACACACACACACACACACACACACACACACACAGCTTTTCGAAGGATATTTATTGCTCAGATAAAGAGGGGGGGGGGGGGGGGGGGGTCTCATGCCCACCCAGGGGAGCTTTTAAATAGAATCCCAGTTGAAATATGCGTCTGCAGTCATAATACAAGAACATATCAGTAGGTGATTTGCACGGACGAGGGCGTAGAACGACATTGCACTCTCTCTCTCTCTCTTTATTGCTGTCTCCGACTGTGTGTTTTGAATTATCAACCTTCTAAACCATATTTCTCTCCCTCCATATCCTCTCCCTCTCTCTCTGTATATTATAGTCCATCTACTTCAGACTATGAGATGCTGAAGAAAGGTGTTAACGAGTCAACGACTGCCTGTCTGGTTCCCAGCCCGATTCACTACGATCCCACAGATTTGTTGAAGTGTCAAAACGTTCACGGAACGTAACGAATCAGGCTGGAAACAAAGGACTGTATACTATACCATTTTAGGTACTTTTACACTGCTAAAGTTTGTCCAATTTTCAATAAGATATACTTCTAGTTCTACTCCACTTAAAGGACCACTTCACCACTTTTCAACCTATCTTCATATAATAGGTCCTCACTAATAATCATGAAAAAAATGGTGCCATTTTTTTCAACTCGGTCTGTGTCTCATAGGAGGGCTGTGGGCAGTTCAGAAACCGTCTTCCAGTGACATCATCGATGGGGAATACAAGCTAATAGAAACTGCAGGCTTTCTAGCCCTGAAAAGTTGCAATGCGAAAATGGAAGCCATCGTTCTCACGATAATGAAAATCTAAATATTTTTGTAAAAAAATCTTGTCTAAAAAAAAATCTGCCTAATGATGATGTCACTGGAAGACGGTTTCTAAACTGCCCACAGCCGTCCTATGAGACACAGACTGAGTAGAAAAAAATCATGCCATTTTTTCATGATTATTAGTGAGGACCTATTATATGAAGATAGGTTTAAAAGTGGTGAAGTGGTCCTTTAATCTCAGGCAGAGACAAATAATGCACTTACCGTATATTCCACCACAAAAAAAATTAAACTTTAGTTACTAGTTTGTAGATTTTGATTATAATTACAAAGCATACATTAAACACTTCAGCCCTATTAAACTTTTGGCAATGCGATGCATTGTGAGCTTGTAGATCTGCTATTTTCAAAGCATTTTTAGACATCTGGAAGCTTATGAAATGGGACATCTGTATAATAAGTACCTTTACTGTTACCTTATTCAAAGAAATAGAAAGAAAGAAAGAAAGAAAGAAAGAAAGAAAGAAAGATTAGATGTTTTATTGTTGTTGTTTTATTAAAACAAACAATAAAACAAACAGAGGATGGAAATGAAATAAAATGAGCCGACTTGGGAGTCCATCCAGGGTGTGAGTTATGTTCCATTGTTTTCTGGGAGCCTGACGCACAGTGTTTGGAAGGTGGCGATCTGTCGATGGCTACGAGGGACGGCACATCTTGCTTTAAGGATTCACCCTGCATCTGTCCCACATTACCACCAAGTATGCTGTCGCAGGCACTGCAGTGCATGCATTACCCATCTGTCCCCCCACCCAGACCACTACAGCACATTCTTTCCCTCATGTGTTACTCGTATACACACACGTTTTGATTTGGAAGAAATCTTAAGCCATGTACTTTGTTTCTGACAAATATAGTATATAGCCCCTTGAGATGCGACATCTCATTTTAGAGGGGGTCCTATAGAGTGTATGCGCGTGACATCATCATCAAACCAGGAAGTTATGCAGGAATGCCTACTGAGTGGCAAAAAACTACTTTCTGGCCTTGACAGCCCATGCATCCAAACAGAAAAGTCCAATCTGATTGCATTAAACAACGTTAAACAATGTTAAACTCACTTTGCATGTTGCTTTGCCACTCAATTTGCCACTCGATGTGCCATTCACTTTAAGCATGCACATACCCTCTATACACAGATAAAACATTATACAATACAAATACAGTACACACATAATTATTGTGTACTACAGATACATGATGCTCTCCCATGCACCCACGCCCCCAGCCCTCAACTCATTTTAGACAAAGAAATTAATACGGTTCAAGGTTGTACTTTATTGATAAAGGGGAGGCGTCCAAAGGCGTCCTGTGGCATGGAATGAGTTAAATATTGTGTACAGTACAGGTACATAAGAGTAAAACTTGTTTTTGTTTGGCTTCCTTCAGTGACTACAATGAATCTTGTTCTTGTACAATATGACCTGTATAAGAGTGTTAAGAGCATGAGCAGGTTGTTTGGAGATGTGAATACCGAAGAGGCCATCAGGAGAGGTAATAGATATGAGTGGAAGTAAGTAAGTAGCCTTGCCGAGCCATGAGGCCCATAGGGCAGGAGCCTATCTCCTGTTTCTGTAGCGTGAGGCAGCTTGATGTACAAGTACACCCCCTGGACATGACGCTAGTATGTCGCAGGGACTTACCCCCAATCCAACCCTTGATGCTGAGTGTCAAGCAGGGAGGCACTGGGTCCCATTTTTTACAGTCTTTGGTATGACCCGGCCGGGGATTGAACCCCGACCTCCCAGTCTCAGGGCGGACACTCTAACCACAAGGCCACTGATCTGGTAGATATGAGTGGAAGTGGAAGATTATTCCAGTCAGGTGGAGCTTTGTAGTGGAATGACTTGCATCCAGCTCAGCAAAATATTCTTTTGGGAACAGTAAACAGTAAAGCTCAACACGTTGAATTGCATGTAGATCTGCATTTCCCTTAGTTTAACTCATTAAAACGAGGAAAGCATCCGTGTCATTTCAGATTTTAGCTATAGCAACATACGTTTTTCTGAAGGACTCTTATTAGGATTTAGGTGGTTCTCAAAAATAGCAGATATAGAGGGTATGCGTGTGACATCATCATCAAACCAGGAAGTTATGCAGGAACTACTTTCTGGCCTTGACAGCCCATACATCCACACAGAAAAGTCTTATCTGATTGCATTAAACAACATTAAACAATGTTAAACTCACTTTGCCTGTTGCTTTGCCACTCGATGTGCCATTCACTTTAAGCATGCGCATACTCTCTATACAAGCTCACATCGCATCACTTTATGCCACGCTTCAAGCTTGTACATCTGCTACATAGTGCTTTCAAGATTATTTTCCTCGCTTATGCCGGTCCCTGGCACAACACATTTTCAGATGGGAATCCGTGGCCAAATATATATATCAATTCTTGGCAGGAAAAACGACTGCTTTAAAAGGCATTTGTAGAATCGGGCCTCAGGTCTCAAATGGCTTATGGGTACTGAAAGTTTCCATTGACTGATTCTCAGAACTCAAGACTTAGTAGTACATCCTGAGCCGGGCCCAAATCAGGTTCTGAGAACCTCATCTGAAACCGAATGCCGTAGCATATGGAAACAAATCCAGAACCTGTGAAATACGTTCCACAGCATGGCATGGTGCCTTGCCAAAAAGGCATGGCAGAGCCATAAGAGAGCCATGTATATTTCCCTCGCCTTACTGCTCACTAATGTGTTTTTGACCTACTTTTAATGGCAGAGTTGGATTCATGCCTTTTGGATGGCCAGCCGCTGTGTAGCTGACATATGACGGAGGGTCTCATTAATTTAATTTACTCAAGAGATCATCACACACACTACAGATGAACTTGCCCTTGCTGGCTCCCCGCCGCTGTGAGCATTAGCTAGATCGCTGCTTGGCTGCCAGTTGGGTCATTTAGCAATGCTGGCTAATTCAACGCCCTGGCTCAGAAGCTAGCTCGGAGCGCTAACGAGGCCCATTTATCTGAGCTGAATGACAGGCCAAATATTGTGTTTCATAACACTCGGAGCTAATGGTACTGGAGCTACCAAAACGATCAGCCAAAATGAGAGGGGATAAGTGGCCAGCATCATGTCAGCATATCAGACCGGAGAGGGGATAAGTGGCCAGCATCATGTCAGCATATCAGACCGCTGAACACTTCATCTTGCGTGAGGAGGATTAGGATATCAGATACAGTGAAGATGTTATATATTGGACACGGTGCTGATGTGGCTGGTAGTGTGGCTACTGCAATGCAGCAATAGAGAGACAAATTAACCACATTCATCTCAGACTCGCTATTTTTGGCAAATTGCTAAACATCTGCAAAATAGATGAAAATTAAAACTCTTTTCAAAAATGGCAACAATAGCCGATCTGGGAGGCATACTTTGGTTAGACATAGCATTGGTTAGACATAGCATTGGTCCGACTGGATTAAGGTTGGTGAGGGGAGCGTTAAAACGACCAGATTAAGGTTGGTGAGGGGTGCGTTAAGACGATTTTTTGATATTACTCCTCCAGATTTTGTCCAAAAATCCCGCAAATTGTTACACAGTATCTCTATAGTCATGTGCTCAAGACGGATCTGTCTGATATTTCATATTCCATCCTAATTGGCTAATATTGGCTTTCAAAATTTGCAGGATTGTCCTGTTTTGAACAAAAAGCCGCAAATCATGAACGCAGCGTGCAATTTACGTGAAATCTTTCACACACTAGGCTGATAGCGCCACCAACAGGTGGATTTTTGTTTCATAAGAACAAATGGCACCCTTTTCGCATTGCCTTATTATAGCGCCGCCAGGAGGCCACAACCTGACCTGGCCTGGTGGAGACCTGTGCCCCGGCCCCGAGGGGTCACTTTTTCTAGTTTATTATTTGTCTTACAACGCTGTTGCTTGATGGAGGTATTATATTTGAACAAAAAAGTGCATATGCGATATGGCAGAGAGCAAGTATGGCCAACACTGCCCCAACACCCCAAGTCCTTCAGGAAATGTTATTCCAGGGGTGTCCAGGTGGTACATACATACAGTAGGGATGCAGTTTCTGCCCACCACTGTATAGAGACTAGTACATCTGGCCCAGGCATGTCTGTATAGAGACTAGTACATCTGGCCCAGGCATGTCTGTATAGAGACTAGTACATCTGGCCCAGGCATGTCTGTATAGAGACTAGTACATCTGGCCCAGGCATGTCTGTATAGAGACTAGTACATCTGGCCCAGGCATGTCTGTATAGAGACTAGTACATCTGGCCCAGGCATGTCAACAAAGACATATTGATGGTGTTGGGTGGGAAGCGCTCTGTTGGAGCATTAGCAACATGTTGATTTCCTCGACTAACACTATGACGAATAATGTTCGTCGACTGCCTGTTTACACTGGCTAAATCGAAATAAAAACTAAGCTACGATGACTAACACCGAGGCTCCACCGGGCGCGTCAGCGTCGCATTTCCGTCACCGCCAGGGAATGTTCCCTTTTTAATCAATGAAGGGTGGCTCCACTGCCCGCGTTGCGTTGCGTGACTGCATTAAAATTGCCCCGGTTCGTTTTTTGACGCAGGCGACGGAGACGCAACGCGTCTATATATATACCTGAAAACCTGCATCTCCCGTCCGTCCGTCACCCACACCTCCATATATGGTCAAGCCTCGTGACATCACGTCTCCATATATGGTCATGCCTTGTGACATCACATCTCCATATATGGTCACGCCTTGTGACATCACATCTCCATATATGGTCACGCCTCGTGACATCACGTGACATCATGGAGACCCTTAGATCTCGACACTGACCTCACCCTGGATAACCATACATGGAGAAGACTGGATCATCACCTATCTGCATACATGGAGCCGGCCAGCAACTCTACATCTGACTTCAAACCTCAAACCCTTAGATCTCCATGTATGGAGCTGACCCTGAACCTTAACCCTGACCAGAAGTGGTCAGAAGTGGTCCTTCCCCAGCCGTCCTTCCTGTTTTGACATTCCATATGTTGATCTGACCTCATCAAACCCTGTACACTCAAGACACGCTCCATATATGGCCAGTACATAATTCATTCCATATATGTTGATCTGACCCCCCATGCCAATGCGCCGGCGCCATAGAGTATATAAAGGATAGAGACCGAACTGGAGCACTAGCCCCGCCCCCAAGCTATTCATTTCGATGAAGTTGCTCAGTGGCGTTTTGAAGCACCCGGAAGACTGCCGGAAGTACCTCCTCCGGACCTCAAATTTGAGGTCCGGGGTGACGTATGGGTGACGTAGGGAGTGATGGTCCTACGTGTCCGTGCACGGGTCCGCCTGCAGTCCTTCCTCTTACCACTAGGGCCCAGAGCTTCAACGTTGGAGCGCCTCACTGGCCCCTTGGCCGGCGCTCGCCCAGCAGTCTGCCGTCTGTCGTCACCGAGGCGGATGCGTGCACGCGCCCTCAGGGCGTCTTACTGGTATGCTTGATTGCATGCTGAAAATAGCAGATCTACAAGCTCTCAACACATCGCATGCAACCGAGTGCAAAATCAGCCATCATGATCAAGATCCATCGACTAACTCCATCAACTAAAATCTCATGATCTTAAGTCAACTAGAACTAGACCAACACTAAAACATTTCAGATGACTTAACCCCTTTTGGTGTTTTAACTAAGCATTATGTAATACTTTAGCTATTGAAAAATAGCAGATCTACAAGCTCATAGCGCGCCACCGAGTGGCGCGCTACGAGCTTGTAGGTCTGCTATTTTTGAAAAATCGTGATAATGCGGCTCACATCTTTGAATATATATTCTTTCAGAAGACTTTTTTTTATTTCGACGTCAGGCCTAAATCTGAGTAAAACTAAATCAAAATGTGCTGTCAAAATCCAACACTGACTCCCAGTGAAACTCTTTACTGTAAGGCCAAGAGAAGACTTCACGTGTCTTGGAGCAGGTCAAGGCTGTCTACACCCTCCCCGTCCCGTGACCAAGCCGGCTCAGTCAGCGGTGACAGGGACGACATGGGGGGATTTGGGAATTTGGCATATAGCAGCTAAACTGGGAGAAGAAATGAAGGATACAAATAAAAGAAAAGGAAAATTTCCATTCTCTTAAGGTTAACGTCATTCCACTGGGCTACTAACTCCAGAAAGCTGGACCAGAGTTGAATCCCCTCCTACCCTTGAAAAAAAGAAAAGAAAGAGAGGAGGAATTCGAAGGAAAACAAACAGCTACAGAGAACGAAACCCTCCGCTATGGTGAGTCTTAGAGAGGAGTCTGCGGTGGTTGTTCTTGGCACCTCTGCCCTACTGCTCCCACACCAGCCATCTAACGCAGGGTTTATCGTCAAACTGTGACCAGTAAATGTCAGAGCCGATGGGGCGCAGCGAGAATGTCTCGCTGAAGCCTCGGCGCTGACACAGGTCTCCATCCCAACTGACCTGTAAAAGCCACCGCAGGAGAAACCAGTGGTTTAGAGAGAGAGTGTAGCACTTCTCCAGAAACAGAAGGGTCACGAGTGTGTTCCCTGAAGCCACCGAAACCACCGAAATAGAGGGTATGCGCATGCTTAAAGTGAATGGCACATTGAGTGGCAAATCGAGTGGCAAAGCAACATGCACAGTGAGTTTAACATTGTTTAATGCAATCAGATAGGACTTTTCTGTTTGGATGCATGGGTTGTCAAAGCCAGCAAGTAGTTTTTTGACAGTCAGTAGGCATTCCTGCATAACTTCCGGGTTTGATGATGATGTCACACGCATACCCTCTATACACGCGTCCGACAACAGCCCTTGCTCCAGAGTAAAATCAAGTTAATTTAACCAAAAACGTTGCATTGCGACGCACTGTGTGCAGGGTTTCTTTTTGTGTGCTAGTTTTGGATTTGACTGATAGTTGGAAATAAGTGATTCGGGGATGACAGAGGAGAGGATGACAGATCAGAGGATGAAAGCGAGCGCTGACCTCAGAATTTGTTGGAGGGAACTTATATAGGCTGAGCGGGAGAGGAGGCGGAATATGATGTATACTGTATGCACTGACCTCCTGTAAACCTCACACCTGGAGTCTCTCTGTGTGTGTGTGTGTGTGTGTGTGTGTGTGTGCGTGTGTGTGTTGCTGATAGTGATACCATGCACTGTCACTATGCCCAGCTCACTCACTCTTCATCACATTCCATTTCTCTTTCTATCACGTCTATTCTTGTCATGTATATCTGTCTCTGACACGCACGCACGCACGCACGCACGCACGCACACGAGGGAGAACAATGCAGGTTTCCACTCTTTCATTGCACTGTAAAAATCGGAAGTGTTCATTTAACCATTTCGTTCCTCATTTCCCTGAGTCAAGCCTAAAGGTCTCCACACACCGGGCGCGAATCGGATGCGAATTCGGGTTTTTAGCTGCGTTTCTCCGTCGGTTTTCCGAAAAACGCGTCCAGTGTGCAACCACCTTGACTCATTAACACATGTACTGTACTGTGTCAAGTCCAGGTGATTCATGGAGCACATTTAAAAACAACCAAGGGCTGTACATCATTAACAAAACAACGTCAGAACAAGAATTAAACCTACGTTAGGTGGCCAAATATACAACGGCAGAAGGGAAGGTATAGATCAAAATGAGGGATGTGGGCGAGATGGAAAACAGTCTGAACTGGTTCAAAGGCTAGCGAGAGGAGGTGTGTTTTAGTCTAGATTTAAACGTGGAGTAAAGGGAGTAACAAATCTACACATAATACTGAGGATTTTGATGATTTACGGCTGTTAGAAGACCTTGAAAGAACTCTGTGTGGAAAACGAATGCTCCTGACTTTGTATATTACTGTACATCATTGGGAAAACCTTTCTTATCTCCATCTTTTTATGTTTTTCCGTACATTAACGCCTTATACTTGATCATACCACAGCGTCACACAAAAGCATCAAAAGCAGCGGATCGACAAACTCGAAACGTGACGCGAAACGTGACACGAAACCGGTTAGTTTTGTCCCGATCCGATCACGTGATCTTAAATCGGAGCCTTTCACGTCATTTTCAAATGATCGGAATCAGATCGGGAGCAAAAAAACGTCATCGGGGACATCCCTAGTATCAATATTATATCCATACATGAAATTAGACTGGATGTCATCTGTGATTTTGGGTATTGTACTATTGTGATATATGGCATAAGTGTTAAATATAAATATCGGATCAGGAAAAATCGGTATCGGCAGATACTCAAAATCAAATGATTGGAATCGGATCAGGGGCAAAGAATTGTGATCGGGACATCCCTAGTTTTGAGCTTGTAGATCCGCTGTTTTTGCTTTATTATTATTTGAACTCGTATCCTGAAAAGTAAAAGTTTTGGACATAATGAGGGGTTTCACACTCGACAGAGACGATATTGTACGTTCTCCAACAAAGCACTCGCGTGCGACTTTAAATCACATCCTTCAATACACAACTCCACTGTTTAAACAAAAAACACGACTTCCACCCATGCAATCAATCCCCATGCAGTCAAAACCAAGTTTGGGATGCAAAACAAAATGTGTTTCCTGGAGATGCCGTTTCGTCCAGAACCCAATTATGGGTGCATTTGTTTTTACTGTGTGTGTGTGTGTGTGTGTGCACACACACACGTCTCTCTTGCTCTCTCTTTCAGAGTTCCAAATGGATAAACTAAGACTGAGGATTTCACGGTGTAGTACATACCATCCCGACCGCACACAGGGCTGTTGTTGTGTTAACCTACATTATAAGGCAATCACACATTAGTTTTGTCTGTAAATGGACCCTGTTGGGATTGAAACCCACAATCTTGTGTTTAAACATTCCTACAGCACGTCCTATATCACACATGGGCTGATGTATTATCATAGGTACGTTATAATGTGGTCGGTATTGACTTACCGAACAAGGCAGTACATTGGTAAATGGAACCCACAATCAATTTCTTTTAAATAAATACCACCCGTATACCATTTTAACTGTTTTGTTAACCTACATTATACAGATCCATTCTATCCTTATACCGTTTATAAGCAACACTGGTTTCCATCTGCAATCCCCAGTCAAAGCCTCCCAGAGACTAGGGTCAAACAAATCAACAAACAAAATCAACAAAACAATTACGGAAGTTTGGGGATGCAAAACAAATGTCCATGAATCATACAATTCCCGGAGACACTGTTTCGCCAGAGCCCAGAGAGAGAACACATGTGCTTGTGTTTTTGTCTGCGTGCGTGTGCGTGCGTGCGTGTGTGTGCGTGTGCGTGCAAGATAGAGAGAGAACGAATATAGGCATCAGGAAGAGGCGCTAAAGACTGGACCTCAGTCATGGTGGGATGGTCATCATAAAACATGTAGAGTGAGTGAATTATGACACCTGTACAGTGGTTCTCAAACCTTTTCACATCAAGCACGTCCAATTTGATTTGGTCGTGGACATGCATCTGGAAAGGTTTTGTGCCAGGGACCCCCATTTTTGTAAAACAATGCAGCACTATCTTCTGTGGCAGGTATAAACATGACATCCATGGACAATGATTTTAGGTCACTGTAGGACCTAAAGTGACCTAAAATGCACTCGCACGTCCTTGATACGTCTGTATCAAGTGGAGTTGCCTCCGCAACTCCACTTCCCGGGCTGAATTATGGGCCCACCACGGCCCAAGGACCCCAGGGGGTCCCCACTTTGAGAAGCACTGCTTTATGACACAGGCCACACACCTGATGAAATAAGGCCACTTTACAGAGACACAGCATGTAAAGTGATACTCTTAACCAGACCTTATCTCTACTAAGTGACTGATTTAATGTCTCCCTCATGTGAACCAGGTGTGTCCTTGTAAATTCCACACAGGGCTGTGTGACATGTGAGAAGAAGGGAGTTTGGGGCCATCTGCGCGTGTTTCGGGGGGAAAAAAAGACGTCCATGGGGTGAAATACTGGGCATTAATTTATCCATTTGTTCCTCATTTCCTCGAGTCACGACTCTGAGAGAGGAGGAGGCTCTGTGACACGTGAACAGGGAGATCGAGCCATATGTACTCTGTACGTGTGTATGGTATGGTTAAATTCTCATTCATTTGTTCCTTATTTCCTTGAGTCACGTCTAACTCTAGTCTGAGACAGGTTCACAATGGAACTAAATGGGACCCATTTGGTTCCATTTGTGCATGCGCCAAATTAAAGTAAAATTTAATTAAAGTGTAAAATAAATGTTAGCATAGTCTTTTTGGCAACTACTCTTGCAGCTCGGTAGTCATGCAGGCGTCCTTGAACGCGCTGTGATTGGCCAGTAGCCACTTTGCAACTCGAACGGCTCTGAGTCGGCTTTGCGAACTTCGCAACGTTCGACACGGCAACTCACTCACTTTAGCTCCCTCGGCGCATGGTGTCTCACGTGGCTCAAGTTCGCTTGAGACGGCGGTCTCAGAATCGGCCACAGAATCGGGGTGTGGTTATAAGGAATACTGGACAACTCACCCCGGTGCTTGCCCGTTTTTCCTCCCGGAATTTTCCCCAGTGAGGGGGATAACTTTGTAATATGCTATTGGCTGTTTGTATTCTTTTTGGAAAAATATAAAAAGATACTCCTGTGGAAAGGCTATATTTTACTTATATTGACCCTATAAACAATTTAGTATTATTTAGTATATGTAAGGTTTTTCCCTCTCAAATGGTACCTCGTCAGATAATCCCCACATAGCCTACAACAACTTCTGTGAACAGAGTTCACTGTAGTAGCTTTTCATAAATATATTTGTACTTAGGCTGTCTGCTGTCGTGAAAGTTTATAGTTAGAGAAATTCAAATTCCAGCTGTCCAGCCTCTCCCACCCCTCACTGGGGAAAATTCCGGGAGGAAAACGGAAAAGGGGTGAGTTGTCTTGTTACCGTTATAAGCACAACCTGTGTAAGATTTGGAATGTCGTGTCATACAGCAATTGTGGTGCCACGCCCCCTAGTGCCAGGGAAAGTAACAACGAGGTTGTCAGAAACAGTATAGTAATGTTGAAAAACATAAATTAATGCATTTCTAGTACATTTCCGGTGTCTATATATGACATTTTGGTGCATCGGGGGCAGACACTAACAATTGTGTTTAACAGCATATAGAGACAACACATTTATGTGCAATGGTTATTGTTAAAAACACACCATTGAAAGATTCTATAACCTTTAACTTTCTTTGCCTGGATTTATAGCGTTATTTTAACCTACATTTGACAAATCACAGATTATTTTGCGTCCCTCCATTCCGTGCACAGGTGCGCTCAAATGACGTGCATGGATATCACAGAATCGGAAAATAATCATGGTCTATACGCGTCAATCTTTCTCTGAACGATACAAGCTGTGATTGAGAGCCTGCTCTGTGCTCACTGCATGAATTGGATTGCATTGTAGTGTTGTTTTCAACTGGCTCCTATGCGCGTGCGAGAGGATAATTTGTTCCGGCCGTATGATCAACGTGTTGCGGAGAGCGAAGGCTCACGAGAATCATCGAAACCATGGACGATCCATAGGTTAGCGAACTGCAGCCTCAAGTGGAAAACTCACCACAGAGTGATTTTACTTGCACTCATTCCGGTGGAATTGTTTGTGGAACAGAGGCCAATAATTTAAATGCATCTGAAATGTTGAAACGCAACTTTAGTTATAGTTACTTTGTAGATTTTGATCATTATTACAAAACATACATTAACAACTTCAGCCCTACACATTTCGGCCATTTGAAAATAGCCGCTGCAACCCTACAAGCTTGTAGATCTGCTATTTTCAAAAGATTTTTACACATTGGAAAACTTGAAATGGGACATTCTGTATAATGAGTAGTAAATTGATGCCAATACTTGTATACTATTACCCTCAAGTTTTTTTACAAAATCTTATAGCGATTTTTTTATTATTATTTACTATAGTCCTAGTAGACCCAGGATATTACATCTGGCCACAAAAGATCCCAGGATCTACTGAATGTGAGGTAGAGTTCTGGGGATGCCATACTATGTGTTGTAGGCTCAATATGTCAGTTTGTCACCTCCCCCTTCACATTCAATAGATCCTGTGATCTTTTGTGGCCAGATGTAATTTTATGAGGTCTAGTAGGACTATAGTAAATAATAATAGATTTTGTAAAAAGAAATACATATTTAGCCCCATGTTCGAATGCCCCCGCCCCCCTGTCAAAAATAGCTAAAATCGCTAAAACGAAAGAAAGCAGCAAATGAAAATAAATGAACACTCATCTTTTACTTTCTCTAATAACAACCTAAAACATGAACCTTGGTTGAAAGAAACTAAAGTTGTCCTTTAAGTTAAACATGCAAGGACCAGTGCTCTTTAGACCTTTAGAGTGCTCGCTTGCAGGAACGATGCGTCAGTGAAGTTTTATCTTTTCTTTTTAGCGTCATATTTGCATTTTCGACCGCATTCCTAACGTTATTAGCTCCGGCCATTATGAAACTTGTTATTGCAAAGTGATAAACAACGCTAGCGCTCCCTCGCCGACATGGTGGGAGATCTGTGGCATCACTCTCCACGTGTGGGACACATCCACGACGTGGTGGGAGATCTGTGGCATCACTCTCCACGTGTGTGACACATCCACGGACAATGCAAACACTTTAATTGTTTTATTAATAGGGTGCGAAGGAGTGGGATTCTGCCAAATAAGGCCATAAACACGTCAACTCTCTTAGCAGCGGTGTCATTTGTCATCATACTGCCTGGACTTTGGTGTGTGTGTGTGTGTGTGTGTGTGTGTGTGTCTGTGTGTGTCTGTGTGTGTGATTGTGTGTGTGCGTGCGTGAGTGTGTCCCAGCTCTGTGATTTTCCATGAGCCTTGTTGAAATAATGAATATGTTCTCTGTCTAAATCCCCTTGAAGACTTCATGGTTATAAATTAGAGCATGTAAATCCCTGATTGCTGCAGTGTTTCTTCGCATATGTGCACACACACACACACACACACACACACACACACACACACACACACACACACACACACACACACACACACACACACACACACACACACACACACACACACACACACACACACACACACACACACACACACACACACACACACGCACACGCACACGCCACAGAGCTACAGTGTGAGGCAGCGTCACAACTCGTTTAACGCTTGTAGATCTGCTATTTCTGCCGGGAAGAACATTGGTGTAGAACAGTAGAATGAAACTAAAGCAGACTACATACATACAGAGCTGCAGGTCTGTTTCACCAAGAAAGTAACTATACGACATATCTGATGCGTTTGACTTACATCATCGAAAACAACGTATCGCTCATCAGACTACAGTACATTTTGAGAGATAAGCCCAGACAGACAGACACGCACAGAGGAGCGAAAGCGATCTCGCCCTTGCCTTTGTCCTGCCAGAGATAATAATAATGCAGAGAAGGTAGCGTCAAGCGAGGAGGTTGTAAAAGATGCATGGGCACTAAAAGTAAATATGTCAAGTAAATATGACATTTATGAGCTGTTATGGCATGTAGCGGCGATGCTTCACAGGAGTCCACGCAGCGATAACGGCAGTGAAGCCGTGTTGTTGTAGTGACTCACAGTGCTGAGTCATGTGGGTCACCCCAGCCCTTGACCTGGATATTATCAACCCACAAACCTATAGCAGTGTTGATTTCGTCGGCTAAATAGCGGTACAGGGGTTCTCAACCTGTGGTCCGGGGACCACCAGTGGTCCTTGAGGAGGTTCCAGAATGACGGATGAGTTGATGGTAACCAAATGGACCCTTCTAGATATTGAGTTCTTTGAGCGTAAAACTCTTGAGATAAATAATTATTAAAGATCTGCATTACTCAATTTACAAGACGTCTACACACAATTAGAGAATGTAGAATTGCTATTTTGATCAACATTTGCCTGTTATCGCTCCTATGGTACCACATCAATACAGGATGGAATTGTGGACAAAATCTTATCCAATGACAACAAAATATTCTCCGTTTTTGGGTCTGAGAGTCTAAATGTCCTCAAATGGTGGTCCGTGGCGCAAATGCCCAAATAAATAATGGGCCTTGATATGATATGAAAAGGGTTGAAAACCATCTGGACTGAAACTATGACGAAAAATGTCCGTCGACTACCTTTTTTCACTGACTGAAACTAAACAACTACCAAGCTATGACTAAATCTATGACTAAATATACTGTCAATGTCATCAACAAATAAAAACTGTGGTAGAATGTTAGGCAGCAGGCTAGTGATGAATAGATCCAGTAGAACTAAAAGACAAGTCATTTTATGTTTGGTTGCATGCTGAAAATAGCAGATCTTAGATTTGCTATTTTCTGTCAAAATCAACACTACCACAAGCCTATATATCAATACTACACTGTAAAATGCTGACTATTCATTTAACCATTTTGTTCCTTATTTCCCTGAGTCACGTCTAACTCCGAGAGTGCACAAATGGAACCGTAAATAAAAGGTGGTTGCACTGGACGCGTTATTCAGATTTTTAGCTGTGTTTTTTCCGTCGGTTTTCCGAGAAAAACGCGCCCAGTGTGCAACCACCTTTAGGGTCCATTTGGTTCCAATTTAGACTGAGGATTTGACTACGTACATACAGCCCCATCCCAACCGCAGGGATGTTGTTGTGTTAACCTACATTGCAGGCAGAAAGGTGGACTTTCTGGAAGAGAGCTCAAAACATTGGCCAGTGTTTCATCAAGCCTGGTCCAGCTCAGCCCAGTTCAGCAACATGTCTACCCCCACCCATGTGGCCTCCTCTGGGGGATGGGAGGAAGAATGTGATGTTGGGGGGGGGGGGGGGGGGTGTTCAGGATCTGGTGACGTGTGTGTTTAAAAAAAAATCATTATCATGGTGAAATAGAGCAGATTTAAGTCACCCAAAGGGAAGAGGGGGTGCATAGGATGAGTGGAGGGATGGATGGAGAGATGGATGACTGGAGGGATGGATGGAGGGATGGATGAGTGGAGGGATGGATGGAGAGATGGATGAGTGGAGGGATGGATGGAGAGATGGATGAGTGGAGGGATGGATGGAGGGATGGATGAGTGGAGGGATGGATGGAGAGATGGATGAGTGGAGGGATGGATGGAGAGATGGATGAGTGGAGGGATGGATGGAGGGATGGATGAGTGGAGGGATGGATGGAGGGATGGATGAGTGGAGGGATGGATGGAGAGATGGATGAGTGGAGGGATGGATGGAGGGATGGATGAGTGGAGGGATGGATGGAGAGATGGATGAGTGGAGGGATGGATGGAGGGATGGATGAGTGGAGGGATGGATGGAGGGATGGATGAGTGGAGGGATGGATGGAGGGATGGATGAGTGGAGGGATGGATGGAGGGATGGATGAGTGGAGGGATGGATGGAGGGATGGATGAGTGGAGGGATGGATGGAGAGATGGATGAGTGGAGGGATGGATGGAGGGATGGATGAGTGGAGGGATGGATGGAGGGATGGATGAGTGGAGGGATGGATGGAGGGATGGATGAGTGGAGGGATGGATGGAGGGATGGATGAGTGGAGGGATGGATGGAGAGATGGATGAGTGGAGGGATGGATGGAGATATGGATGGATGGAGAGATGGATGAGTGGAGGGATGGATGGAGGGATGGATGAGTGGAGGGATGGATGGAGGGATGGATGAGTGGAGGGATGGATGGAGAGATGGATGAGTGGAGGGATGGATGGAGATATGGATGAGTGGAGGGATGGATGGAGAGATGGATGCATGGATGGATGGATGGAGAGATGGATGAGTGGAGGGATGGATGGAGATATGGATGGATGGAGAGATGGATGAGTGGAGGGATGGATGGAGGGATGGATGAGTGGAGGGATGGATGGAGAGATGGATGAGTGGAGGGATGGATGGAGATATGGATGGATGGAGAGATGGATGAGTGGAGGGATGGATGGAGAGATGGATGAGTGGAGGGATGGATGGAGAGATGGATGAGTGGAGGGATGAATGGAGAGATGGATGCATGGATGGATGGATGAAGAGATGGATGCATGGATGGATGGATGGAGATGGATGCATGGATGGAGAGATGGATGCATGGATAGATAGATAGATAGATAGATAGATAGATAGATAGATAGATAGATAGATAGATAGATAGATAGATAGATAGATAGATAGATAGATAGATAGATAGATAGATAGATAGATAGATAGATAGATAGATAGATAGATAGTAGAGAAGGTAGAATGAGTGATGGATGGATAGATAAAGAGGGAAAAGCATCTAATGTCTTTTTAGATGTTAGCTGTATGTGGTTAGCTATGGCTATTAAAAATAGTAGAGGTGCACGATTATGAAATTATGACCGATATCCGATAATCTGCAGGGTCATATCTGCCGATACCGATTCTGACCAATTCCGATATTATACGGAACTAAATGCTCTAGAGCAGTGGTTCCCAAACTTTTTAGCTTGTGACCCAAAGAGGAACCTGGACCCAAACTAGTGAAAATAGGTGATCTACAAGCTGCGGCACAAAGTGACGCATTGTGAGCCTGTAGATCTCCTATTTTCACCATTTCTTAAACATTTGTTTTCTAATTTATGGAATTTCTTAGATTTTTTTCTTTCATTTCTTCATGAAATGACTGAAAAAAATCATTACATTTATGAATTTTTGTGTTTTTTCTGAAATGTTTTTTTCCTTTTTTTTGTACATATTTTGAAATAATAATGATTCAAAACAAAATGTAGGTAACACAAAAATAAAGGGACCCATGCAAAAATGTGTCTGCGACCCAGAAGTGGGTCACGACCCACTTCTGGTGACTTCTAGTGACGTCTAGTATACACTTTCTCTTTCAGAATTGTTACCGTGTTACAATCAAATGAACGTCACTCGGGCGTTGAAGCTCAGACAGTGAACATTCTTCGGGACCACATGCGGGGACGGAGTCCGCTTTCCACCGGGTTGTGAATGGAGCAGAGTGTGTGTCACACAGTGACACATACAGTCATTGGTTCATTTAGCTTTAGGGAGAGAGAGTCATTCATTATCGCCATGCAGTGTTCATTGGACTCTGACAAATCAAAGCTAGTTGCCTCACTTGACTAACGGCTGTACAATCTGAACAACACTACATACAGTACATCCATGCATCGAGGATCTGAAAATGTCCTACTTATGGAGATATAGGTATACATATCCGGGTGGACACATAGATAGATTAGGTGAAATGATGAAATGATTACTATATTTACCCAGGGTATCTGGGCTAAGCTCAAGAACTTGTTTCCAGCCAGGCCCTGCTCATAGAACACATTTCATCGTAGTGGTTCAATGCCTTGTTCAAGGGCACTTCAGCGGTGGTAATTTTAACGTGTCGGACCGCTGATTCGAACTGGCGACCTTCCGGTATCAAGACCGATCCGCTATCCGTTCGGCCACCGCTGCCACTAAGGTATGATAGCTAGACAGACAGACATTGTTTCTGTTTACACAATTCTTCAGTTCATCGTTCAACCGTGCTGTATTATGATTCAAGGGAGAAGTCATGCAAACACTTCCCTCGACCCTCCCATACAGTACACTGCATACCGGATGAAGCTGCACTGCTGTTTGGCTGCAGTGCAGAAGGCAGGATGACCATAGTAGCTGAATGGGTAGAGAGGCTGCCTGGGGAACAGAAGGTCCCCGGTTCACCTAGCGGCCACGGCTAATGTGTCCAAGTGTCCCAGAGCAAGATACCTAACCCCTAACTGCCACCCCCCAAAAAATGCTTATATTCTCTATCTGAGCAGCCATCAGTTGGGTGAAACAGACGTTCCCCCGCCACGGGAGTATCAATGGTCTCCCTCACACATGTGCCGTCACTCTGAGCTCATAATAAAAAAAGTGACTATTTCTTAAGCAATTCCCCATGGCTCAGCTGGCTTACAGAGCTATCTGTGGTATGCTGTGCTCTCTCTCTTTCTCTCTCTCTCTGTATTTTGGGTGTTTCTCTGAACTATATATATATATATATATACAGTCACATAATGCATCTCCAAGTTCTCCAAGCCAGTAATCAACGCGACCACAATCCCAGACCAGAGGTCTCCAGGAAGCCAGAGTTTGTGGCCGGCTCTGGAGACGGCCCCCGTGATTGGTTAAGAGATTATTAAAAAAGCGCTCTGATTGGTAGAAAGTAGAGTGGGTTAAAAAAAAGAAAAAAGAGGAGGGGTGTGAGTAACATTACAAAAGGTTCAAATGGGGACTGACAAAAGTAAGCAGATACTCATCGACGAATGAGAAATTAATCCTCGCGGCTTATGTTGTCCCTTCTCTCCTTTCTGTTTAGTTGAACCTCAGGATAAATGATGAGGATGCATTCTAACTGGGTGTCACTGCTATGAGTCACTGCTGGAGCCTTGGAGACAGACAATCATTCACACGTGCACGCATGCAGACGCGAGCACACACACACACACACACACACACACACACACACACACACACACACACACACACACACACACACACACACACACACACACACACACACACACACACACACACACACACACACACACACACACACACACACACACACACACACACACACACACACACACACACACACACACACACACACACACACACACACACACACACACACACACACCAGAGTGTTGGACCGTCACTGAGGCCCGCTGTAGATGACGTGGGATGGTGTGAAGGTCATTGAGGTGGTGGTTTTGTGTGACCATCATTCATATTGTGGTGGACATGCAGACCCTTATCTGGGGTGGGATTCATCCCGCTCTGCCAGAACTGTAACTGACTGTACGATGCAGTGCTGTTGGTACACACGACACGTGTGACTCGTTTAGGGTTTTTCTTTAATTTACCAGCGGCCACGCCTGTTGATTGGGGCTGTGGCCACTTAACCCATCAAGTCCTGAAAGTGCCTTCTAAGTTCTCAAACTATTTCGTAATTCAAAGATATGAAACATTTTTCAAACACTTTATACATTTAAAATAGCAGATGAAGCTCGTATAGCCTAGTAGAGCTGCTATTTTTGAATAGCCAACACTCAAATCTTAAAATGCCAAAATCTAAAAAAGAAAGTACAGATGTTTTCCCGGTTTTAACAGGAACCCCTTTTTTAAAGACAGGAACCCCTTTTGGGGTTCTTGTTGCTATGTACAGTACATACTGTAGCAGCATAACATTTTTGTAATTTTCTATGCCCAGCTTTCCGGGTTTGTGTGAACACAAACATTGGCGTTGATTGGTTGAGCACGGAATGTAATGTACATATGATGATGTATGATGATAAGAGCGCCCCTCACTTCACACGGGTGTGATTTTTGAATAAAACGTATTATCTCAGGAAACTTAGATCAGGATTTTTGAAGGCGGTTTCAGAGTCCTAAATGGGGTTTAACGGGTTAAGCGCTGTTTAAAAATAAATATCTATACTGTAGTAGTAGTTAAGATACCTGCCTGCCCTCGACACAGTACAATCCTAAGCTATTGACTTAGGCCTATTATAAAATTAAAGTTAAATATTGCAAAGGGAATAGAACATAATGTGAAGGAAAAAAATTGTGGAGGTACTAACTTAGCCTACTGGCAGTGTGCACAAGATAATATACAGTATGATTATCTGTGTGTGTGTGTGTGTGTGCGTGCGTGCGTGCGTGCGTGCGTGCGTCATCAGTGAACACAGGAAGCTGCAGTATGAGATGAATGCTATAGGTTGCTAAGGAGCTGGGAGGGTTCAGTGTGTTCTTTTCCCATCATACAACAGGCTGTGTTAAATAAAACAAGAGGGACAACTTGAGGGCAGACATGCAGGCTGAGCCCCACTAGGCCACTACAGTAAAGTCTGAAAACTCCCACGGGCCTTTGCCCTGACTTGGCAGGCACAGGATCTACAAGACACTTTTCCACAGCAAGGACAATTGCCGCTTACAAGGACCTGTGGAATGTGCTTGATCCCGCTGCTGTAACCCGCCGCACGCAAACTATATGCTATAGCTGCCTGCATGGTCGACCAGCGGTGGGGTTGACTGTTGGATGTCGACTTGGCTGTCCTCTTATCTCCCATAACGTATTGTGTTTTTTTTTTTTTCGTGAATGAATAATGCCACTACTTGATCACAACAAAGTATCAATAGTAGCAGATCTGCAAGTTCGAAGCGTGACGTGAAGCGGCGTGTTTTGAGATCTGTTACTTTTGCAATTTTTTAATTTGAATTCTGGTTTTGGTGACCACCAGACAGAGACCATATACAGCGATATACTGTGAACAAAATCCAAAATCAGTGTTTCTCAAGCATTTTAATTTGAATGACCCCTAGTTTTGTATGTGTTAGGCCACGGACCCCCGTCCGTAACTCTCAGATTTACAGACCTGCAACGGTCCATTAATTGGTTCCCAACGCTCAAAACTTTATCTGAGGACCCCCAAAACTTTATCTGAGGACCCCCTGGAATCACCAAGGACTCCTGGGTGTATATCTTCGAGAACCACTGAACTCAATGAATCCATTGCTACGTTTAGAAAGTTACCCGTTAGCTGTTAAATATTGTTACTGTTGTCATTATAGTTCTCTCTCATCTCTATGTCCCCCCTGCCTCTCTCTCTCTCTCTCTCTCTCTGGTCAAGGCAGATGGCTGCCCACCCTCAAACCTGGCTTTGCTCGAGTTTTCTTTTTCCGATACGTAAACTGCAACTGCATGTCTCGAGACAAATTCTTGTGATTTGGCACTATATACAGTAACAACATTGAACTCAATTAAATGCAATGTAAGGTGTGCAGTGCTCTATTAAATCTTGTCAACCATCATCAGCTGCAGTAAAATCGAAATCCTCCTGACCCAGAAATGAAGGGCTATAGGCCAGGGTCATGAGGTTAGCGAGGCAGGGGGGGGGGGGGGGAGTATGTACAGCTGCTTACAGAAGAATACACAGACTGTCCCAGCAGGGAACGACCACTATTTCCCCTTGACATTATTGGAAGCTGACCAACCCAGCCATCGTTGCTGTCTGGCAGAAACCTTGTATCTACAAATTTCCAACAAGTTTCGTTTTTCATGAATTAATGGGCCTATATACTACTTCATCATACAAGAATGTCGCGGAAAGTAGCCGGAATAGCAAAACAAATTGCTCAAAACAAGTTGTGTCGCATGTGAGCTTGTAGATCTGCTATTTTTTAAAGATTTTGTTACTGAAAAGGTAAGTGGTTAAGTCTGTCTCTGGGTTTTATAATTATTGAACCAATGAAAAGTATTAACAAGAGCGTGTGTCTAAAATAAATTATAACTACATTGTATCCATGAGAACACAGGTTATTTTTGCCCATTTCCTGAAAAGTAACGTTTTTGTACATGCAAGGTTTTCACGCCACATAACCCTCTCTGGGCATCCATGAAGTATCCAGAAGATAGACAACGATGACCAGAGAAGAATATCCTCCCAACTTAAGCCCAAGTGGAAAATGAGCACTTCTTCCAGCACTGTACATCACAGTTACATAACCCAAGTCCCCTCTGACAATCCCCACCGTAGTTGACTATAGGTGGTACACGTGCAATCAGAGGTACATCCTGTTATTACACAAGCAGCAAGCGCGAGGTGGTGAGAGCCAGTTCGGCCGGGTCTCTCTGCTTTTAAATAAAACCTACACCCTTCGTCTTGAATGCCAGCACTGTGTGAATGCAGCTACAGTCCCCTGAGGGCAAAGAGCCAAGTCAGAGCTTAACCGCAGCATGGGTTTCTTGTAGAAATGGCCGCAGCAGCGCACGGCGCATGTCGTCAAGTGTTAACGATGTAATCTCGGGCCGAAATGAGCGGGTGTGTCAGGTGCATTTCAGGGCCTGCATATGAGGTGATGCCCCAACGTGCTTTTTGAAACTACGCAGACGGTACCACAGTTGTGTAAACAAGCCCTCGTTTGGGACTGGCTGAATCAAGAGGTTCTGTCTATTCTTTTTTGGGGTGGTTTGGATAAGACACATTTTCCCATGGCGCCACTTAAGTACTAGAATGATGACGCATGTAGTCATGCATCAACGTGAGGGAAGCCTTGATTCCGCAGGGCAGCGGACAGTACATTTGTGCAGCTCACATGCAACTGCCAGAGGAAGCATGACCCAGATCACTTGGAACCCAAGAATAACCAGCACGGAACAACAGCTGGTATCAGAGTCAAACAATGAAGACTTCCTTTGCAAACGACACTTTTGTCGCGTTACTTCTTCTCGTCTTTCGAGGAGTTTAACTTTGAGCATTTGCCGTTTAACTACGGCAAGTGCCTTGCTCAAGGGCAAAAGGGCCAAAAGGGCGAGAACTTTTCTGAATCGCTTTCTCTGTACCAGTAGGTTTTAGGCTACAGGTTGGTAATTCTGAACCCATTATTACCAATGCCGCACAGCAAAAATAGACTATCTACCAAAGTGTCTGAGTTTGTACTTCGTAATTGTCGCCTATAATGACATGCTCAAACTAGGTATGGCAGGTTGATGAAAACGAGGTATAATTTACATTTACATTACAAATTATACAGTACAACTCGAATACGTGCTTTAAAATGAGTCAAAAAGACAAAACAAAATGATAAAAAGTAATAAAAAATGCAAAACTACAATAACCTAGCCTTGAACTCTGGGAAATGCAATTTGTTTTTTTCTGGGATATCGTATAGGCTTTAACGAATGTTTATTTTCTTGCATATATTATGTAACAAGCTTATAAAATTGGGTTGGACTGCAAAACAAAGCACGTCCTTGGATTCTATAAGCCATTCTAAACCAGTGCCATCTGTATCAAAGCCCACTGCAACATTTGACTGACTAATTTTAATTAAGTAAATTAATTCAATTGTGTGTGTGTGTGTGTGTGTGTGTGTGTGTGTGTAAAATGTCCAGTGTTGGGCACCCGCATGGCCTAGCGGTCTAGGAGCATACCACATGCATGCCTGACAGCGACAGTGTTGCGGGTTCGAGTCCCGATAGGCCCATCTCACAGCATTTCCCCGCCCCCTTTCCACGCCCCCTTTTGGAGCTAGTGGTGTTATTTTTTCTGTGGTCCATAGGCTTCCATGTTAAAAGAGGTATTTTCACAAGCCACAAACTACCGTTTTGTAAAGGTAAGGTTTATTCTACTTATTTGAGTTGTTATACCATTGTGTTTTCTTCATATTATTATCGGTCTTTGACATTTTAACATTAGGAAATGTACTTGTGTGTAAAAGAAAGTGTAAATGCCTAATGTTAAATGACACCACTATCTACCGGAAGTGGGAGTGGAAAGGGGGCTGTGAGATAGGCCTATTCCGACGACCATTGTCGCGTGTCATTCCCTGTCTCTCTCTCTCCCTGTTTCCTGTCTCTCTCCACTGTATCCTATATAAAGGCAGAAAAGCAACAACTAAAAAAAACGTAAAAACGTAAAAATATCCAGTGTTAGTTTAACAGAGGGTACGAATCAAGTCAATCGACTAATGTAACCAAATACCAACAAATGTAACCACATCTTTACACTCTCAGACTTAAAGTAACAGCAAGGACTTTTACAGTGTTCAGCACCTTATCAGCCCACACAAACAGACGTGCTTGAGACACACACAAACATTGCTTCCAAAAAATGTTTTGAACACCTTGGAGCCCTTTAGCACTCACCCTCAGTGTCTCAGTAACGCACGCACACGCGCGCGCACGCACGACACACGCACCACACACACACACACACACACACACACACACACACACACACACACACACACACACACACACACACACACACACACACACACACACACACACACACACACACACACACACACACACACACACACACACACACACACACACACACACACACACACACACACACACACACACACACACACGTACGTAAGACGCCTGAGGGCGAGAAGCGTGCAAGGGCGTGCACTGTCCATATAGAGCGTCGCAGTCCCGACGAGGACCCAGGAAATAATTCCCCGTTCATTTTCCTCATAGACATTTCAAAAAGTATTTATTTAAAGACCCTTTGAGCCTCGTACAAAGCCAACTGAAGTTGTGACAAATCATGACAACAAACACATTTTTTGGGCCGAACAAATAATTAGAAAGAAGAAAAAAAACGGCACTTTTTTTTGTTTTTTTTCTTCTTTGTAATTATTTATTTGGCCCAAAATGTTGTGTTTGTGTTGTCATGATTCGTCACAACTCCAGTTGGCTTTGTCCGCGGCGTAAACATCTTTAAATAAATACTTTTTGAAAAGCCTATGGGGAAAATGAACGGGGAATTCACTTCTGGGTCTCGACTCGTCATGAAAGGGGGCGTGACTGCAACACTCTATATGGAGCGTGTCTTGAGTGTACAGGGTTTGATCAACATGGAATGTCAGGTCAGCTCCATATATGGAGATCTAAGGGTGGCAGTGGTGGCAGTGTCTTGAGTGTACAGGGTTTGATGAGGGTTCGGGCCTTAATTTTCGGGCATGTTGAGAACTCTAGTTTTCACCGGCTGCACTAATAACTTTGGGGCAGGCCCGTCTAGAGTTTAAATGGACAGGTATCAGTCAAAAGGGAGACATCGAAGAGGAAGGATGGATGGATTAACATATGGAAGGCCAGAACAGGTTCTGACATATATCCGTATAATAATATTGATGACATCAGGGATCTCCATATATCATGGGCTTAATTGCGACAGCAGGTCGCATTTACTATGATACCTGATTTACTATCATTCCTGAAGATGTCACGTGATGTCATGAGACCTGTGCCCCATATATGGGGGATTTCCCCATATATGGGGATTTTGAGTGATACACTGACTGACTGACTGACGGGAAATGCACGATTCCATAGTTAACTGTGACTGCACTTGCTTCTTCTAGATAAATGGATGGACAAGACAGACTACTATAGACAGTTTGTCAGCGATACAGTCAGTGTGTAGCCTGAGCCTCCATACATAACGTGATGCTAATTGCTAACATAACAATGGCTTTAAGTCTGCTTCAATTAGAGCCCATGGAGACTGAATTGGCCCAGTTCCCATAATTCTGCACACTGGATGCAATTAATGTCTGTGAGTACATTTCGTTTTGATGTCGTACATATAGCGCGCGCGCACACACACACACACACACACACACACACACACACACACACACACACACACACACACACACACACACACACACACACACACACACACACACACACACACACACACACACACACACACACACACACACACACACACACACACACACACACACACACACACACACACACACACACACACACACACACACACACACACACACACAGTAGTGTAGCATATGATGAAGCAACATAGAGTCATGGATAATAGACCTGTGTTATTGTGGACAGTTAACCCATTTTGGGGCGGGAACCCCTTTTGGTGTTGGCATCATATTATGCTTTAGCTATTGAAAAATAGCAGATCTACAAGCTCATAGCGCGCCACCGAGTGGCGCGCTACGAGCTTGTAGGTCTGCTATTTTTGAAAAATCGAAGAACGACTGACATAGAAACATAGCTTTTTCAGAAAACTGTCAGGATGTAGAAGACATTTTTAGAATCTGATCTCAGGTCAAAATGTCATGGTATGTACAGTACATACTGTATGCACTGAACCATGCCTGACTGGAACAAACACTCACTTTATACACGTTTGTGCACGCGGACACAGACAGACAAGCAAGCAACCCCTGGACACAGTGTTGATTTTGGCAGCAAATTTAGATTTTAGTTTTAGTCAGTCATTTAGATTTAGTCGAATATAACTTAAATATTTTAGTCATCTGAAATGTTTTAGTCTAGTCTTTTAGTCTAGTTTTTATTTGTTGACGAAATTGTATTGTACAGTACATTGTAAAATTGTATATTAAGTCTTAGTCATCATGGCAACATTTTTATTTAGTTTAGTTTTCATCAGTGAAAAAAGGTCGAGGGACGTTTTTCGTCATAGTTTTAGTCGACGAAATCAACACTGACACACACACACACACACACACACACACACACACACACACACACACACACACACACACACACACACACACACACACACACACACACACACACACACACACACACACACACACACACACACACACACACACACACACACACACACACTTGCAGATGTCTGGTACTGGAGTCTGTGGACAACTACTTAGTACTGACCGACTTTTACTCACTCCCTCAGGTCCTCCGAGAAGATCGGTTGGACGGTTCTCATGATATGAGAACAGACAGACAGACACCTTTATAGATTTAAAAAAATAACCTCAGATATCAGCTCAGACACTGTGTGCTTTATTCTGACAGCGAAAAATGGGCAGAGAGAAAGCATGGCAATGACACAGCAAAGGAGAGTGTGTGTGTGTGTGTGTGTGTGTGTGTGTGTACACGCCTGTATACAGAACGACAGGCCCTGATCACGTCTCTCTCCCATTAAGGAAATGGTCGCGGGCTAAGAGGGTATTTTGAATGAACCATTAGCATCTAATCTAAGAGGGAGGGATACTATATTTCATCCATTTATTTATTTACAAATTCAGGCTATCTATGTCACACACACACACACACACACACACACACACACACACACACACACACACACACACACACACACACACACACACACACACACACACACACACACACACACACACACACACACACACACACACACACACACACACACACACACACACACACACACACACACACACACACACCTCTCTCTCAAGGTTATGTACTGTATGTTTCCCTGTTTAGCACCAGTGTGGCTTCCTCTGTATCCCCTCAGGATGAGTTGAGGTGATTTGGGACAGGTCTCTATAATGGTCACGATTGGTTCACATAAACAGACCCGCCCGCTTGTCTCCTCCAACATTCTCACAGTCTGAAACGCGGTCTCAACCAATCAGAAGGTCCCATCCCTTCAGGCTATGGGACGCTGTGTGCAGCAGAGGGCTGCCCCCATAGATATATATAAACTCTAGATAGCTCACCCACGCTGTTGGCCAATGGAGAGCGACGTCGTTACGTGGCGGCCATCTTACCTCGGGACACATAACATTGTGTATATGGGGCATGTACTCTTAAATGACCATAACTTGCTCAATTTTCAACCGATTTTCAAACGGTTTGGTTTGTTATAAACGTCAGAGACGTCCGCATACGTATATGATTTTATACGACGTTCATATAAAAAACATAAATTAAGCAGATAAGCGTCCTGAATCATAGCCACGTTGACAACGTTTGTAATAAACCAACCCGTTTGTAAATCCGTCAAGATTTGAGCGAGTTATGACTGTTTCTGTTTGAGCTGCCATTGAACATACTGTACTGTAGCCCCGAAGTAAGATGGCTGCCGGGTGAACGACGTCAGAAACTCCGCCTTGAGCCATCTAGTGTTTATATATATATATATATCTATGGCTGCCCCCTTTCTGAAACCAGCTCCTCGCCACTCGCGCTACACACTTGCCCTCGATATGCGCGTTCACGCGAGGCTGCGCCATATTAAGTGTCGTCCGAAACCAAGCAGCCTTGAGTGGAAGTGGCTTATAAAGCCCTCAAGAGCGAGTCTGTGCCGATCTAGACTCGATTGCCTTGTGCAGCCCTGCTGTGTCCGCATGGAAACCGCAACCTACAAATGTAAGAACCACCACAAATAAATGATAAATAAACTCCTCCTAAACAATCTTCATCTGATGCAGAATAGACAATGCTCCAACTGATGTTCACAAGGGCTCTTTATTTACCCCACCGTGAAAAAACTATAAATTAAACCACACAAACAAAACAACTTTTAACACAATGATTTATAAACACCATGGATTTATATGACATGTCATTTTTGACAGTCACGCTGTATTTCCTTTTTCCATATTAATGAAATCCACGTCACAAACATCACTGTACAAACAAAATAACAGGTAACACAATTGCGTGATGGTAACCATGGCAACGAATGGTGTCTGTTTCCTGTTTCTGCACAAGGAGGGCGAGTGTATTTCCAAACAGTTTTTTATACCCAGCACCCTAATCAAGGGAACTTGATTCAGCTGGAAGTCAAGGGACTGGTTTCAGAAAGGGCCCTAGGGTTTGTAGCCTTCATCACATGCTGCCATGCATGGGGAGAGCGAGAGAGACGGCCAGTTACTGTGTGACGCATGTTTGTTACTATGCTGCCTAAATTGTTTTCAGATACATATTTTAAAATGGCAAATGGTGCATTTATATAGCGCCTTTATCCAAGGCGCTTTACATAGATTGTGCATTACATTCACACACCGATGGCAGAGGGAACCATGCAAGCCACCAACCTGCTCATCAGGAGCAATTAGCTCTTCGCTAAGTCCCACCCAAGCCCGTTCTTGGCCAATGCCACGTTAGCGACGGTTACTATGTTAGGATCCTGGTCACGCTTTCAATGCTGGTCAAAATGTTTAAGCAGTGTCAATAAATATATTTGCTGTACAGCATGTGTGGACCTCAGAAAGAGGGTTTGTTTTCTTACCTTGTTGTGAGCAAACTAGTCCATTCCATGAATTATTTCGCACCGTTGTGCAGGTTGGGAGGCATACACATGTAACCGTGCAGTTTAATAGTACATATTAGAAATAAAAATAGGCTCTCATTGACTTCCATTGTAACGGGGAAACAGCTCTCAAAGTCACTCTTTTAGAACACTAAGCTGATTCTGACCGTTTATGACATCAGGAAAACTCATGCGGTTATATTTTTAATAAAAAATGTCAAGGTTGTCTTGTTTTTGTTTTGACTTCAGTGTTGCCACATTGTGTGAGAGAAATAAGCCAACCCACCTCCAAAAACAAGCCAACTCTTAAAGCCAAATCAAGAAAAACAAGCCAAAACAAAAACAATAATATGACCATATATAATCATAATAAAAAGATTGTATGCATTTATCATTATAAATACTATGTAGGCATATGTCTATGATAATTCATGTTTTGGTAATGTATTACATACACTAATTATTAGCCTTAAGCCAAAAGTAGCGGGAAATAAGCAGACCTGGCAACCCTGACAAGTTTGTGTGGTAAGAAGTTCCGGTTTGCCTACAAAACGATCTGATTGGTCCAAATCTGTACACCCACTTCTGAAGTAGCCTCGGTCTCAGGCCGTTGGATGTAAACATTAAACAAATGTATTTGATCTCGTCCACTTGTCGCAAACACCATACACAATTTTGGACGTGTTTGAGGGAGACACTTTAGGAGAAATGTCTGGGACTGCAGCTGGGTGCATCTCAAACAGCATGGCGACTTGTTTACAAACGAGAGTTGGGAACACCAGAACCGCTTCACACCAAAATAGTTACTTTATAAATCTATCAAAAGACGAAAATAAAACGAGTTTTCCTGATGTCATAAACTGATTCATGGAATGGACTAGTTTGCTCATAACAAGGTAAGAAAACAAACCATCTTTCTGAGGTCCACACATGCTGTACAGCAAATATATTTATTGACACTGCTGAAACATTTTGACCAGCATTGAAAGCGTGACCAGGATCCTAACATAGTAACCGTCGCTAACGTGGTATTGGCCAAGAACGGGCTTGGGTGGGACTTAGCGAAGAGTGAATTAGGGGTTCAGAGACTTGTTCAAGGACACGTCGACACCAACTCAGTGGGAACCTTAGACTTCCCAAGCGGCCACTCCAGCCCACGAGGCCCCATTTTAGCGTGATGATTAAGTTTAAAATGAGGAACACACCATCTGGATGTCATCTTAAATGAGATTCAAAACGGAGTAGCTCTGTAATTAAAATCAGGTGTGTTTGGAGGAACGTGAGCTATATGGGAATCAAACAGGTGAACAAGATTAATTTATATTCATATTATAACTTTAGATGGCAATGTTAGCCAATCAGGATGGAATGTAAAAAATCTGACAGATCCGTCTTGATCACTATTTGAGTGACAAAATCTTACCGGTTATACCGGTATGAAAGAAAATGGCCGATGTGAAGGAATTGGGATAGAGGTTCTGCTCTGGCCTCCAGGGAGTGTGTGTGTGTGTGTGTACACGGTTTCACGCAGGTCAGGCCAACACACACACGACCTGACACATGGACGGACAGGGGCCTAAACATCGTCTTCATGGCCACGCCTTTGGGCTGGCGGAAACAATGAGGTTTAATAATAAACACCTTGAACCGTGAATGCTTTGTTGCTAGTATCTACACATTTTGGTTTGTAAGAAACAACAACGTTTCCTCTCGGCCTGTGTTGGGTTGCCTTCACACGTCTCTCAGTTTACATTTGTACAGTGTACACCAGGGTTCCCCAATTAATTTTCCTCAAGGGCCATATTTTGACTAGGGAACCAGGCTGGGGGCCGAGTCCGCACGCGCGAAAAATTGGGTTTTTTATTTTTTCATTAATTAATTAAAAGTTGTTCTCAACCAGTGGTCCGGGGACCACCAGTGGTCCTTGAGGGTGTGCCCAGTTTGACATGCATAGGCTACTGACTCCCATTTAATGCCATTTATATCTGGGACACCCCCCCAAAACAAAACAAAAAACTTTTCTTTTTCTTTAAAAAAAAAAATCTTTCCAGGGGCCACAAGGGGGCGCTCCGTGGGCCGCAAATGGCCCGTGGGCCACCTATTGGGGAACCCTGGTGTACACTTTGCCATAATCCAGAACTTTTTTGGTCTGTGTGTGTGTGAACAAAATGTTATTGTTGAACCAATCTCTACGGTAGTGGGTTAATAAAGGGTATGCATGTGACATAAACATCATCATCACACCCAGAAGTTATGCAGGAACGACTACTGAGTGGCTAAAAAACGACTCTCTGGCCTTGACAGCCCATACTGTACAACAGAAAAGTCCTATCTGGATCCGATTGCATTAAACAACGTTAAACTCACTTGGCCACTCGATTTTCCACTCACTTTATGCCCTCTATAGCAATTTACAATTTAGGCATTTAACAGACGCTCTTAATCCAGATCGATTTACAATAAGCAAAAAACAAAAGGTAATACATCAACTGTATAGAAATAGTCATTCTAGGATCATAAGTAAACTTAGTAAGAACCTATCATCCGTCTAACAGTAGAATATCTGTACATTGAACACTATAAAATGATATAGAATGCCAGATCAATAATGACCTGGCATCCGTCTACATAATGTGCAATCAAATTAGGCGACATACTTTAGCCTTTTCATAAGCCTGCACGGTCGTCGAGGCTAGGGCAAGTACAAGTGCTACGGCACGTGCTGCGGGCTAAGGTGGAGTCAGAAGAGCTGCGTTTTCCGACTACGGCGGAAGATTGGGAATTTGGGAGTGAGGAGGTTGGATGTTGGAGGCTTTGAACACTCTCAGAGTTACGGACCTGTTCATTCAGGGCTATAGCTCTGTGTGTTTCTGGTAATATTATGGAATTAAAAATTAAAATTAAAATGGAATTTTGACAAAAATGTCCACCACAAGTCAGTATGGTGAAATGACTCACCTCTATACTAAATAATGTTCACCTAAAACACACCGCGAGATTGTAGATCTGCTTTTTTGCCAAAAACACTGGGAGGAGACCCCGGGGCAGACCAAGTGTTGCCCCCACGACCCGACTACGGATAAGCGGTTGAATATGGATAGATGGATGGATAGAGGGATGTTAAAAAAAATAAAAAATAACGAGAGCAGCATCTGGGCCGCGAAGGGAGGGACTGGGAGCGCGCAGGGAGAGGAGGTTAAAGACTGAGGAGACGGATATGGTTATGCTGTTTGGGATAAAAAGGCAAAACAAACCTGCTGAAACGGAGGGAGTTAAGATGGTAGAAGACGTTGCCAACTCTTGGACATGCCGCACCTGTGTTTGATCTGGCCATTACTGGCAGGACCTCCCGTCCTCGGGTTGGGGAGGACAGGGCTGGATTTGCTGGGGGGAGTGTCTGGAGGGGGGGGGGGGGCTTGGGCGTGTAAAATCTCTGCTTTTGATATCTTCCCCAATCATTCATTTTTATGGCCTGTGGGGATGTGATGTAGCCCAGCTTCTGGTCAGACTAAATGCAAGCATTTCCTTTTGGTAAGGGCATTAGGCTATATTCTATTGGGTTTGATAATTATCACAATTTAGCAATTTAATGTAAAATGTTAACCACCACATTAATCCTGATCCTATTTTGGTCAAATGTTCTTAAAATAAATAAATAATAATAATACAATCTCGCATTCTCTTATTTTATACAACAAAGTGCAGCTATACTGCTCCATTTAGGCCTGACGTCGAAATAAAAACAAGTCTTCTGAAAAAATATCAAAAATCATTTGGAAACAGTTTAGTATAGAGTTGAGTCACTTTCCCCTCTGCAGGGGTCATCGCCGTGGACATTTTTTGTCAAAAAGCTGAACTATGTCAGCTATAGGAAACAGGAACTACTAGTACTGTGTGTGTGTGATTACTGTGATAGAGAGGTGGAAGTGAAGGTTTGGATGTGGTCCCGTTCCAGTGCCTTCCATGCCAGAGTGAGAGCCAGGCACCAAGCACTCTCGCTGGCTAATCTTCATCCGTCTGGACACTGGCATGCACAAGCTTCCGGAAACAATCTGTCACGGCCCGCTAGTGCATTGCCTCGCAAACAAAAGGGTCGGGACTCGGGACCCATTTTGGGGTTGTGGACAAATTTGTATTGCTCGTGAGTATCCCATTTCTTTAACGTATTCTTCAATTTTTTTTTTTTTTAAATTGCAAAACATTTTCAGGGATTTTCTAAAGGAATTTAAAGGTATATTCAGTGATTTCACTTAATTCAAATATCACTTATTTTTTGGATAATCCTCCCTACTATAAAGTGTGCTGACCATATAAGGAGTTCCTCCCTGTCCCCAGTGAGCCCCTGGGGTCAAAAAACCCTAGTTTCGGTTTGGGCTTTGGGTGGCAAAGCCTTCATCCAATCAGGATGAGAGGGGCCTTCCTCCAATCATGATCGAGTGGGGCGGGCCTTGGTGCACATGCTGTTGGTCTGTTGTACTTCCCCCACTGTAGAGCATGTGCATGTGCACATCTTGTTACCGGGCGGACCTGGTATTTCTCCAAATCACTGAATGCTCCTTTAATAAATCTACGAGAAGAAATCTACAATAAATCTACAAGCTCAGAAGCTCTCATTGAGCTTGTACAGTAAATCGGCAATTTTCACTACTAAATAGGGCTTAATTGGTTAATTGATTCATAATGTATTTTTGTAAGTTTGGGTCACAGGGAGACACCAAATGTATCTTTTGCGTCTTGAGCTGGCCTGTGCTACTAGTGTACTGTACGTCCACCTTTCTTCTACCTGCGTAGACAGAGAAGACATTTCCACAATATTCTTTTTAGTTTTATTGTCGAGTCTGGTGTCGTAGTACAGTTGTAAACACAGGATAGATGCAGGTAAGAGAAAATAATTTGTTATCGTTGGATAAGATGGTGTCCACAATTCCATGCTGTATTGATGTGGTACCATTAGGAGAGAAAATAGGCAAACGTTGATCATAACAATTCTTCTACATTCTCTAATTATGTAGACCTCTTGTAAATTAAGTAATGCAGGTGTTTAACAATACTCTTGAGAGTGTAAAATAAAAGCAAATGGACCCGCAAGGGTCATTCAGCTGGGGACCACCTGGAACCCACTCAAGGACCGCTGGTGTTCCCCGGACCACTGGTTGAAAACCACTGCTATAGAGGCTATGCGCGTGACATCATCATCATACCCGGAAGTTATGTGGGAACGCCTACTGAGTGGCAAAAAACTACTTCATGGCCTTGACAGCCCATACATCCAAACAGAAAAGTCCTATCTGATTGCATTAAACGACGTTAAACTCACTTTATGCATGCACATGCCCCCTATAACGCACACATACAGACAGTAGACTAGAGTACTTGACGCTACTTTACGTCCTTATCTTGACCTACAGCACGTGACTGTCGTCAACCATTGACTGGCCTTAACATTACAAGGCTTTGGCAAACTCTGCTAGTGTTCACAGTCCCGTGATCAACATGATCAATATCTCTTCATTTACAGCAGGGTTAAGCATTAAACCTGCACGCCGTGTCGGTCCAGGAATGCCTATTGTGGTCCTGTTTGATGGGGTATGCATGTCGTAAAGCTCGTCACGTTCTTATCAACGGAGGCTCAAAGCCAATGTCAACTCCTTTTGTGTGTAAAAATTCCTCCAAGGCCCCATGTTAACTAGCCGCTGATTGCATCATTACCATTATTCGAGTCATGCAGGAAAATTCTCTGAAACAATCAAAGGCTAAAAGCTCAACGGAGCCAGAAGTCACGCGGCACTTCCTGATTTTATACCGTGGCGTACGACGGTGTCACGTGCCGAAAACAACAGCCCTACCACATTTTTAGATCTGCTATTTTCAGCTTGCAACACCGGAGCACGTTTTAATATCAGGGTTCGCAATGGAGGCAGACGTCACGAGGCACTTCCTCCTTTGTTCCGTAGGAATTCTAGATATTCTGGGGAGGCATGGTGTGAATTACTGTCCTTTTTTATTATTATTGTCATGTTGAAACGGGAGATCGAAGGCACGCAAAGTGCTTTGGCATCGGAATGTGGCCGTGCAGGCACCGAGCGGTGTGCCATGTTTACACTTCCGCGTACACTTCGACACACACACACACACACACACACACACACACACACACACACACACACACACACACACACACACACACACACACACACACACACACACACACACACACACACACACACACACACACACACACACACACACACACACACACACACACACACACACACACACACACACACACACACACACACACACACACACACACACACACACACACGGTTCTGTTCATCATCTGACCCCCTGTTGACCTAGATTCGGCGAGGGTCGAGACGCTACCAAGATCCAACAACCCGGCCCTCCGTTCGATTCTCACAAGGGCCCCTTATATACCTGCTGTAAAACAAAGCAGAGACACCACAGTCAAATCCACACTTTGCTCAAATATTTACAGTCCGACTCAAAACAGCAAAGTGTTGAACGGATTTTTACGAGAGCCGTGTCATGTACTGTACAGTGTTTTTCCACAGCTCTCTGTAGGAATTGAGCAAATACACTAAGTTCTAAGCCACATGCAGCCCCAACCTTCACTTAACTTGGCCCGCAGGTTAATAATATTAATATTAACCTGCGTATAATCCTATAGTCCTATTAGACTAAACAATGCTCAGTGGGCTGTTTCTCCCAAACTCTTCCAAAGCACCCGTTTGCTCAAACCTTTCTCAAGTACAATGCTGTCACAGGGGGTTATGTTGATTTCTGGGGAGGCAGGCTGATTTTTGGGGGGCATGAATAAGACAAGGGCCCCTAACCATGAATAAGACAAGTCCATCATTTTGACTGCCACATGTCTGAAAGCCAGACGTTAGGGGCTCGGGCCCCTCGACACATTGGAATACAGAACTTTAGCTTTTAACGGACATTGTGGTATTGCTACTTTTGCTTCATTACTTCTTTCACCACTGCTCTCGTGTTCTCAGGGATTGGTCACATCCAACCTCATTTTGTCTGCGGCTGTCACAACGCCAGCCGTTGCCCGGGGCAACAGATTGTTTAAGGAAATGGTGTTTTGGTGATGTGATCCGAAGCAGATGAGCTTGATGGTGCATGGTGCAGCTTGTTGAACAGAGTCAGAATCAGTTCCATGTGTGGATGAGAGGCGTGGCACGGTCCCAGCGTGGCACGGTCCCAGCGTGGCACGGTCCCAGCGTGGCACGGTCCCAGCGTGGCACGGTCCCAGCGTGGCACGGTCCCAGCGTGGCACGGTCCCAGCGTGGCACGGTCCCAGCGTGGCACGGTCCCAGCGTGGCACGGTCCCAGCGTGGCACGGTCCCAGCGGCGAGGGGACAACTCATGGGCCCGGTGGCGTAAACCAGGGCTTCCCGAACCTTTTCAGCTCGAGACCCAAAGCGTGAATTAATTGGTTTCTCTCCGGGCAGGACCCAAATATACAAAACTATCGTTGCTTTCGGGCAAAAACCTCATACAGTATCTCCATATTGTAACTTTGTGTGTTTGCTCCGTTTGCTACTACGCAAAAGCATCACAAGTAGCTTGTGAGATCTGCTACTTTTGCCGTTTTTTAATTAGAATCCTGAAAAGTAACAGTTTGGACATTAGGTCCACTAACACCCGACAGAGATGATATGTTATGCATTAAATAACTAGCCTGTGGCGATCCTGGATCTGAGAGGCTCATGTGTATGGTGTACAGTGAAAGCCTCTGGAGAGGAGTCCAAATGCATGAACACTAGTCCACAAACAACAGGGTGAATGGTTCATGAACACTAGTCCACAAACAACAGGGTGAATGGCATGAACACTAGTCCACAAACAGGGTGAATGGCATGAACACTAGTCCACAAACAACAGGGTGAATGGTTCATGAACACTAGTCCACAAACAACAGGGTGAATGGTCCATGAACACTAGTCCACAAACAACAGGGTGAATGGCATGAACACTAGTCCACAAACAACAGGGTGAATGGAATGAACACTAGTCCACAAACAACAGGGTGAATGGCATGAACACTAGTCCACAAACAGGGTGAATGGCATGAACACTAGTCCACAAACAGGGTGAATGGCATGAACACTAGTCCACAAACAACAGGGTGAATGGCATGAACACTAGTCCACAAACAACAGGGTGAATGGTTCATGAACACTAGTCCACAAACAGGGTGAATGGCATGAACACTAGTCCACAAACAGGGTGAATGGCATGAACACTAGTCCACAAACAACAGGGTGAATGGAATGAACACTAGTCCACAAACAGGGTGAATGGAATGAACACTAGTCCACAAACAACAGGGTGAATGGCATGAACACTAGTCCACAAACAACAGGGTGAATGGCATGAACACTAGTCCACAAACAACAGGGTGAATGGTTCATGAACACTAGTCCACAAACAACAGGGTGAATGGCATGAACACTAGTCCACAAACAACAGGGTGAATGGCATGAACACTAGTCCACAAACAACAGGGTGAATGGCATGAACACTAATCCACAAACAACAGGGTGAATGGCATGAACACTAGTCCACAAACAACAGGGTGAATGGCATGAACACTAGTCCACAAACAACAGGGTGAATGGCATGAACACTAGTCCACAAACAGGGTGAATGGCATGAACACTAGTCCACAAACAACAGGGTAAATGGCATGAACACTAGTCCACAAACAGGGTGAATGGCATGAACACTAGTCCACAAACAACAGGGTGAATGGAATGAACACTAGTCCACAAACAACAGGGTGAATGGCATGAACACTAGTCCACAAACAACAGGGTGAATGGCATGAACACTAGTCCACAAACAACAGGGTGAATGGCATGAACACTAGTCCACAAACAACAGGGCGAACACTAGTGAACACTAGTCCACAAACAACAGGGTGAATGGTTCAGTAGAGTGCAAGGCAGGGGAACAATGCGCAGTGCTTCCCACATATATCTTCAGTTTAACTTGCATGTATCAAAAAGGGGGACAAGAAGCGATACATGAAGAGAAGAGTGCAAGCCAGGGGTGAGGTGGAGTCTGAAGAGGTCACTTTTCAGAGCTGCAAAAACACAGTACAACTAGTGGCGTAAAAAAATACAATATTTGCCTCTGAGATATAGTGCAGTAGAATAAAAAAAATGTAAATACTCAAAAGTATGAAGACAAAAGTGGAATGTCCGCACACGATATAGTTCTGCTCCCCGTCTTTTTTTATTTCAACCTAAATACAACAACGTTTCGCCCCTCCGGGCTTTCTCAAGTTTGAGAAAGCCCGGAGGGGCGAAACGTTGTTGTATTTAGGTTGAAATAAAAAAGACGGGGAGCAGAACTATAGGCCTATCGTGTGCGGACATTCCACTTTTTTCTTCATTCAGTCATGTTTTGGTTCCAGCACCGTATTCTGAAACTAGGATGTGCATATCGTTTTCCTTCTTTAAATACTCAAAAGTATACCTCAATGTTTTACTTCAGGACAGTACTCAAGTTACTTTCCACCACTGTATTTCACATAAACAACAGGAAACTGCACCACTGCCAGAAATGTGCAGGCATCCATTCAAAAGATTATGACAGACAGGCCGTGTTGCTCCGTGGCTCACTTGTGATTTTCTATTGTTTGTGTTCCGTGGGAATCATAGAATTGTGATAAAACCGCAAGATTGACAATAGAATTATTGACCTCGAGGGCTACGATGGCGTCTCTAGTCTCAAATGGTATCGCAAGAATGAACGAGCCTCTTTCACGGGGCGTTTGGATCCCAGAGTAAGGCTATATAGTCCTTCCCACAGCTGAACCTGGTTCCAATCGGACTATGCGAGGCACTTTTACTGCATGTCGTCTCCCCTCTCTCTCTCCTGCCTTATAGTTTCCTGTCTGTCTCCTTACCAGTCACGCAAAAAAAAGTATTCTTTGCTGGAGTTACTGCTGCAAAAAATCTCCTGGTGTCTAGATGGAAACCTCCTCATAGTCTTTCTGTAAAAAAATGGAAAATACTATTTCTGAATGTATTAGGGTTGGAAATATCAATTGCGAGAGCTAATGGAGCAAAAAGGCAGTCTATTGAAGCACTTACAGATGCGGTAGAAAAGGTCAAAGCACAACTATAATGTCATATTTTGTATGTATGTATGTATGTATGTATGTATGTATGTATGTATGTATGTATGTATGTATTTGGTTAAAATGGGTAAGGTTTTAAAAGAGGCAAAAGCATGCTCTGTAGCACTGGCCTAAAAGTGGGTCCTCTAAAACTGCTTCAACTTCTGAGAATGTGTGTTTGGTTCATTAGCCACCAGATGGCATACCTTATAAGTATGTATGTATGTCTGTATGTCTGTATGTATTTAAAAGGGGGGCTTTTTTGTAAAATCCCAGCCTACAATACCTTAATATATTTAAAATCCAAAGTAAGGTTACCAGTGAAGGGCAACCTGCCTATTCACTGGGGACTATGCAAGGCAGAGGCGTCCACCCCCCTGAGTCCAAGTTAGACATAGATAGATAGATAGATAGATAGATTTTATTTCGGTCCGTACAGGAAAAAGGATTACATACAGACGTACATACATTAATATCCACTAATTACTAGTGGTACCGAAAAGGTGAAGGCAGAAGCCGAAGCTTATTGCGCCTACCCTTTTTGAACATAACTCAAATTACACTAATCAGAGAATGTTGTCAGACATGGATTTCATTAAAGAGAAAAAAAACAACTATAAGGTTCTGGCCATTGATTGTGAGAAATCTAAGAAATCTAAGCCGGGCTTAGATATGGCCTATATTATGAAAAAATAAAAAATAAAATAAAAAAACAAACACAAACAAACAAATGTTTTTAAATAGGAAGAACAAAACAAAAACCAAAGACAAAGATACCCAACAAAGGTTTAACTAAACATTTGATTTTGGGTAAAATCACAGGGGTTAATCACAATGGAACGAGGGAAATAAGTAATCGACGCCTCATACCATGTGGCTATTTGACCACAGGATATGAGGTACACAGGGACAAACATGATTGAAGCCTACAACCACACTCAGCGGCTACTTGGCCGCAGAGTATGGTCCTAGGCTGTCTATATATATACATATGTAAACACACACATATATACATCTATAAATACATACATATATATCTATACCATACATATATGTATATTTACAAACATACACATACAAGGTGTATTGATGTAGTTAGATTTCATAGTATTAATTTATATTTGTTTAGTAACATATTTTTGAACATATTTTTGAATTTAGTAATCGTTGAGCACAATTTTAATTCGCTATCTAAGTTGTTCCACATGTTGACCCCCGTTACAGATAGGCATCTACCTTTAGTGTTAGTCCTAATACCTAATTTTTTAAATAGGGCCAGACTAGACCGCATACCTAAATGTATGTATGTATGTATGCCCATTTTTCAATCTTATTGTTAAGTCTACCAGCCAATATGCCTATATATTGTAAAATGTCGAACTAACTGATGAAATGTCTTTTGTTGTTGCAACGATAAGTGGAACCTTGGGGAGGGAGGGGCGATGGGGGATTTGTAATGAAAATGAAAAATGCTTAATAAAAACTTAAAAAAAATAGTTTCCTGTCTGTCTGCACCCTGTATCTGCCTGGAATAACACAAACTTCACACTTGGCTCTTTCAGACTCTTTCACAATCGTTCGCCTCTATCAATCAACATCAGGCTAAACAATCACAGGGTTCAGTGTGTTACTGTGCTGCGTGCTACGAGGAAGCCATGCAGCCACTGCAGAATGATGAGGAGTTGACACGTCGGGGACAGTGAGGTGACAGGCGTCTTACCACGGGGACAGTGACGGCTTAAGTGTCTGCTTAGTCAGACAGCTACAGTATGAGCTTTTTATTAAACCGACACATTACATACATTCCTCCCAGTCAAATGTGTGTCCATTCACTCCCGGATATATACTTGCGTCTTGCGTTGCGTGCCAGATCTTCAAGCTCACAACGTATCACGCTGCAATGAGTTGTGAGCTTGTAGATCTACTATTGTCGGTGCACTGTGATTATTGTAAGATCACTTTTTAGTTATATTGTGCACCTATGTAAAATTTTGAAAGAACTCCCCCGTTCTTTCAAAATAAAATCTGTTTCTTCTCGTAAATGATTTGTATACTAGTTTTACCTAGGTTATGTTTGAACCAACCAATTTCAACCAATAATGTTTTGATATCCATCCAGCAATCAATCTCCAACCATAATTCTCCATGTCTGTTCAGCCACTTCACACACACACTTCATCATTCATGTCCACATCATGATATAAAAGTAGATACTGCAGCAACATTTTGAAATGTAAACTCAGGACTTTACTGTGTGTGAATATGAGTATGCGTGTGCGTGTGCGTGTGTGTGTGTGTGCGTGTGTGTGTGTGTGTGTGTACACACACACACACCACAGTGCCATACTGCTGAGGGGCAGACCTCCAGTCAGTGAGTGACCTCACACAGAGACTAGTGTGTGAATCAAACAACAAACATTTCCCATCAGCCCTCCAGGTACACACCAGATACTGTAGCTGCTTGGTTGCACCCATGCCACTGAACTCTTACAAATACTGATGTCATTCTGCAAGTAGAGACAACAAGCCATGCATGAAATCACATCTACAGATGCCTGGTTCTTGAGGTTTCAGAATGCTGAAACAAACTTTACACTGTAGATCTGCAGTGAAAGGAGACACATTTGGGAGAAGAAAACAAACAAACAAACTTTAGTATGAAAACAAGCGTAGTCCAGCAGGGGTTGACACTAAGGTCTCAGTACAGGTCATGCCCACTTGCCCAAAACCTTAATCGTTCATTATAAAATGTATGTTAAATTTAACACATGCCGGTATTGTTTTACTTTCTGGGGCTGTGCGATAGAAAAATAAAGTAAATCTAAATGTTTATGCCAAATAACTACATATATGAATACGACTGTGTTCAGCGTCCCGATTCTGGCCATTCTGGGTGAAAGTAGGTTAACATTCTGCTAAAATAGCAGGAATAAAGAGTTAAGCATCATTGTGTACCATCAGTTCATTATTGCAAAATGCCTCATGATTCTTGGTTCTGTCTTTTTTAGACCGTTTTTCATAGTAATTCATAGTTGCCCTATGTTGCTATTTGAGGTGTGTTCATTACAGAGGACATGGGAGGCTTTCCCTTCAAGATAAGAAGCAAGCGACTGTGAAATAAGTTTCACATGTTTTCAGTGTAATCCATCCGTTACCTGCTTGTTACATTGTCATCTGGATATTTTATTGGCAGAAATAATTGTAGGAAAGGTTCAAATGAAAATGAGATAATCACTTAGTCGGCTCGTGACCCATAAAACAAGGCCCACGACCCAAAACGGGTCACAGCCCCATGCTGGGGAGCGAAACAGTGCTCCGAGGCATGCGTTCAGTTAACCGTTTGGCTGTGAACCACGTCATTGTTGGAAGAGAGTGAGCGTTGAGGCTTAGTCAACCTCCCCTACATAAATAAAGGTTAAAGCAGGTTCTGAATGACTCTGACAGTGGTAATCAGCTCTCTGTTGTTCAGCTGCAGCCCAGGGGGGGAGATAACTCTCAACAAATTTGTGTCTCTCTTAACACTAAACGTGACATTTCAGGAAGCCTTTCTGTCAGCCGTTTCCTCTGTCATCCAGCAGATTACAAGGCTGGGAGTGATGCGGTGGCTCGGAGCCAGCTCCATTGCGCGTGCCTGCCCCCCCCCCCCCCCCACACACACACACACACACACACAAGTTCTTTATTTGATTCCACAAATTACAATTAATTTGACAAGGAAACAAATATAACAGGGTTGACAGTTCATGTTCACTTGTTTGCCTTTGCTTTTTTTCATGCCAGCTATTCTTAGGCCACTCATGGTCAGTTTATGCAGATGGCCCAGGCTTCCGAATATCAGTATGGCAAAATCTACAGCGATATCCCAGGTTTGTTATACTTCCAAGTAATGGTTGGTACTTAGAATGTTACACACTTAGAACACACACACACACACACACACACACACACACACACACACACACACACACACACACACACACACACACACACACACACACACACACACACACACACACACACACACACACACACACACACACACACACACACACACACACACACACACACACACACACACACACACACACACCACCACCCCCCCCCCTCAGAGGCAAGTATTGTATTTATTTCAGAGCATTAGTTACTATAGTATTAAAAAAAAAACGGAAAAAGCTGATCTACAAATCTATAATGTGGACCTTTTACTTTGGCACACCAAGTTTTGGACAAGTATACTTTATAAAATATACTTCTCAAAGCCCTGCCGTCAGCGCACAGACATGCACACAGGTGTCTGACTCAGGCAGCCGTCACGCTTTTATTGTCTCGGTGACTGACAGGGGGAAGGACGCCGCGCTAGGGGTGCAATTATGGCAGTGTGTTTGGCACTGCTGTCACTCACTGTCTGGTCTAAAGTGCAGCGCACTGTGCAGTGACACATTGGCGAGCCGTGGGAATGTGGAGTCGCCACGTTCCACACTGGTGGAAGCGAAAGGAGACGAGGGCTCAAAACACAAAAGCATGTTCCCATCCGTGAGGATGACAAGACCGGGGGAGAATTCCACTGGCGTGTGTGTTGCGTTCTGAACTTCTGGTTGAGTCCACCATTTTTGCCACTGATTTCATGAGAAATAAGCAACGGGGTCTATGAAAACCAGCTCAAAAGAAGCGACAATATAGGCCACATGAGCCTATTTGAAAATAGCCTATTTGCCTATCTACAACCTTGACTGCTATTTTCAAAAGAAATGAAAGATTTGGAATATTTTACATTTACATTATCTGGTACGTTTTTTGCGACAGTATGTCGCAGTTTACTATGAAAACCTGCAAAACGTGTCAGTCAGTCCGTCAGTCACGCCTCGTGACACGCTCCAACACAGAATTCCTTCCATATGTTGATCTGTGGAATTTGAGGGTCCTTGAAATTAAAATGTTTGAGAACCACAGTTTAAACAACATCTAGGAAAGCCCAGATAAGCAACTACATTTTAGGAAAAAAGCCCCGTAAAAAGCTGCAACCCCCCCCGGGCACCTAGGCTGCCAAGCCAGCCTGACGGCGTGTTGCGGGTTCGCCTCCCGATCCTGACGACCTTTGCTGTGTGTCACCCCCCATCTCTCTCCTGTCACCATACTGTAGTGTATACAATATCCAATAATGGCAGAAAAAGCCCAAAAATACATCTAAAAAAAAAAAAGAAATCCATCCCTACCAATATTTACAAGCTACTTTACAGAAAAGCAAGCCAAACACTTATAATGAGCAGACATGATTGATCTCCATTACATTACATTACATTACAGTCATTTAGCAGACGCTTTTATCCAAAGCGACTTACAATAAGTGTACTAATCACCAGAAGTCTTTAGTGCATTTTCTGCAAAAACAAGCAACCAAGAGTATACCTAGTGCTAAGGTAAAAGTGCAATATATCAGCTACCTATTTCCTTAAACAGATGAGACAAAATAGCTAAATCAAATGAGCATGAGCTAAAACAATTAAGTGTATCGACTAAACAAGATCCAATAAACAATACAACAATAGAAAACAAGCGTTCGTACAACTAGTTAACAACAAGTAGGTCAGGCAGAGAGGAAGGGTAGTGTTTCCTGAAGAGGTGGGTTTTCAACCTGCGGCGAAATATGGGCAGTGACTCTGCTGTCCTAACATCAGTGGGGAGTTCATTCCACCACTGTGGGGCCAGAACAGAAAAGAGTCGTGACCGTGTGGATCGGCCAGAAGGACCCTTGAGTGACGAGGCAATCAGTCGCCCCGAGGTGGCAGACCGAAGTGGTCGGGCAGGGGTGTAGGCATCGACCATAGCCCGGAGGTAGGAAGGAGCTGTTCCTTTCACTGCCCTATAGGCTAACACCAGGGTTTTGAACTGGATGCGAGCCGCTACGGGGAGCCAGTGTAGAGAACGGAGAAGGATGGTTGTGTGGGAGAACTTGGGGCGGTTGAACACCAGACGAGCCGCAGCTTTCTGAACAAGCTCCAGAGGTCTGATGGCAGATGCCGGAGCACCAGCAAGGAGGGAGCACACAACGCGTCGCTTCACGCCGCATTGTGAGCTTGCAGATCGGCTAATTTCACTACTTCTTAATTATATATTTATTTTTGTTTTAAAATGTATAAAATGATTTTACATTTTATATAGTATTTTATATAGTAAATGTAGAAAAATACAAATTGATTTTTACTCGAGTCGTGACCCATACAATTTGGTCCGTGACCCACTGTTTGGGAAATCAGTGATATAGAACTCTTGACTGACAGGTTGAAGGCACAAATCTGTCTCTCGTCTCACACCAGTTAAAAACGACAGATTCCTACCCAATCCCTCCCTATAGACCAGGGTTCCCCAATTAATTTTCCTCAAGGGCCATATTTTGACTAGGGTACAAGGCTGGGGGCCGAGTCCGCACGCACATTTGAAAAGGATGCCCAGTTTGACATGCATAGGCTACTGACCCCCATTTAATGCCATTTATATCTGGGACCCCCTAAAAAGAAAAAGAAAACTTTTTTTTCCCCTTGTTTTATTTGTATTCTTCCATGGGCCACAAGGGGGCGCTCCACAGGCCGCAAATGGCCCGCGGGCCGCCTATTGGGGAACCCTGCTATAGACACAGCTGATAGATATAGCACTCAGAGGAGCCCTATAGACCTCAGTCTTTGGACCTTCTCTTCCTCTACCGTGCCAAATTTCCACTCGTGTGTCCTTGGCCCTGTAACTGTTATACCTTTTGCGAGCTTGTAGATCGGCTCTTTTTGGCGTGTCACACAATGAGGCTTAAGAGTACCCTCCCTGACCTGTCACCAGATCAGATGTTTTTATACTGGAGGTTGCGCGATGGCATGCTCTCAGTCAAATCTGGTCACAAATGGTGGTCCGTGGCTCAAATGCAGAATAAATAATGGGCCTTGATATGAAAAGGGTTGAACACCACTGCTTTTGTACCGAAAAATGAATAAAAACTGATTGATTAGTGAACCAGCTGCCGTTTTGACTATTTTCGTTGGAAGTTAAAAGTTGGAAGTAAAAGTGGTTAAGGTAATAAGGTTTGTCTGTGGGATTTTTAAAAGCGATATGGAACCAATGAAAAGTATCAACAAGAGCTTGTGACTAAACAATAACTATACATTGGATTCCTTCCAAATTTTGGACATATATCGTCTATACCAGGGGTTCTCAAAGTTTTTGGCCGGGGACCCCCGGAAATGCTTTGGCAATGTCTCGGGACCCCCGCCCCACCCCGCCCCCTCCCGACCCCCAATATAAATTGACTGCTACAATAACCTTAAACCATTTTGGGCGGGAACCCCTTTTGGTGTTTTAAGCATTTTTTTTTTTTTTTAATAATTTGGGGACCCCCTAAAATAATTTGGCAACCCCCCGAGGGGTCGCGACCCACGGGTTGAGAACCCCTGGTCTATACTACAAGTTTGTATTGTATGCCGTCCGACACAAAACGCTAGTGTTGGTGTACAGACATATATACACATATACATTATCAGACATATATACACATATACATTATCTTCAACTATTTTCAGACTTCAATGAACAACAAATCATTTGAAAGCTTATAATCTGCACTTTCATAATCAGCGCATAATGATCTATAATCTGCATACTCTTGAAAAATGACCTTGCCCTATACTTGGGGCTCAAAACACCAACTGCTGTCACATCTATGTGTGATTATGAAGTTAAGCTGTTAAGCTTTACCTAACCACATGAACCCTAGCATATTCTGGTCATGTCATGATAGGCCAACATTCTGTGAAAATTGGCAAACATTCTGTGAAACATTTTGAGGCAATTTCTGAGCCAAAGAGATTGGGGGGGGGGGGGGGGGGTAGGATACCAAGTATAGACCCCCGGGGGACCCCAGTCAACTGAAGTATATATGGTTTAAGTGTTTAAGTAGTTATTTGGGTCTTGTGATAAGGCAAACCCTGCCTCCTCACCTCTCCTCTCCTGCAGCAGCCCACCCAGGACGACCGAGGCTCCCACGGCCCCAATCCCACGACAAGGCAGCTGACAGATGAAACACGCACACGCAGGCACGCACGCACGCAGGTACGCACGCACGCACGCAAAATACATTAATTTTCCTTGTACCATCTAACATTTACACATATGCAGAAAGTGCCCTATATGGGTGCTGAGAAGCAGAAAGTGAGCCATATTATTGGTGGGTATTGCCTGTAACCTCATGATAGATATGTACCACGATACAGAAGCCACGATACGATATATCAATATATTGATTATACATTGATTCCAAATAATGACCATTAGGGCTGGGTATTGCCAACAACCTCACGATCGATATCACGGTACAGAGTCCTGACCTAGACCACTGATCGTCGATGTTTTGACAAATGCAGTCAGAAATTGTAAAGTTAACAAATACATTTGAAAAACTTGTGTGGATAACATTTAAACAAAAAACATAGCAGACCTACAAGCTCCGAGCTTGTAGATCTGCTATGTTTTCAAAATAATTTAAAATAATAATGTTAACAGATAAATGCAAATCTAAAGAAAAATGTAATCATATATATATTATCGTAACTGTCAGACAGAAACTGATTCTGATGTTTCCTGCCGTATCGATATGGTATACGATGCGATTATCGGCAAGGAATAAGATACGATTATTGCCATATTGATTAATTGAACCCGGCCACCACGAGGCTGCATGGGTGCTGAGAAGCAGGTCAAGCATTCTGGAAGTGCACCAAACAACACAGACGACACCCTCCAACCAACCTCCTCCTCTTTAGACTCCACCCCTCTGAACCTCCACCAGCCAGCTAGCCACCATTCAAAACAACGCTCTCTGTCGAAAAGGCAACGGCCTGGTGTAAAAGGGTGAGGGCTGATGGATAAGGGGGGGGGGGGGGGGGCTCACAGTCAGGGCATAGAGTTGTCTTTGGGGTAGAAAGGTTGTGAAATGCTCACAGACCGAATGATGATCGGCAGCCTGAGCTCACAAGCAGCACACGCACACGTCGCAAACTCAATCTGAACTCACTTTCTCTCTCTGTCTCACACACACTCTGTCACTCCCTCCCTCCCTCCCTCCCTCCGCTCTTTGGCTCTCTTCCCTTGATGTGCTTCTGCGTGACATTGGACAGCCGATTAGGTGCTTGGTAGTTGGTACGTCTTTGTCCGCGACCAGCAGCACACCCCCTTAACACAGTGCCTTTGAACTCGGGGATGAGAGGTGGAGGAGCATGGGGGCTGTGCAGGAAACAACAGGAGCAATAAGTGTATGAGTAAATGTATGCAAGAATACAATAAACTGGGGTGAGAGGGGGGGGGGGGGGGGGGGGTGGCTGTGCACCCACTGTTCATTCAATTTCTTAACTGTACCAAAGACATGAGACAAATTATTCCAAACCCCACCGAATTTGTGAACATGACTGATAACAAAAACAACTCCCATATCTGCGGGGTGATATAGGCTACCGCAATGCGCAGACACATTGCTCACAGATTTGTGACAGGAAAAGGACATATAATGGAATACAACCATGCACCACATTGGAGAGAGACAGTGAATCATCTGTACTCATGCACAATCTGCATATACTGTAGCACGGGGGGGGGGGGGGGGGGTCGCGAGACATGGCCAAAGCATTTCCGGGGGTCCCCAGCCGAAAACGTTGAGAACCCCTGCTGTAGCACTACCGGACACAAACAGAAGAGAAGATATCTTTAAATACATATGGGAAAAAAGCTATGATAGGACTATGCAAGTCTTGAATGATTCAACTTGTGAATGCAAGCCCAACTATGCAATACCGATACGTCGTATCTGTACGACTCGAGGATCCCTCATATCGTCCAAAACTGCTGACGTCAGGTTGATGACATACACAGGCAGTAATAGGAGACAGACAGACAGACACACCCGCAGTGGTCTATTGCACACGCTACCACTAGGTTTACGTGGAAAAAAGACATGCTCGGACAATCCGTGAAGCTTATATCAGCAAAGCCCCCACTAGTTGTATAGCTACTTGTAGCTTTGAGTTGAAGTTGCAATGTATACACATTTGTCTTTACACTAGCAGGGCAATATTTTTCATTGTACATTTTTTTCATTTCACACTTGCCATGACAATGTGAACTTGTTTTCCATGCCAATAAAGCCTAACCTGACTCCGCCAATCAGCGGCAGCTAGAGGCGGGATCAAGGCAGCACTGTGTATGCATTGATCCCGCCTCTAGCTGCCGCTGATTGGCCAGGCCGTTTTGTGGCCGGGCATCAAGTCTGCCTGAGAGTTCCCAGATGGGAGCAGGAGGGGGGAACCCAGTGTACTCTCTGCTGCCCCATCTGGTGGAGTCAGGTTAAATAAAGCCCCCTTTGAATTCGAATTGAAGAGAGGTGACTGGAGGTATAATGAGTTCACATGCAGTGTTGGGTTGTTTTGAATGAGAGGCATTGGTGCTACTGTGGCCCCTGCTGCCTGGCCTGGCTGGCCCCCTTTCATGTGCTACTGTGGCCCCTGCTGCCTGGCCTGGCTGGCCCCCTTTCATTGGTGCTACTGTGGCCCCTGCTGCCTGGCCTGGCTGGCCCCCTTTCATGGTGCTACTGTGGCCCCTGCTGCCTGGCCTGGCTGGCCCCCTTTCATGTGCTACTGTGGCCCCTGCTGCAGCCTGGCCTGGCTGGCCCCCTTTCATGGTGCTACTGTGGCCCCTGCTGCCTGGCCTGGCTGGCCCCCTTTCATTGGTGCTACTGTGGCCCCTGCTGCCTGGCCTGGCTGGCCCCCTTTCATTGGTGCTACTGTGGCCCCTGCAGCCTGGCCTGGCTGGCCCCCTTTCATGGTGCTACTGTGGCCCCTGCTGCAGCCTGGCCTGGCTGGCCCCCTTTCATGGTGCTACTGTGGCCCCTGCTGCCTGGCCTGGCAGGCCCCCTTTCATGGTGCTACTGTGGCCCCTGCTGCCTGGCCTGGCTGGCCCCCTTTCATGGTGCTACTGTGGCCCCTGCTGCCTGGCCTGGCTGGCCCCCTTTCATTGGTGCTACTGTGGCCCCTGCTGCCTGGCCTGGCTGGCCCCCTTTCATTGGTGCTACTGTGGCCCCTGCTGCCTGGCCTGGCTGGCCCCCTTTCATTGGTGCTACTGTGGCCCCTGCTGCCTGGCCTGGCTGGCCCCCTTTCATTGGTGCTACTGTGGCCCCTGCTGCCTGGCCTGGCTGGCCCCCTTTCATTGGTGCTACTGTGGCCCCTGCTGCCTGGCCTGGCTGGCCCCCTTTCATGGTGCTACTGTGGCCCCTGCTGCCTGGCCTGGCTGGCCCCCTTTCATTGGTGCTACTGTGGCCCCTGCTGCCTGGCCTGGCTGGCCCCCTTTCATGTGGGTGCTACTGTGGCCCCTGCTGCCTGGCCTGGCTGGCCCCCTTTCATGTGGGATATATATGCTGCTGCAGGCATCTGCAGTCTGGTTAGGGATTAATATCGGGGTCTTTGATGTATTTCTGCAGTTGACAGCCTACATCAATGTGCTGAGGGGAATTGGCTCAAAATATAAATTAGCATCTCGAAATAGCAAGATGGGAGAGCCAAGCTGGCGGTCTGACTGGTGGTTGGAGAAATGGAGAGCGGAGGATCCCATGTTTGATTCCAGGCAATGGTGTCCTTAAGGAAGACTGTGACTCTGTATCTTCCTCCAGAAGGGATCGTATAGGCCGGGGATCTGTGAACCATGGCTATCATAGTCGTTTCTGAAGTATATCTTAAACAGTTTTTTGAAAAAAATCACAGCACCCCTACTTTAAGTTTTCAAATGATAATCTCTTTGCCATTCAAAATGTTAGAAAACAGAAGACCTACAAGCTCACATCACAATGCGTTGTGAGGTTGTATAGATCGGCTATTTTCGCATCATATGATACTGCTTAAGACTAGAATACCAAGAAGATTGGACTGGTCAGGCAGTTTGCTTTTCAAAGGCTGTTGGAGTCAACAGAACAACAGAGTACAGCTAGTGACCCCTCCCCCCCAGTAGCATTTATAAGTCATGCTCATCGATGCAACAATTTCACAAACACAAAAAGAGCAGTCCTGCATGTCTTTGAATCAGATGACCTGGATGTAATGACATCACATCACTCTCCACCGGATGTCAACCAATCAAAAGGCACAAGACTAAGACAGAGAGCAGAGAAACAAGCATCTAATAGTAATATTATTATTATGAGCTAATGCACACACAGCAACACAGACATACAAATATTTAAATATTCAAATGTACAATAGGAGGCATGAGGAAAACGGAATGGGACTGAACTTAGGGTGACCGAAAACACAAAGCGGGACCAATAAACACTAAGCCCTAATCACTATTTTTAGTGAGCGGCGGTGGCTCAGGGGTAGAGTTTCCGGATGGTAACCGCAAGGTCGCCAGTTCGAACCCGGGCTCCCCCAGAGTTAGTGTCGAAGTGTCCTTGAGCAAGACACTGAACCCCTAATTGCTCCTGATGTGCTGGTTGGTACCTTGCATGGTTTCCGCTGCCATCAGTGTATGAATGTGTGTGTGAATGTAATGCACAATCTATGTAAAGCGCCTTTGCTATATAAATGCACCATTTACCATTATTTTAGCTTTTTTTGAGAGACGATTATTTTAGCTTTTGTCACATATAGTGACCACACCTTTTCAACAGAACAGAACATGATAAACATCTGCAGTATGTAAGTGCAAAACATGTGAAAACCCAGACAGACAGACGACCCCCATTTTTCAAGACTATACTTTATGGAAAAAGAACATTGCATGTCAAATAGTCTTGTCCCCGATATTTCCATTGGGGGGGGGGGGGGGGAAGTGCTCAATAGGCGGGTATTTAAAACGGTACGACGTCTGGTCACTGTAACCCAAAGACTGCCCGAATGACCAGCCGTCTGTTGTTGTACTGTGCCCATTAAGCTGCTCTAATGTGTTTTAGGGTCAGAATCTCTTTTTGTCTAGTCTCTTTTTTTTTAAACACAAAAAGAGGCAGTCAAAGGTAAACAAACAAAAAAAGCAACCGCTATAACCCCCCACGCTGCTCCTTTCATGCTGAGACAGTGAGCCCTCCGGGGGAGGTGGGGGGGAGGGGTGCACACACACACACACACACACACACACACACACACACACACACACACACACACACACACACACACACACACACACACACACACACACACACACACACACACACACACACACACACACACACACACACACACACACACACACACACACACACACACACACACACACACACACACACACACACACACACACACACAACTTAAAGCCTGACCCGTGCGTCTCCCCCACGGCCCTGTGCGTCTCTTGACCTTTTCACCGTGTTCCTCACAGACATCCGACTGAGAGGAACGAGAGGGAAGAGAGGAAGGTGTCTTGGTCAATATATTGATATTATCGATTGATATCGTGATACGAGACTAGATATCATCTGGGCTTTTGCATATCATAACATCGTGACATGGCAAAACTGTCGTCTTATCCCCCGTTTTAAGCCGTTTCTAAAATCGTCAATAATAGCAAATATAGCAGATCTACAAGCTCACTCATCTACTACTAGCGCAGAAATACTTTTGATATTTGATCGCGTCCGTATCGCATTCGCAAAGCCGACATAAGACTCGTAAGACGCGACCAAAGCCATGTGTGCCTTCTCATTCCGATACACCCACCATGCAGCGACCTGTAGAGAGGAAAGCAAACAGCGCTGGGGGGAGGGGAAGGGTTCCACTGTGGACTACTCGTGGTGCCTTTTGTTTTCAACAAGACCCTTTGGGGGTACACACGAATACGAGGGGTCCCACAGACCCACACAGACCTGTCAGATGCTGTGACCTACAATGCTTGATTCAGAAAATAGCCGGATAATGACGACACGGAGGCGGGGTGGGGGAGTGTCTGCGAGAGACATCAGGAGAGGGGCTAACGAGATGGTTCAATTAAGAGCACCGTTAATGGGGAGAAGTGATTTGATAAGGGGTTTTTTTTTTGGGGGGGTGGGGGGTCGGGGCATGTGGGAAATCACCCGAGGATGGCAGTGACCCACATTTGAGCAGAGAGGATAGATGGGGGTCTGAACCCCCCTTAACTGGCAACCCCACAAACCCCTGCGGGCAGCCCACCTCTTGGTTCGTTACACATAATAAACATGGGCGCACGCACGCACGCATGCACACACGCACGCACGCACGCACCCACGCACGCACACACCCTGCCCCCTCTGACCGTCTGTCATCTCATCCTGATAAATACAAATAGCCAAACATTCCTGTACTGCCCTGACCAGACACGTACAGTACAGTAAACATGTGCTATAATTATTAATTATGATTTATGCCGTGTGCCGACTCCCGATACAGAAACAGCAGATATACAAGCTCAGAGCATGTATATATTAGGCATAATTCCACATTGAGATGTTCTGGCTGATCATACAGTACAGTACAGTACAGTACAGTACAGTACAGTACAGTACAGTACAGTACAGTACAGTACAGTACAGTACAGTACAGTACAGTACAGTACAGTACAGTACAGTACAGTACAGTCAATTATTTTTTTTGTCATCTCCTGCAACGCTCCTGTGTTATGTCTTTTTTATATTCATATTATGTTATGTTCTTATATTTGCCATTTATATTACCTTGCTTATGGTTTGGTAGCACTTTGTGTGCTATAACTAACTACCGCAATTAAACCCCCAAAGAATCTGTACTAAACAAACATGTGAATAAACCCAGTTGTCTCTGAAAAACAAATCGGTGTGGAAGAGCATTTTAAGACCTTAAAAAAAAAAGAAAAAAAAAAAAAGTACTAGGTAGGTTTATAATCTGGCTTTCTGTGAAATATCTACGGGGAAAAAAAATTCAGGCAGGACAAACTGTGTCTAGGCCTCTAGAGGGCTCTAATAGTAAATGAGATCCAATGGTCCAAAAAGGAGATCTGTGACAAGCCTGGCCGTCATTGTAAAACCCAAGGGGCCAGTGAGGCTATTCAACGTTGAAGCGCTGGGCCCTAGTGCTAGGAGGAGGGACTACAGGCGGACCCGTGGATTCATGACCGGGAAACCCCGTGCAGCTGGGCTTTAACATTGAGCGCTCGGTTGCACTTCCGCATTTGACCACCAAAATTTGGTGGTCAAATGCGGAAGTAGACGTTCTGAGACGGTACTTCCGGCAGTCTTCCGGGTGCTTCAAAACGCCACTGAGCAACTTCCACTGGCATGAATAGCTGGGGAGGCAGAGCTTCGCGCCAGTTCAGTCTCTATCCTTTTATATACTCTATGGTAAAACCTCATATACTTTTGTCGTACGATCTACAAGTTCACAAGTTCACAACGCGCCGATCCATGGCGCGCTGTGAGCTTGTAGATCTGCTGTGTTCCATCACCCTCTGTGGTTCAACAAAAGATTAAAAATACAATTTAAGGCATGGGTGTAACAGGGTTATGTAACAGGTAGTTTTAGCCAAGCAATCCGATTGGTTAAAGACAACGTTCCAGATGTGGGCTGACAGTTCTCATAAAGCACGGCTAATAACACTTTATTGGTCGCGTCGCCAAGACTTGAGGTAACCAGGGAACTCATTAGTGCACTCTCTTTACTCCCGTTTTGTTTTTCTTCTATTGTTGCGTAGGTGCGCTGCTTTGAAGAAAACGTGTCGGCGAGAACGAGTTGCTAAATGATTTTACCATGAAAATGTTCTTTCCCCTCAGTGCTACTACTGTAAGTAAGTAAGTAGCCTTGCCGAGCCATGAGGCCCATAGGGCAGGAGCCTATCTCCTGGTTCTGTAGCCATGAGGCCCATAGGGCAGGAGCCTATCTCCTGTTTCTGTAGCCATGAGGCCCATAGGGGCAGGAGCCTATCTCCTGTTTCTGTAGCCATGAGGCCCATAGGGCAGGAGCCTATCTCCTGTTTCTGTAGCCATGAGGCCCATAGGGCAGGAGCCTATCTCCTGTTTCTGTAGCCATGAGGCCCATAGGGCAGGAGCCTATCTCCTGTTTCTGTAGCCATGAGGCCCATAGGGCAGGAGCCTATCTCCTGTTTCTGTAGCCATGAGGCCCATAGGGCAGGAGCCTATCTCCTGTTTCTGTAGCGTGAGGCAGCCTGATGTACAAGTACACCCCCTGGACATGACGCTAGTATGTCGCAGGGACTTACCCCCAATCCAACCCTTGATGCTGAGTGTCAAGCAGGGAGGCACTGGGTCCCATTTTTAGAGTCTTTGGTATGACCCGGCCGGGGATTGAACCCCGACCTCCCAGTCTCAGGGCGGACACTCTAACCACAAGGCCACTGAGCTGGAAGAAGTACTCTGATTCTTTTTCTAAGTAAAAGTAACAATAGCACAATGTAGAAACACAATTTAGTCCCCAGCTAAATGATAGTTTGGAACCAAATGGACCCTTATGGGTCTGTGTACAAATGGAACTAAACAGACCCTAAAAGGTCCATTTGGTTCCATTTGTACAAATTAACATTGATTTTACAATATAAATTGGAGATAGAAATTCCATTAAATGGGGGTCCGTAGACTAATGCATGTCAAACTGGGGGTCCTTGAAATTAAACGGGTTGAGAATCACTGTACTACAATGTAGAAACACTTATAAGTAAAATAAATAATGTACATATGCAGGTACAGTACTTGAGTACATTTATTTTATTCTGTGACTTACAAAGTACAATATGGGAATAAGCGCAGAGTACGCAACTCCAGTCAATAAACAATACAGTACATAAATAGTCACATAAGCAGAGTGCTACGAGAACAGTGTTGTGCCTCAAAGAAACTAGGAAACCAGATGAGATAAACAATGAACTAGGGGCCTGGGCCGTGGCTCAGCGGTCCATGCACCTTGGCTGGTAATCGAGTCTGGCAGTGTGCCGCGGGTTCGACTCCAGATCCCGATGTCACCCCCCCATCTCTCTCCCCATTTCCTGTCAGCCTGCTGTCTATCCCTCTATAAAAATACAAATAAATCCCGATCCGATACCGATCATTTGCTTTTGAGTATCTGCCGATACAGATTTTCCAGATCCGATATTTATATTTTTTATACAACACTTATACAATACTATATCACAATAGTACAATATCCAAAATCACAGACAATATCCAGTCTAATATCATCATGATATGGATATAATATTGCTACTAGGGATGTCCCGATCAAGTTTTTTGCTCCCGATCCGATTCCAATAATTTCAAAATGATGTGATCGGCTCAGGACAACCCTCCGATGAACCTATCTGTCTAAAAAAAACCTATATGCTATATCTAAATAACATTCTTAAAATGTGTAGTCAAAACAAACAAGAAAGGAGTGCTAGGAGGTAGAGTCTGAAGAGGTGGAAAATTGGGAGTGAGACATGCAGTTCTGACAGCAATGGGGAGATTCCACAGTTCGGGAGCCAGGAAAAGAGTCTAGGATGTGTGGATCACTGTCCAAGTCAGGATGTTTTACTGAACCCTGTGTTAGTTGATCTAAGTGATCATACTCAGTTATTTCCGATGAGTGATGCAGACATGCGAGTTTGCGACTAATAATTCGTTTTGAAAGCAGTGGCTGTAGGTTTGATTTCACCAGGCGTGACTATGTGATACTACAACCTATCTACAGAGTTTGGATTGATTGATTGATGTTTTTACTGTAAAATAAATCATATACATGACATACATATTTGTACATGTGTGTGTCAAAAGGATAGAATGCAAAAAAGCTTGAATGCATTGTTGTGTTCCTTATAAACTGAGTGCCATGTGTTGCCATGGGGCGAGAGGGTAGCAGGGACATACAAATTCAACTTTCTACAAGTAGGCTAAGGGCCGATTCATACTCCTATTTTACCGCTGTTTCGGCGCTGTAGTGCCGAAATGATTTCGGCTCGTCAGAAATTTTCAGTAGCACCGAAGAGCCGACTTTAGGACGGTACCCGCCCCCCCCGAACCTCAAATGACGTCACATTGTAGGCTCAACAGAGCCGAACCGACTTTTATTCGGCTCTAAAATAGGAGTATGAATCGCGCCTAACTGTTACAACTCGACTAATTGATGATGGTTATAATTAGGTCCAGCTGCTTTTCAGCCAGCTCTTTATGGACGACTTGAAGTTTTAACAATGAAGCAAATGGACTTAAAGCTTGCAGGTAACCCATTCCACATACTGGAACTGCAGCACAGGATAACCCAGTAACCTTTACTGCCCTAACCACCACTCCACATTCTCTCCATCTTTGTTTGACATTATGGTCTTCAAATACTGTATGGAACATCTTAAAATGAATTCTTCCATACATAAGTGAATGATTATATATGTGACTTTAGTAAATGGCACAGGGCCTTAGTGTGGCATGATTCTGTGTCAAATTACGCAACTTAATTTTTTTATTTTGTACTGTAGGCCTTTAGGTTTACAACTGCAAGTAATTTTAAGTTGGCCTATAGATTGGTGGCCAACGAAATGCATTCTGCCAGATCCAGATTAAAGGGCTAACCATACTTAGGCTGATCAGACTGTAAGCCAAACTATTACACACCGTTTATGTGTAAGCCTGTGCTGTTGGATAACAGAAGTATCAGAAGTAACAGGCAATTGCCAGAGCATATTGCACCCAGAATGTTTCAGGAGGCACAAGTTACACATAAATGTTTTATGTCCACAATGCACGAGTAGAGCCGCGTAACAATGATGGGACTTGCCCGCTAAGAATACATAGTGCCATTATTTGTGGTAGAAGCAAATAGCACAAGCTAGAGGAAGGTACAGTAAACTGACATTTTATAATGTATTACATAATTAGAATCATTCTAACTCACAAAAGCAATTTAAAAATGTCATATCTGAGAAAAGCTACATGCCACGTTAATATGAAAGTGAGCTAAACGATAGGCCTCATAGTAAAACAATAAATAAAGTACTGTATACGTTTTGTGGATCGATTCACTACCTTTGTCCACAATGCACGAGTAGAGCCGCGTAACAATGATGGGACTTGCCCGCTAAGAATACATAGTGCCATTATTTGTGGTAGAAGCAAATAGCACAAGCTAGAGGAAGGTACAGTAAACTGACATTTTATAATGTATTACATAATTAGAATCATTCTAACTCACAAAAGCAATTTAAAAATGTCATATCTGAGAAAAGCTACATGCCACGTTAATATGAAAGTGAGCTAAACGATAGGCCTCATAGTAAAACAATAAATAAAGTACTGTATACGTTTTGTGGATCGATTCACTACCTTTGCCTTTGTACAGTATATTTTCTTAAATTAATGAGACAGTAAAAGCTCAGAGGGAGACAATGTGTAGACTATGATTGGATCTGATTATAGGCCAGCAGGGACAAATGTAGTTCTGGAGGAAAGCATCTGAACCCGATTTTGGTTCATTGAACTGCACTTTTGGTGCAGGTTTTCCAGACCTCCATTCCATTATCAGACAGGTACACTACACTTCATACCTGGGAGAGGAGCCCCCCCCCCCCCTGGCTTCTGACACCTATACCACCCCACCAATGAGCTGCTCTCCTTTCACTCTGAGGTTGAAGCCAGAAGCCACATTCAGTCTGACACATCGGTAAAGGTGTGGAGGTGTGCTGTTAGAACGTGTGCGTTTCAAGTTAAACCTTCAGGGCCCCATCCTGTCGACTCTATGCAGAGATCCCTCCTTGATGTGTGTGTGTGCACCACATTTTGTTTGGCCCCAGGGGTGCTCGGATGCACGTTCTTTGAAGGTTAAAGTTCCCTAGCTACGTTATAGTACATACTTTACCTTTACAGTCTAATGGCGACGGCCCTCCCCTCTGCTCCCCTCCATTGGCTGTCACCCCCGGTTACCGCTGCTTGGCTGGGTCACTGCCTGGCAGAGGTCCTCAGGGCAGCGGCGGCGATGCCAGCTGCGCCCCTCCCATCGAGGGCCGGGCCTATGCCCATCCTGTGACGCCACGAGTAGGTCTGGTGAGCTGCTCTGCTATTGGCTGAAAACAAGACAAAAGAATAGATGTCAAGCCATATATATATATATATATATATATATATATATGGCTTGACATCTATTCTTATATTCTGGAAAACAAAACAAAAAAGACTAAGTAATAAAAGACACAACGGCAATCTAATTCTACTGAATGCGTACAGTTAAAGTACGTGAATATTTAATACACCCTCTGACTCTTTCTTACACACAACTATTTAGCTCAGAGAGATACTGTAGTACAGGTCTGTTAAATATGACCCATGTATAAGCATGGAGCTACTGTATACAGTTCAACCTTGTGCTGTGAACTTGGCCAATTTGAAAGCGACTAAATACATAATCTATACTATATACAGTTATACACCAACTAGTCAATTTTAAACAAATGGGGTTAAAACTGTCCCAATGTATCACTGTGTCTAACAAACTAATAAAAAAAAGAACAGACAGACAGGGGTGATTACAATACACCATGATGTCCCACAGGTGTGTGTACACACACACACACACACACACACACACACACACACACACACACACACACACACACACACACACACACACACACACACACACACACACACACACACACACACACACACACACACACACACACACACACACACACACACACACACACACACACACACACAGTGATGCTTGGGTGCCCCCGTGTGGACAATGTGTGCATGTATTCATATTTTGCTTTGATAAAAGAACGAGCTAGAACAAACTTTCTAGACAGGCTCCAAGTCTGTTCTGAACTTTATCAGAATCAGCAGCACCTTTTGCATTTTCTTATAAGCATAATGGCCTGCACAGCATCGACTGACTTCACCTGAGTACTTGGCCATACAAGTCACTGTCACTCCACCATACATCTGTTAGTGCTCAGCTCACTGGCTGCAACATAGGTGGCGTGGCGTCATATAAGAAAGCCGTCTATATGGGTGACGCAGCCACAAGGTGCCAGCTCACTCAGCTGACAAAAAGCCTGTTCTGGTATCCTATAATCCTGCTTCTTCGGGGGATTCAATTTACCTTTCAACTTTCAAGTAGCCTAACAAATGCTGCCTGGGCCGCTCCAGACAGAGACCCAGCTATGCGTTCCGAGTCACATTTATTAGTAGCATTAAGCTGCATTATTACTAGACAAATGTTTTGTGATGTGGTTTCCTACCTGAGAGAGGCTGGGGGTGAGGGGGGGCTGGCCTGCTGCTGAAGAACATTTTTTGCGCGGCGACGTCGCCGAGCTATGACGCAACGTGGCAGCAACAGACAGTGGCTTTCGTTTGACAACATAAAACACGTTTTCTGACTCCTTGTTGCAGATGCTGCTGACGTTGCTTTGATGCTTTCCAACCGTTTAACGCTAAAGTGCACTTTGTATATGGATGGGTCACCTTGGGGTGGGGTGGCATTCCCTCACTGTCAACAGCAGCAGCAGGCTGCCAATTTCCAATGGAAATATCCTAGCGGGGAGTCGAGTCGCTAGGCTGACATTCAATGTTCTTTTTCCACAAAGAGTCTTGAAAAATGGGGTTCGTCTCGTCTTATAATCAGAGTCGTCTTATATTATTCGGCACAATACACAGTAACTAGAAAACAACCCAAAAAGTGCAGAGGAAGTAGTTAAGTATAGCTATAGCAGCTTGTGTTGAAGTGTTTGTCTGGTTCAGGCCAGGGTGGCTATTAATGACCACAAGGTGCCACTGTTGCACACAGCAGAGGGCACACAGGCGTGTGCCGTTTTCCCCATCAGGCAAGTGGGTCACCAATTTTAATGATCAGCTTCAATTTAAAACTATATAGATAGCATTTGTTGTAGACATAGCACTCTATAGTCGCTCATAGCTTTACTGTAAAGATTTTCTACGTTAGACAGATGCTAGGTTACCATGTGTTGTTCTTGCTTACTGTATGTTGCTCTGGATAAATGCCTACATTGTAATTCTATAGTAATATTCCAATTAAAAAAAGTCTGACTCATTTTTCATTCTTTTCCTCATTACTTCCAATTAGTTCTTTTTTTTAATCCTGTATCCTATATGAGTTCTCTCTCCTGACTGGATGAAATGTGTATCCCAGGATGAAAATGTAGGATACCATATTTCCTGTTTACTGAAGAGATGGCGAGACGGGAGACCAACAGACGACGTCACACTGATGAGCAACAGCATGCGCGCATAAAGGCAGCAGAAGAACACCACCTCTCATAAGATGCAATGGAAAAGTTCTAACTGCACTCACGTGTAAGTAAAAAAATGCACCATCACACTTTCAGATGCTGTTTTTCTCCCAGTGTGGAGGAAGAATGATTAGGAATTTTATTGTGATCTCTCGCCCTTGAAATATATAATCCTTGGTTTCTGTTGTGTTTGAACAATAATAGCAATTCAAAGCAGTTGTCCTCAAAACCACCCCATTCGACCGTTATCTCTCTATTGAATAGGCGAAATCATCCGTTATCAGCACCTTCGAATAGGGCCAATATGGCCATACTGGCATACTCATTGTTTCAGTATGTCATTATCACCTATTGTCATTATCACTGATGTCCTGACGGAGGCGAGCCGTGTCTGGTGTAGCCTGGCTAATAAGCCAGACTCAAATCCCACTGTCGTGTGGTATTTGAGTCTGGAGATGCTGTGTATGGATCTTGTTTCCCGGGGGGCGAGTTCAAACATTTTCTCTTTGACGCAATTGGTCAGAGCTACTGTCAGTCAAAGGTCTCAAGCATTGAACGTCACTGTACCAAGGCCCGCCCATATTGCATACCGTGTCCCGATTGGCCAAACCAGTTCTCTGGTGTAGGAAATGGGCGTACAATTGAGCCTCTCCAGACCGTAATCCGCCGGCAGGCAATTTTTTTTTGCCAACGGCTGATTCGGTCTGGCTTATTAGCCAGGCTATGTCTGGTGGCCTTGAGCCACGTGAGGCAGTGCCGAGCATTGCGACGGCCACCAGACCCGACTCAGCGCCGTCCGAGCGTCCCGATAGGCAGAGAATAGTATATATTAGTAGCCCCTAGTTTCCATGCGCCGACAATAGTTGGAAATTACACGTCCACCAGGGGGAAACCTTGACCAGGCTATGTTCAGCCAAGGGTGAGTATGCCAGTATGGCCATATTGGCCCTATTCGAAGGTCCTGATAACGGATGATTTCGCCTATTCAATAGAGAGATAACGGTCAAATCCGCTGTCAAAACCACACCTCCAGTCGCTGTCATAAGAACGGGAGGTGCGCTCATGAACACGGCAGCAGAGCCTGTTTGTCCATGGCTGCACGCGCACCTGCAGCCCATCAAGCATAATTTATGCTTCGTCCCGCGATGGTGTCGCGCACGTAGACCTCTAAGCTCACAACAGTCGCATCCGCGATGCGATGTGATCTTGTATATCAGCTGTTCTCTGTGCGCAATACTGTTGGGCTTTGAAGTATAAATGTCTCCTAGGGTGCACCCTTAGAGTATAGGGTGCACCTCACTAGCCAACACACAAGAGGAGGTTGAATGGACTGAAACCAGCGCTCCCCAAAACAACAGGTTTGGAGATATGTTGGGAATTGATTACATGAAACAGTCACCCGTGTGCCCAGTCCCAATGTAAACAAAATAATTGGTCTATCGCAAATGGGACAGTTACTGTATCACTGCTACCAACAATAGCCAGATGTCACCAATGAAAGTGAAAATAGCTGTGAATGGATGAACTAGATGGAAGGGTGGGATGGAAAGAGATCATGGCCAGCTGTGTGGGCCGTAGTTTGACTTAAGTTGTATTTTATTTTATTTACTAGTTATCACAATGATATATTGGTATAACTGTGGAGTGTGTGAAACATAATCAACAGATGACCATTTATGCTGTTGTTTGTATAGATTTGATTATGGGCTATAGTATAGATCATTGTTGAATTGCTTTAATATGAACAACTAAGTTATGGAAATAGATACAGTAGCAGCCCTAGTGTAGTGGTTAGAGCATATTCCTTTCATGCGGAAGGTTGACGGTTTGAACCCTACCTAGGTGTCGACACGTTGACCTTGACACGTTTGAGAACTACAGCATTATTGTGTACAAGGACACGGAAATCTTCAGCACAGCAGCAGCAGTAACATAACCTGACTCCAGTAACAGTCTGCAGAGGAAATGATTACTATATTTACCCAGGGTATCTGGGCTAAGCTCAAGAACTTGTTTCCAGCCAGGCCCTGCTCATAGAACATTTCATCGTAGTGGTTCAATGCCTTGTTCAAGGGCACTTCAGCGGTGGTAATTTTAACGTGTCGGACCGCTGATTCGAACTGGCGACCTTCCGGTATCAAGACCGCTCCGCAATCCGTTCGGCCACCGCTGCCACAAGGAGAAGGCAAGGAGTATCATATCCACAGTAATGTAGGTCTGCCTTTACCAGTTGGAGTGGAAGCCAATCTGGAGGCCTCAGGAAAAGTGCCTGAGATTATAGTTGATCTTTTGAGTAGAAAATAAAAATGTGTCAAAGCATTAATAATGAGGTTTTGGTTGTTACATTTTCTCATTCAAGCCAATGATTGAATCATTCTGAATTCCTGCGAGGCCATGTCTACGTGTGTGAATGCAGACCAGGCTTCTCGTGAACGTGACAATGCCCGTTTTGTCTCATGTGTATATTCTCTCTTTCTGCCTTTGGTTTCCTGTCTCTCTACACTACAATTTACAATTTACAATTTAGGCATTTAGCAGACGCTCTTAATCCAGAGCGACTTACAATAAGCAGGAACAAAAAGCATGGGAATACATCACATATGTAAAAATGCATTTATCGCGAAACATGCGTAAGCTAAGAACGTGACTAGAACATATCTATATAATGACACTATACATATAAACTATAACTAGAACATATCTATATAATGACACTATACATATAAACTACACATATATGCTATACTATGCTGTACATATATACTATGAAGTGCTATGACTACATACAATGCCGTCTACATGACATGCTATAAGTCTGTTTCAAATGCTATATAAGTCTAAGAAGTGCTGTCTAAGGGGGGTAGGGTAAGTGCTATGGGCCATGATGGAGTCTGAAAAGGTGGGTTTTCAGACTACGGCGGAAGATCGGGAGTGATGCTGCAGTTCTGATTGCAACGGGAAGTGCATTCCACAGTTTTGGGGCCAGAAGGGAGAAGAGTTTGGGACGTGTGGAGCGTTGTCCCGGCGTTTTTAGTGAGGGTACTTCCAGCTTCCCTGCGTTGGCTGATCTGAGTGCGCGGGAGGGTTTGTAGGGTTCAATCATGCTGGCAAGATATGGGGGAGCCATACCTTTGGTTGCTTTAAATGCCAACATCAGAGTTTTGTATTCTGTGCGGGCAGCGACCGGGAGCCAGTGCAGGGAGCGGAGCAGGGGGGAGACATGTGAGAATTTTGGCTGGTTGAAGACCAAGCGAGCTGCGGCATTTTGGATCAGTTGGAGAGGCTTCAGTGCATATGCCGGTAGGCCAGTAAACCCGTAAATGAAGTAAAGTGTAAATTGCCCCCCCAAAAAATATTAAGCTGACAAAAAGGTTCTCTCTAGTTGTAAAATAGTGTTGTGAAGTTTATAAAAAAAATAATGTCTGGTCAGTAGGCTGAGTTTCCGGAGATTCGATCCTGTCCTGTGCTGAATTGTAGGCTATTCTGTGTGAAACATTTTAGATACACCTGTTTGGAATTATTATGATATTAAAGATAGTAAGGAGGAATGTGTATGAACCCGACCTTTTGTTCTTTAACATAACGTTAAACCATTTTGGGGAACACAACGTATGTGTTGATATTGAGGTAAGAACTAACATAATCACGCTCCGCTAGTGCTCATTTCTAGATTATTATTATGTTTTCTCCCACTTGCTATAGAGTTGTAAGTTAACACATATGTGATAGGTGAAGTGCCAACACAAAGTTATTGGCCCAAAGTATTGTACTAACAATTCACATTGTGGTTGGAATATTTGTCAGATTGATCGATTCAGATGATTGATTGATTTAATACTTTATTAACAGTTTTCAGGAACACAAAAGCACAGGAAAGTACAGTTCAAGACTGCTAAGACATTTACAACCCAAGAAAGCCTATATTGCTTGTTTCCATTGGGGTCCTTCATATTCAATTCCTAGATGTTACATTACCATTTTGAGTTACATAAAGTTCACTCAAAAAAACAGCGACTCATTTTCAAAGACAACCACATTAATTAATGTATGTGTCAGTTACAGAAGGCTACAAGTCAAATACACAAAAGATAAAATAAAGGTAATCCAAACCAAGAAAAAAGGAAATTCTGCATCATTGTTGGACAAAAGTGTACATAATTTGGTCATTGATGTATTGTAATAATAATTAATAACAACAATTTAGGAATAGAACTTGATTTAGCACATTGTCTACAAGATTAGTATGATTGCTCTTTAACATCAAATACAAAGTTACATCACATGATGTAAGAATTAGGTATTCATATACAACTCAACCTAATAAGCGAAATGCAGCCCGAAGTATCACACAAATATAAAATATTTAATGGTAAACCAAAATCACCATTTCCCCAGTATACCCTGCCTATAGCTAATATTTTTGGACAGCATGTTACAGTATATTATTCTCATAAATTATAATGTAATGAAGAAAGAATAAATACGTTTTATGCCAATCAGGCCTACATTGCAATTTGCTCTGCTTAAGACTATCTTAACTGCAATAGTCTTACTCTTATTTATCTGTAGTCTTATTTGCTCAAAAATAGTTTGTTGACTTGGAATCCACATCAGTGGCTGTGGCTGTTATTTCCGTGAAGCCAAATTTGACTTGAAACTGGATTTTACGATCCATCCCTCGTGTAGTATCTGGCATCTCAACGCAAAATGAGTTGAGTTTTTCTATTCCCCACTCATCTCTTTCTTTCTGTGCGAAAGAAACGCATGCACAGTTTTGTCGTGTTTCTAGATGGTGTACTAAAATGTGGTCTCTGGTCTCATCCCAACCAACATCTTCATCGATTGTCACCAGTGTAAAGAAAAGATTACAACACAAGTCACCCTCCTCATTGGAATACTTCTTATCAGCCTTATGCTTTGACTCATCAAAGTCTCTGCAGACAGAAATGCCATAAGTGATGCCACTACCGCAGGGTTTCTTCCAAACATGACAGCTCCCTTCAAAATTGCTTGCTGGGCCAATAGAGGGCACAGTACTTTGCACTGAGCACCAAACTGCTTGGTAATGTGTGTGCGCAGAATCTGACTAGAGGCATAACCCCCCACTAGCAAAAGATACTCAATGCTGAGATCCTTTTGAAAGATTTCTTTGAGACTTTTAGTGATGCCACTCAGACTTTCATCAAAGAAAGATCTCATATTTGCTCTTGAGATTGTGATCAACCCTTCGTCCCAGCTGACACCTTGCAAATTCTCGAAGTAATTCTCTATTGGTTGCTTCTTCTGAGCCAATACTGCTAAGTTAAAAGAACAGGAGATCTCTACATCATCATCCACACTCTTAAGAACTAGGAAGTTATACATCATCTTTTGAAGCTCACTATAACTCGTGATTCAACCTTTAGAACAATACACTAATATTATCACTATCAGGGTTGTGGACCTTTCGGAGCGGGAACTCTGGGGGGTGGGAGCGGTAAATTTGACTCTGAACAATAAAACTAGTTTACAAAAGGCACTTTTTTCCATGTCAAGGACCCTCATTGATACTAGGCCACATTTGACTCACATTTGATTAAATGTTCCTCACCCGTATGTATTTTCATAATTAAGTTGTTAATATGATTTACTAAATAATTCCACAATTGTCTATATCCTATACTGTAGATAGTGTTGAGTAGTGTATAATGTTATGTTTATGGTAAAACAGCAGTTGCTAGGGTCTAGTATAGGTGGTTGTTTTTCTTAATCCTTGAATTGTGTGGTATAAGATTCTGCCAGGTGCCAGGCTGAATTAATGTCCAACGGGATTTATTTTAACCCCTTTTAAGTTATTACACATAACCTGGACCCAAACCCGAAAATGGAAAAAATGTGAGCTTGTAAGATTGGCTATATTTGCATAAGATTTTTAGACATTTTATACATATGAAAACTTGTGAAGCAGGACATTCCGCATAGGCTCTGTCGCCTTTAGTAATTAACCTTTTTGTTTTTGACTATTCAGCTTCACCACCCAGTTCTACCCACAGATGATGGAGCAGTCTTGCTCAGGGACACTTGGGGACCTTCGGCTTCCCAGGCGGGCTCTCTAACCATTCAGCTATGGCCGCCCAACGTGGTTGTAGGAATGACCAATAGACCGAGGTCAGTGAATGGTCCTGGACATTAATATATTTCAAAGTGAGGCTCTATTAAGTACTCAACCCAGTACTTAGTCAATTATAGAAATTCCTGTTAAAACATTAGTCCTACTCAACTATATGAATGTTGCTCAGTCAAATTTGAAGTGGGTGCTTTAAAAAATGCTTTTTTCTTTCTTTTCTTTCATATCAAACATGATAATAGTCTATTCTATTATTGTTTGTCTTTAAATGTCTCGATGGATTGAATACACGCAGGACCTTGATGGGAACAAGCCCTGTGGGCTTATTTTGATTACCCCTTTAGCATTATTTTGTTCCACCGTGCCTATTAATTAAAGTATTCAATCAATCAAAAACGTCACACCAGGGGCCACATCAGTGATCATTGATCACGTATGAATTGATCTAAAGGTTAAATCACCATTTCCACAGTTCTAAGACAATGATAACTGTCTCATCAGATTCTTATCTGAGTTAATCACACGTTTTACCATTTAATGTGTGTCTGTCATGTGATTTACTCAGGTGGCTTCAGAGCTGTGGCTTTTCATATAGCTGTACGGAGGCCACGAACAGTGTTGGGCAGTAACATGTTACTAGTAATATATTACTGTAATATTATTACTTTACCCAGTAATGAGTAAAGTAAGGTATTACTCTGCCAAACAACAGTAATATTATACTTACTTACTTCTTTGTAAAAAATAGCACATATTACATATTACTTAGAATTTGTTGGCTACCGTTTGAAAACATTTCCTTTAAAATGCTGCTTTATTTTATAGACATTTTGGCTGATTGGTGACTCTTTTTCTTCTCCTTCTTATTCAAAACAATTAGATTATACAGATTTGGTTGTTATAGGATCCCATTTTGAAGTAATATGTCATATTATATGAAATATAATATATTACTCTTGATTCCAAGTAATACATAAAATGATTACTTTTTTAAGGAGTAATACGTGTGTAATAAGTAACATATTACTCTCTTGAGTAATATTGCCCAACACTGGCCACGAAGGCCATGGTTGTCGCTGCCCCTCAGTTTGACCTTGTGGGCACGACAAACATGAAGATTAGTCTCTATGGAAAGAGGGGTCAACGAATATTGTGGATTTTATTTCACCACCTTGTTTTTCTTAATCCTTGAAGTGTGTATTTTAATATTCTGCCAGGTGCCAGACTGAATTGTGATGCACTTTCAACACCAATGGTCCACTGTGGTGCGTTTGTAGGCGTGGCTTCAGCATTTACAGCCCGTCCCATAAGACCACCTACCAATGAAGCCTTTGGCATAGAACTGTAGTTGTGGGAGCCAATAACACACAGGGGGCGGGGCATCAGCAAATTATATAGCCTGTCCCTATAGGTGTCTAAGATCATCTACAGTGTAGCCTACATTGGTGCAGGTGACAGACCAGCTTTAAGTGTCGACACACATCAGATCTGGGGAAAAACATGTCGTACTACACAAAATGGTAAGCACTGACCATTTTAACTTGTATTAATGGTTCTTTGATGGATGAGGTGATAACATAGCTATTTTAAAGTTGTTCTCTAAAGAACAAAATATGTAACAGTGCTTTTTATGACTAGGAGTCATAAAAGTAAAATGTAGGCTATAAGCAACATGATGACCAAATATGTATCAAGGTAAGGAAGGACGATGATTAATCTAATTCCCTTTGATAATGCAGTTCTTAGCCCTCTTGTTTGAATAGAACATTAGAAAATGCCTGTGGTCTCTGAGGTTAGAATATTATAAATAGCCTACGGTCATATTTAACTCCTTTTATCACTATTTTGTTCTTTTGTTTGTTTGGATAAATAGCATGGGTCTGCTGCCACTCCCAAAGTTAATTAAAGGTGGACAATTTTTGCCACACAATCAGACCCAACACAACTTCACTGAATTCAGAGCACAGCATTCACGAGTGGTGGAAAAAGTACTCAATTGTTTTACTTAAGTAAAAGTATAAATACTGCAATGTAGGACTACTCCATTACAAGTAAAAGTATGGAATTCAAAATTGACTTTACAAGTACAAAATTATTAGCATAAAAATTTACTTAAAAGTATCAAAAGTAAATGTACTCATGATGCAGAATATCTCATTTCAAATGTAGAAACATCTTTTGAAAATAGTAGATCTACAAGCTCACAATGCGTTGCATCGCAACGTCAACACATTGTGAACTTTTAGATCGGCTATTTTCAAATGGCCGGGATTGTATACAGGTCTGAAGTGGTTAATTATGTATGTTTTGTAATAATAATCAAAATCTACAGTAAAGTAACTAGTAACTAAAGTTTTCAAACTAATGTAGTGGATTTAAAGTAGGCTATTTGGGTCCGAGATGTAGTGGAGTAGAAGTAAAAGTATTGGAAATTGGAAATACTCAACTTAAGTAGAAATACCAAGTATTGAGAATCATTAGAATAACCGATTATAAGAAAGTAAAGAAAGCGTATGATGCAAATTTTCTAAAGTCTGTATTGCACACTGCTTCGATTTTGTTGCACAATTTGGGATCATGTAACATGTTTTAATTCGACCGTGTCAATCACGTTTAGCCACTGCCTCCGGAATGTTCATCCGCCATTATCTTTTTCTGACCTGGTCCAATTTTATGCAGTCTTCGCATGATCTTGTCTAGGGTGTCATGCTGTGTTTTGAGAGATTGAGAGAGTTAAAAAGGTGTGTTCAGACTTGAATATTATTCGCCTCGGTTCGTCCCGTTTGTGTTGCGCCAGGTTGCGCCGCTCCCGTTCGTACAACTGTCACACTTGTAAGATGCACAATGGACTGGTATATTTCTTTTAAATAGACTTAATATATTAACTGTATTCTTTATTATGCAGTTGCACTTATTCTATGTTATGCAACTGTGACAGGTGTGAAAAGAATAAGAAGGAACATAATCAAAGGTGAGCTCAAAATCAGCATTCATTTTTAAAAAGTTTACAAAGATATTGTATATATTTTGTTAACAATAATATGCAGTATTAATTGCAAGAATTGTTATTTCTCGTCTGAAGTGTTTTATAATGATTGCTAATATGTTTGTAATACAGTATGGGTGAGCAGGATCAACGTTACAAGAAGGAACTAAACCAGGCTAGGTAAATATTCTTCCAAATATGTTACTCTATATTACAATAAGAATTAAAGATGTGAAAATTACTTTACACCTGACCTGAAAGAACGTGAAAAAGAACATTACTCATTCAGAAACAGGTATGTGAAATTATTCAGAATAAAATAGGAATAATGTACGAAAGCAACCACAAATGAAAAGCTTGTTATAATACAACATGAAAATATTTTCTTTCTTTTTTTTCATGAAGAATGGCAGCCAATCTAAAAGAGAAGTTAATAACAGGAAATTGTGAGACAGCATGGACTGTTAGCACGACACAACTGAGAAACATGTATGATAAACTAATCTACATCAAGTGGACTGAAATCAGGCATGATTTGAAAACAAAGAATGAAGACATCAAGTTGGCAGATGAATTGATTCGGGTATGTATACATGTGATGACTGAAAGTTGTGCTGTTAGGCTACTGATTTATGTTCTGCAGTCTCCTTATTCAATTCTTAGCTTCATTTACTAAATCCATGCATCCTCTAACACCCAATGCTTTTATCATCATATAGGCAATGTTTGAGGCTTCAAGAAAGGATATGGATGAAAAGAAGCAGCAATTCGAGAAAATGTTTGCATTCCACAAACACAGCACGTCACCATCATCACCCAATGATGTATGACGATATGATTCCACCAAATATATATCTATCCACATTAATCTTGTACATGTGCAGCTTTGTTAATTTTCTACCTTTCTTACACAGTTAACAACATACAAAAAATTGGCTGCCCAAAATCTACAAATGGCTGTATACCACAGCAGGAAAGAAGATGTTGTTGAGGTATGGCTGATGTACATCAAAGTTCTGTGCACTACAAACTTATAGAATACTTTACTGTACATGAAGCTTAGGTATAGATCACTCTATAGAGGCTATTCAGGACTAGAGAGAGAACAGTAGTGTAAACATGCTTGCGTTTAGGGTGGGTTGCCCTAGCCTCGACGACCTTACAGGCGTATGCAAAGGCTCAATTTATGTAACTTAGATAGCATTTTATGTAGACATATAGCACTCTATAGTGTATACGCATAGTTTCATTATAGACATTCCAATGTGAGGTTCTTAGCATACGTAAGATCCTTGATGACTATTTTTATGTATTTAATGTATTACCATGTGTTGTTCTTGTAAATCGCTCTGGATTAAGAGCGTCTGCTAAATGCCTAAGTGGTAAATAATTGTTGTGGTTTTATGAATCACTGAATGAAATTATTACCATAGATTGTTTAATGTATACCATGAATCATTCAAAATCTTAGTTTGTCAACATTGTCTCATAAAGGGTCCGTTCCTGATGAGGGAGACATTCAGACCTCTGGCTGCTGAATGCTACTGGTTGGGTTGTTTGATGGCTTTAAACAATCCCCCACTTCAGCCTGACTGGGAGAGTCATATTCCTGACCACTTTGACGCTCTTACGATCTTCCCAAAAGATATTAAGATTACTCCGCCTACAGCCGGGGCTGGAGACAGAGCTGCAGGAGACAAGGCTGCAGGAGGAGCTGTGTCAGCCGAGGCTGGAGACAGAGCTGCAGTCTCTGTAGATGGGGCTGCAGGAGACGGGGCTCTGCTCTGCCCTGCAGTCAGACACTGTTGTCAACTACTGTAGTAATATATTTGTGGTAACCATCTGCATTGAGTGCATTCAGCTCTATTAGTCAAAATGAATCTGGCAATCAACTGAATGCGGATATATAAATACTGTGTGTGTATCATGTTTAGATAATGTTTGTTTATTAAAGGTACTGTAAGTGATATTTTGTTTTGTATTTTTGTTTGTTGGAAACAACAAAGTCTTGGGGCCTGTTTCACGAAACTTGGATTAACTAATCCAGGATTTAAGACAAAACAGGCTTGTTAAATCCTGGTCTGTACAGCCTGGGGCCTGTTTCACGAAACTTGGATTAGAGGATAAACCGGGTTTTAACAGATATCCTGGTTTAATATATATCCTGGATCAGCGATTAACCGGTTTCATGAAAGCAGAAATGTAGCCAGTTAACCTGGATAATATGTTGAGGCTTGATTCGGTTTCATGAAAGCAATGCCACACTAGTTACCATGGAAACTAATGCTGTGAATTTAGCCTGCTCCGGACCAGGCTACAGCCAGGTTTAACGTAATCCTGATGTCTTTACTGTTCATTAAGCAGTCAAGCTGATCACAAACCAATGCTTTAAAACATCATATTGGTATACACATTGCCATTAAAGCTATAATTTAAACCCTTTATACAAAATCAAAGAACCAAAATATATAGGCTGCACAACCTCATCATGACAGCTTGTGAGCTTGTAGATCAGCCACTTTTGGTGAATGTTCCCCCAGAATTGGTTTGCTGTGGTTAAGAAGAATTATTATTTGTAAAAGTGAAAACATTACTAAATATTACCATTACAACATATAACCATTGTAACATTTCACACACCAACGGCCAAGAAGTACATCGCCCCAAGCCAGGATTGAACCCATGACCCACGGTTCACCAGTCTGGGTAACTTTAGTGGAACGGAATAAACCAGGGGCCCGTTCCACGAAATTTGGATTAGAGATTAAACCGGGATTTAACAGATATCCTGTTTTAATATATCCTGGATCAGCGATTAACCGGTTTCATGAAAGCTGGTTAATCTTGCCAGATTAATTTAACCAGTTAACCTGGATATGTTGAGGCTTGATTCGGTTTCATGAAAGTGATGCTACATTAGTTACCATGGAAACTAATGCTTTGGACTAACAGCCAGGTTTAACCTAATCCTGATGTCTTTACTGTTCATTAAGCAGTCAAACTGATCACAAACCAATGATGTTTTCCACACTTATTCAATTATTATGGGTTTATGTTGCCTTATTTTTATCGGTCTGCATTAAAGGACTAATTTAAGCACTACTGTATATAAAATCAAAGAACCAAAATATATAGGCTGCACAACATCATGACAGCTTGTGAGCTTGTAGATCAGCTGCTTTTGGTGAATGTTCCCCATAATACGTTTGCTGTCGTGCAAGTGCACGGCTAAGAAGAATTATTACATTATATTATATTATATTATATTATATTATATTATATTATATTATATTATATTATATTATATTATATTATATTATATTATATTATATTATATTATATTATATTATATTATTATTTGCTTTTGGAGGAGTTGAGAACGAGGAGAGTGCAGGCTCCCTAAGCCACTTGGAGTGAGATCTGGCAAAGATCTTTCATGTAGCCTATAGTTTGCAGAACTGTCTTTGTTGAAATGTGTGGTGTATCATTTCTCCTCCTCTACATGACAATCCTCGGAGCTCCGGAATGGTCCAACAATCCAACTGTGGTGACACGTCATAATTGCTGTCACTTCAAAATGATGCAGGTCTATTCCCCCCTCCTCGCTCGACGCCAGGGCTAAGGCGGGAGTGGAGGACATGAAGAATGTATACTTGAATATTGGAATGTAAACTATATTTTTGGGGTAGTTAATCATTCAGTCTATCCACTATTGAGAGTATTTTCTCTCTTTAATTACAGCAGCAGTATTTATTTTAGAAGCTTAAGTCCTTGTATCAGTAAGTCTTGAATAGTAACGATACTGAGATATACAGAAGGGGGCAGTAATGCAACTATTAAGGATGCAAACTGCCATAATATCCCATGAAGAAGAAGGATCAGTAAATCTGTGTTCCACCGAATGGGTCTAGAGACAAAAAGCCAGGCTGTCTATTCAGCCAGGCTTTATGATCCTGGCTCGCTAAATCCGCCCATTCTAAGCCTCGCTTTAGTGGAACGGAATAAACCAGGCTGTACAGAACAGGATTTAACAAGCCTGGTTTTGGCTTAAATCCTGGATTAGTTAATCCAAGTTTCGTGAAATAGGCCAATGGACTGAAGTGTTTTGCGCACATTCTCCATTTACAGTCCTTATAACGGCTTACGCCTACACAAATGTTCAGATTACAAATAAAAAGTGCTCACCCCAGGGCCATGGATGTTACAATTCTGATAGGGTGGGTATAGGTACCGGTATCTTCCGTATTGTTCAATAAAAAGCAAAAAAACGTGATTGGGACATCCCTAATTATAACTCTGATTAAAACGCTTTTTATTGAACAATGCGAAGATACGGGTACTTCTACCCACCCATGGAGGATTGTAACATATTCACATATTTCATGTACCGTGATGTCAATGGTACCCCCCCCCCCCCCCCAACACACACACACACACACACACACACACACACACACACACACACACACACAACTCTGAGATACAGTTCTGAAGCCACCTGAGGAATTGAGTCACATGAGTGCCTGTTGATTAAGTCAGATGACCAGCTGATGAGACAGTTACCATTGTCTTAGAACAGTACTAGAACTCGTGATTCAACCTTTAGAACAATACACTAATATTATCAGGGTTGTGGACCTTTCGGAGCGGGAACTCTGGGGGGTGGGAGCGGTAAATTTGACTCATATTTGATTTGAAAAGAAACTGTTACAATACACTACACAAAGATCGTGCCTGTGGTACACCGTTACTCCAATTGCAGCCCCTGAAGAGACTTTTTGGGTTGATTGAATAATTTAATAGTTTAAAAAAGGCACTTTTTTCCATGTCAAGGACCCTCATATTGATACTAGGCCACTGACCCACATTTGATTAAATGTTCTCACCCTACTGTATGTATTTTCATAATTAAGTTGTTAATATGATTTACTAAAGAATTCCACAATTGTCTATATCCTATACTGTAGAATGATAGTTGCGAACGCAGTGATTGCGAACGCAGTGAGCATTTACTATGAGACCCAGCAGATCATGTCTGTCTGTCTGTGTGTCTGTCACGCTGTAACACCACCCGCCCACCACCAGAGGGCGCAGCTGTATCACACACAAAAACACACACACACACACACACACACATGCACGCACGCACACGCACGCACGCACGCACGCACGCACGCACACACACAAAAAACGTAACTTAAAAAAAAAACTTAAAAAGGAAAAACTTAAAAAGGAAAAACTTAAAAAGGAAAAACTTAAAAAGGAAAAACTTTAAAAAGAAAACTTTAAAAAAAAAAAACCTAAAAAAGAAACACGCACGCACGCACACATACACACACTAAAAAAATAACTTAAAAAAACATTTAATTTAAAAAAACGTAACTTAAAAAACCTTAAAAAGTACGTAATTTATTCTAATTGTTGTTATTGCAATTTACGAGCTGCGTTCGCTTCCCGCGTTTGCGCGTCTTACTTGTGTTGAGTGTATAATGTTATTTTTTTTATGGTAAAACAGCAGTTGCTATAGGGTCTAGTATAGGTGGTTGTTTTTCTTAATCCTTGAATTGTGTAGTATAAGATTCTGCCAGGTGCCAGGCTGAATTAATGTCCAATGGGATTTTTTTAACCCCTTATTACACATAACCTGGACCCAAACCCGAAAATGGAAAAAATGTGAGCTTGTAAGATTGGCTATTTGCATAAGATTTTTAGTCAGTGAACGGTCCTGGACATTAATATATTTCAAAGTGAGGCTCTATTAAGTACTCAACCCAGTACTTTAGTCAATTATAGAAATTCCTTTTAAAACATTAGTCCTACTCAAATGTTGCTCAGTCAATTTTGAAGTGGGTGCTTTTAAAAATGCTTTTTTCTGTCTTTTCTTTCACATCAAACATTTCAAACATGATAATAGTCTATTCTATTATTGTTTGTCTTTAAATGTCTCGATGGATTGAATACAAGCAGGACCTTGATGGGAACAAGCCCTGTGGGCTTATTTTGATTACCCCTTTAGCATTATTTTGTTCCACCGTGCCTATTAATTAAAGTATTCAATCAATCAAAAAAAGTGATCATTGATCACGTATGAATTGATCTAAAGGTTAAATCACCATTTCCACAGTTGTAAGACAATGATAACTGTCTCATCAGCTTCTTATCTGAGTTAATCACACGTTTTACCATTTAATGTGTGTCTGTCATGTGATTTACTCGGGTGGCTTCAGAGCTGTGGCTTTTCATATAGCTGTACGGAGGCCACGAACAGTGTTGGGCAGTAACATGTTACTAGTAATATATTACTGTAATATTATTACTTTACCCAGTAATGAGTAAAGTAAGGTATTACTCTGCCAAACAACAGTAATATTATATTTACTTACTTCTTTGTAAAAAATAGCACATATTACATATTACTTAATTTGTTGGCTACCGTTTGAAAACATTTCCTTTAAAATGACAAGAGAGATTGCTGCTTTATTTTATAGACTTTTTGGCTGATTGGTGACTCTTTTTCTTCTCCTTCTTATTCAAAACAATTAGATTATACAGATTTGGTTGTTATAGGATCCCATTTTGAAGTCATATGTCATATTATATGAAATATAATATATTACTCTTGATTCCAAGTAATACGTAAAATGATTACTTTTTTAAGGAGTAATACATATGTAATAAGTAACATATTACTCTCTTGAGTAATATTGCCCAACACTGGCCACGAAGGCCATGGTTGTCGTTGCCCCTCAGTTTGACCTTGTGCCCCTCAAAGAAATGACATGCCGTGAGGCCACAGTGTCCATAATGCCCCAGCCGACTGTACCACTTTCTGCTCTGTCTCGTTTCTTGTTAATATAATATGTAGACACCAGTGTCTCTTTCTTGTCATGTATAGACACCAATGTCATTTGTTGAGATTCTGAATTCGTAATAACTGCCATGAAATAATCACACTAAAACACACATTATGTGGGGCACTACATTAGTGTTTAACACTTCAAATGGCCATAACAGCTCATTGCTCTGATCAGCGCAATATACGGCTGGATTTAAAGGCTTCAAGCGGCCTGAAAAGACGTGCAGTAAATTAAGACTAACTCTTTACATTGTAACAAGGCCCAGATTTAGGAGTGCCACAAATGCTACAAAAGGAACTGTTTGTTGCAGAAATTAGATTTGATAATTTGATACAAAGGGTAAACGTCAGTCTTGGTACTCTTTTGCATCTAACTGCCTTCACCATTCTGTACAAAAACATGCCAAAACCCATGAACGTTCAATCATAGTCAAATTTAACTTTATAGGACTCTATACAGTGCATATGGCCTTAAATGTATGCCAATATTATAAGTGCACCTCCAAAAGCACTTTCACTTCTGTCCATGTAATAGGGGGCACCACAAACATGAAAATTAGTCTATGGAAAGAGGGGTCAACGAATATTGTGGATTTTATTTCACCACCTTGTTTTTCTTAATCCTTGAAGTGTGTATTTTAATATTCTGCCAGGTGCCAGACTGAATTATGATGCACTTGCAACACCACTGTGGTGCGTTTGTGGGCGTGGCTTCAGCATTTACGGCCCGTCCCATAAGACCACCTACCAATGAAGCCTTTGGCATAGAACTGTAGTTGTGGGAGCCAATAACACACAGGGGGCGGGGCATCAGCAAATTGTATAGCCTGTCCCTATAGGTGTCTAAGATCATCTACAGTGTAGCCTACATTGGTGCAGGTGACAGACCAGCTTTAAGTGTCGACACACATCAGATCTGGGGAAAAACATGTCGTACTACACAAAAAGGTAAGCACTGACCATTTTAACTTGTATTAATGGTTCTTTGATGGATGAGGTGATACCATAGCTATTTTAAAGTTGTTCTCTAAAGAACAAAGTATGTAACAGTGCCGTTTATGACTAGGAGTCATAAAAGTAAAATGTATAGGCTATAAGCAACATGATGACCAAATATGTATCATTATGCAGAATATCTCATTTCAAATGTAGAAACATCTTTTGAGAATAGTAGATCTACAAGCTCACAATGCGTCGCATCGCAACGTCAACACATTGTGAACTTTTAGATTGGCTATTTTCAAATGGCCGGGATGTTTACAGGTCTGAAGTGGTTAATTATGTATGTTTTGTAATAATAATCAAAATCTTTAAAGTAACTAGTTTTCTACTAATGTAAAAGTTTTCTACTAATGTAGTGGATTTAAAGTAAGCTATTTGGATCCGAGATGTAGTGGTGTAGAAGTAAAAGTATTGGAAATTGGAAATACTCAACTAAAGTAGAAATGCCACGTAATTGTATTTAAGTAAATGTACTTAGTTACTTTACACCACTGGCATTCACCATATCAAACAGTAAGTATTGAGAATCATTCAATCTGATTATAAGAAAGTAAAGAAAGCGTATGAATTTGCTAAAGTCTGTATTGCACATTGCTTCGATTTTGTTGCACAATTTGGGATCATGTAACATGTTTTAATTCGACCGTGTCAATCACGTTTAGCCACTGTCTCCGGAATGTTCATCCGCCATTATCTTTTTCTGACCTGGTCCAATTTTATGCAGTCTTCGCAGTTCGCATGATCTTGTCTAGGGTGTCATGCTGTGTTTTGAGAGATTGAGAGACTTAAAAAGGTGTGTTCAGACTTGAATATTATTCACCTCGGTTCGTCCTGTTTGTGGTGCGCCAGGTTGCGCCGCTCCCGTTCGTACAACTGTCACACTTGTAAGATGCACAATGGACTGGTATATTTCTTTTAAATAGACTTAATATATTAACTGTATTCTTTATCTCTGTTATGCAGCTGTGGCAGGTGTGAAAAGAATATGAAGGAACATAATCAAAGGTGAGCTCAAAATCAGCATTCATTTTTAAAAAGTTTACAAATATGTATATTTTTGTAATATGTATATATTGTATATATTTTGTTAACAATAATATGCAGTATTAATTGCAAGAATTGTTATTTCTCGTCTGAAGTGTTTTATAATGATTGCTAATATGTTTGTAATACAGTATGGGTAAGAAGGATCAACGTTACAAGAAGGAACTAAACCAGGCAAGGTAAATATTCTTCCAAATATGTTACTCTATATTACAATAAGAATTAAAGATGTGAAAATTACTTTACACCCATTAAATAACCATATGCTGAATAAGGTTCAGTTAATTGTTGTCATCTATTTTAATAGCGGTCTAATTATTTTCTGAATAAAAAATGCTATCAGATCACCTTGACCACAAAATACACAAAATAATGAAAATACAATAATTCATGTTGATCAAGGAGTTAAGCATTTTCACATCAAGACTTTTCCTCCCTCAGAACTGACCTGAAAGAACGTGAAAAAGAACATTACTCATTCAGAAACAGGTATGTGAAATTATTCAGAATAAAATAGGAATAATGTACGAAAGCAACCACAAATGAAAAGCTTGTTATAATACAACATGAAAATATTTTCTTTATTTTTTTTCATGAAGAATGGCAGCCAATCTAAAAGAGAAGTTAATAACAGGAAATTGTGAGAGCATGGACAGTCCTGTTAGCACGACACAACTGAGAAACATGTATGATAAACTAATCTACATCAAGTGGACTGAAATCAGGCATGATTTGAAAACAAAGAATGAAGACAGCAAGTTGGCAGATGAATTGATTCGGGTATGTATACATGTGATGACTGAAAGTTGTGCTGTTAGGCTACTGATTTATTTTCTGCAGTCTCCTTATTCAATTCTTAGCTTCATTTACTAAATCCATGCATCCTATAACACCCAATGCTTTTATCATCATATAGGGAATGTTTGAGGCTTCAAGAAAGGATATGGATGAAAAGAAGCAGCAATTCGAGAAAATGTTTGCATTCCACAAATACCGCACGTCACCATCATCACCCAATGATGTATGACGATATGATTACACAAAATATATATCTATCCACATTAATCTTGTACTTGTGCAGCTTTGTTAATTTTCTACCTTTCTTACACAGGTAACAACATACAAAAAATTGGCTGCCCAAAATCTACAAATGGCTGTATACCACAGCAGGAAAGAAGATGTTGTTGAGGTATGGCTGATGTACATCAAAGTTCTGTGCACTACAAACTTATAGAATACTTTACTGTACATGAAGCTTAGGTATAAATCACTCTATAGAGGCTATTCAGGACTAGAGAGAGAACAGTAGTGCAAACATGCTTGCGTTTAGGGTGGGTTGCCCTAGCCTCGATGACCTTACAGGCGTATGCAAAGGCTCAACTTATGTAACTTAGATAGCATTTTATGTAGACATAGCACTCTATAGTGTATATGCATAGTTTCATTATAGACATTCCACTGTGAGGTTCTTAGCATACGTAAGATCCTTGATGACTATTTTTATGTATTTAATGTATTACCATGTGTTGTTCTTGTAAATCGCTCTGGATTAAGAGCGTCCTGCTAAATGCCTAAGTGGTAAATAATTGTTGTGGTTTTATGAATCACTGAATGAAATTATTACCGTAGATTGTTTAATGTATACCATGAATCATTGAAAATCTTAGTTTGTCAACATTGTCTCATAAAGGGTCCGTTCCTGAAATACCAAGAGAGGGAGACATTCAAACCTCTGGCTGCTGAATGCTACTGGTTGGGTTGTTTGATGGCTTTAAACAATCCCCCACTTCAGCCTAACTGGGAGAGTCATATTCCTGGACTTTACGCTTGGAATATCTTCCCAAATGCTATTAAGATTACTGAGCCAATGGAGTTGAAGTCTCCGCCTACAGAGACTGTAGCTGGGGCTGGAGACAGAGCTGCAGTCTCTGTAGCTGGGGCTGGAGACAGAGCTGCAGTCTCTGTAGCTGGGGCTGCAGGAGACGGGGCTGCAGGAGACGGGGCTGCAGACGGGGCTGCAGGCGGAGCTGTGTCAGCCGGGGCTGCAGGCGGAGCTGCATCAGCCGGGGCTGCAGGCGGAGCTGTGTCAGCCGGGGCTGCAGGCGGAGCTGCGTCAGCCGGGGCTGCAGGCGGAGCTGCGTCAGCCGGGGCTGCAGGCGGAGCTGCGTCAGCCGGGGCTGCAGGCGGAGCTGCGTCAGCCGGGGCTGCAGGCGGAGCTGCAGGCGGAGCTGCAGGCGGAGCTGCGGCAGCCGGGGCTGCAGGCGGAGCTGCGTCAGCCGGGGCTGCAGGCGGAGCTGCGTCAGCCGGGGCTGCAGGCGGAGCTGTGTCAGCCGGGGCTGGAGACGGAGCTGCAGGAGACGAGGTTGCAGGTGGAGCTGCATTAGCCGGCATTGCAGGCGGAGCTGCAAGCGGAGCTGCGTCAGCTAGGGCTGGAGACAGAGCTGCAGTCTCTGTAGCTATGCTCTGTCCTGCAGTCAGAGACTGTTGTCAACTACTGTAATATATTTGTGGTACTTTACTTGACTTTGTAACCATCTGCATTGAGTTCATTCAGCTCTATTAGTCAAAATGAATCTAGCAATCAACTGAATGCGGATATATAAATACTGTGTGTGTATCATGTTTAGATAATGTTTGTTTATAAAAGGTAGTGAAAGTGATATTTTGTTTTGTATTTTTGTTTGATGGAAACAACAAAGTCTTGGACATGGATTAACTAATCCAGGATTTAAGCCAAAACCAGGCTTGTTAAATCCTGGTCTGTACAGCCATGGGGCCTGTTTCACAAAACTTGGATTAGAGGTTAAACCGGGATTTAACAGATATCCTGGTTTAATATATCCTGGATCAGCGATTAACCGGTTTCATGAAACTTGGTTAATCTTGCCAGATTAATTTAGCCAGTTAACCTGAATAATAATATGTTGAGGCTTGATTCGGTTTCATGAAAGCAATGCCACACTAGTTACCATGGAAACTAATGCTGTGAATTTAGCCTGCTCCAGACCAGGCTAACAGCCAGGTTTAACATAATCCTGATGTCTTTACTGTTCATTAAGCAGTCAAGCTGATCACAAACCAATGATTTTTTTCCACACTTATTCAATTATTGATTATTATTATTATGGGTTTATGTTGCCTTATTTTTATCGGTCTGCATTTAAACATCATATTGGTACACATTGCCATTAAAGCTCTAATTTAAACTCAAAGAACCAACATATATAGGCTGCACAACCTCATCATGACAGTTTGTGAGCTTGTAGATCAGCCACTTTTGGTGAATATTCCCCCAGAATAGGTTTGCTGTGGTGCAAGTGGTTAAGAAGAATTAATTTATTTGTAAAAGTGAAAACATTACTAAATATTACCATTACATTTTCTTTTACAACATATTACCATTTTAACATTTCACACACCAACGGCCAAGAAGTGCATCTCCCTAAGCCAGGATTGAACCCATGACCCACGGTTCACCTGCAGTCTGGGGAACTTTAGTGGAACGGAATAAACCAGGCTGTACAGACCAGGATTTAACAAGCCTGGTTTTGTCTTAAATCCTGGATTAGTTAATCCAAGTTTCGTGAAATAGGCCCCTGGTTTATTCCATTCCACTAAAGCCAAGCAAGGCTTAGAATAAACGGATTTATCGATTTATCCTCACTAGACCCATTCGGTGGAACACAGATTTACTGATCCTTCTTCTTTGTGGGGTATTATGGCAGTTGGTATCCTTAATTGTTGCATTACTGCCCCCTTCTGTATATCTCTATTCCAGACTTACTGATACATTCACACAGACTTGTGTCATCAGGGGCGTCAATATAGCTGGGGGGTGGAGCTGGGGTTCTCCCAACCGGAATAAACAGTGGCGTGTTGGGTTTTCAAACGCAGATGCGATAAATACTACTAATTTAAAAGTAGGCGTCATGGCTTGCCAGATCACAGGCACAGATCCTTGTTGCCAATCGACAAGGAACGCTACTTTAGAAAATGAAACAAGCTAGAGTCCGATTGGTATGTTTTCCTTGACTGCTGGACATGATCCAACACAACACAATGGCCTGATATATTCCTATGGTAAGATACACTTTTCTATAGATATGAATATGATCACTGAAACGTATCATAATATATATTTTAAAAAGCCATTAATTAAGTTTATAGAACACATTTTAGTGAATTCCAAGTAGGCTACCGACACCATTCTTTTTTGATCGCACTTTGCCAAACGATGGCTCCGTGCCAAGTTCCAACTGACGTGCACCCCCTTCTACACGATCAGCCCCTGCTAGTGTAAACTACTTAGAATTCACTACAATGTGTTCTATAAACATATTGATGACTTAATGGCTGTTGGTTTTTGATATTAAAGTTTGATATTAAAGTTTATCTATCTATAGAGTGGCTCTACCAGGCGATTAAACACTGCGTCACGGCCCGCGGTATAACACAATGTTTTGTAACATGGAGGGAGAGGGAGAGGCAGATCTCCGATTTCGGTGGTGCTTATGCTTGTGCAATTTGACACATGCAATAAAGTATAAAGAGATAAGGATACTCTGACTATAAACCACTTGAACCCCAGGTCCCCAGCATAAGCCACAAATCTACAAACTCACGCTGTGAGCTCCTGATGATGGTAGCCCTGGACTGAAGTGTTTTTATAACTCTGATAAAATGGCCACCGATCAGATTAAAACGCTTTTCATTGAACAACGCGAAGATACGGGTACTTCTACCCACCCGAGGAGGATCCGTGGCTCTGGGGCGACCACTATATATTTGAAATCTGAACATGTGTAGACGTTAACGTTGGAAATGGGAAAAGTGAGTAAAACAGGTTGAAGTTCCGCCATGACAGACCAGCGCCATGTGAACCATGGCAAAATCGTCTCGTATACTTAATAATAAGGGCGACTGAACGATTGCGTTCCAGATGTCCTTCTGATGGATTTTTCTTGGTTGTCAATATTTCTATCATCCAACAAATCGCTCTGAAAGTGATCCAAAGTATCGTACGCTATTATAACTCTATGGGGAAGACAATTTTCTTTAGCCCAGGCTAAAACCGGATGTGACGTTTGTGGGCGTTTGTGGGACGAATAATACGCGAATAATACGCGAATACTTCGCGAATACACGAATAATATGCGAATACACGAATAATACGCGAATAATACATGTATAATATGCGAATACGCAAATAATACGCAAATAATACGTGTATTATACGCAAATAATACGCAAATAATATGTGTATAATACGCAAATAATACGCAAATAATACGCGAATACGCGGATAGACGAATAATTTGTGAATACGCGTATAATACGTAACGTGAATACGCGAATAATACCCTCCTGTACTGTTTTTATACTGTGCTAAATAAATGAATCAAATCAGATGAATGTCTGGAATTGGGAAAACAAGGCAGATTTGTTTTGGCCAAGCTTTTATAAAAGGACAAATAAAACAAAATAACAGCATGCAAATACCAAGTTTTTATTGTTATTCAGGCAACCATATGCATTCCCTCGTTTCAGATTAATTCAATGTCTGAAATCACATCAAGTTGAATTGCATAATCAAAACAAGCAACAGCAAGTGTTAAAACAAAGAAAAAGGGTTGCTTTATTCAGTTGTAATAAAAAAAAAACCTCACTGGTCATGCCTTCACTTGCGCTCAATAATAGAAGACGATTTTCCAATTTTAAGGTGCTAGGACATTAATTTTGCAAGCTTTCAGTCTATTGACCTTCCGAAAGCTTGCAATAAATACCTGATTGTGCACAGATTTGAATGTCCCTTTATTTATTTATCATTTCTATACTTTTGTGACTCCAGCACCTAAATCTATCGGCAAATGAGCAGTGGCTTTTCCCCCCCATTTTCGTCTAAGGTGCGATAGGAAGTCCATTTGCGACAGGCGCTTCTCGATGGCGCTTCTCGATGGCGCTTCTCGACAGTGGTCCTTGAGGGGATTCCAGGTGGTCCCCAGCTAAATGATGGAGGGTTGGTAACCAAATGGACACCTATAGAATATAGATCTTTAACTCTTGAGAATTTAAAATGAAACCAAATGGACCCGCAAGGGTTCATTTGGTTTTTAGCCCAAGGAGTGTTTTTTGTGCCAAACTAATGCTTGGAATGGAATCAGAATCATGGAAACCCCTTAGTTTGACACGTCACACTACGCTACTTAAACCATAATTACATTTTGAAAATCTTGTCTTATATAGGATGTTAATGGTATATGGTCACATATTATAAACCCCTATAAAACAAATTGCTCAATACCGACAGCCGGTCAGCAAGTGGATTCATGAATGCATGTATAATAGACAATGTTTTAGGCCAATATAATAGACTATATATATACCATTTTCCACTCCACAACCCCGGCTGCCAGACTATTGTCTGCACTCGTCTCCTGTCCTGTACCTCAGGAACTCGTTCTCCCTCACCAATAACAGGAAGTTTAAATGCAGGGGTCATCCATGTGTCCGTTCTGTCTGTGAGCAATGACTCGAGGCTTGTCTGCGGCACATTTTTTACGTTCTATACAATTTTACACAACATTATAAAGCTCTTGTTTTGATTCACTGAATGTCAGGTTTTCTTCAGAATATGTGTGACGCTGATTTACTACGACACTATCTATGGCACATTATAGGAGCACACCAGTGGTTCTCAAAGGAAAATTTGCAAGGACCCCCTTAACTCTGAGAGTGTACAAATGGAACCAAATGGACCCTTACCGGTCCATTTTCTGAGAACGAAAATAGCATGGTTGTTTTTCACCACCTGTGCGCAACCTAACACAAACACACACGCACATATTAACTGTATTCTGTATATATGATGATTTCGGGTGTGCAAGTACAGTACAGTACAGTACAGTACAGTACAGTACAGTACAGTACAGTACAGTACCCCCACATGGTAACTCATTTCTCTACCGCTTCGGACGTGGGGTAGCTCGCCGGAACCGGGCCGGCACCCTGGCCGTGGTCCTGTGGGTCTGGAACTTCCGGGGACCCTCCGGGGACCCCCACACGGAGTTGCACCACTCACTTCACACGGGTGTGATTTGTATTGTTTTTTTTTTTTTAATAACACATTTGAGCATGCGCACTGCCGTTCACTTCTTTGATTGCGGCCCGGGAAGAATGGCTCATAACTCTAAATCTACGGCGCTCTCCATGGTTTTGACCAAAAGGGCAATGTTCTGTCTTCATTTCTGACTTCAGGAAGCATCTCGTTTGGCATATAAACGCTTCTAGAGAGACTTTAGATGTGACAGCATGAGGTAAGAATGCCTCCCGTTTTTTTGGGGGGGGTAACAGAAGGCGGTGCTTTTCAGAGTCAAATCTGTGGGACGCATGCAGCGGGCGGGACGCATGCAGCGGGCGTCGAATCGGGTGGGCGGGACGCATGCAGCGGGAGTCGACCGGTGGGTGGGTCGCATGCAGCGGGAGTCGAACCGGGTGGGCGGGACGCATGCAGCGGGAGTCGACCGGTGGGTGGGTTGCATGCAGCGGGAGTCGAACCGGGTGGGCGGGACGCATGCAGCGGGAGTCGCCCGGTGGGTGGGTCGCATGCAGCGGGAGTCGCCCGGTGGGTGGGTCGCATGCAGCGGGCGTCGCCCGGTGGGTGGGTCGCATGCAGCGGGCGTCGACCGGGTGGGCGGGACACATGCAGCGGGCGTCGCCCGGTGGGTGGGTCGCATGCAGCGGGCGTCGACCGGGTGGGCGGGACACATGCAGCGGGCGTCGCCCGGGTGGGAGGTGCAGCGTGCGTCGCATGTCATGCGTTCACACTGTCATCAATCATCGCTGTTCTGATATGATCTGCAGGAGAAGAGAAGTCAATCTGTGTGTGTGTGTGTGTGTGTGTGTGTGTGTGTGTGTGTGTGTGTGTGTGTGTGTGTGTGTGTGTGTGTGTGTGTGTGTGTGTGTGTGTGTGTGTGTGTGTGTGTGTGTGTGTGTGTGTGTGTGTGTGTGTGTGTGTGTGTCCTTGTGAGGGTCAAATGTTCCCACAATTTACAGTAGAATTTGAGAAATAGACATTGTCATTATGGAAAAAAGACAAAAAAGAGACTATTCGAGTTGTGACGCGCTGTGAACCTTGTAGATCTGCTTTGGTGAAGAGACTTGGTGCTAACCTGACTCTGCCAGATGGTGGCAGTATTGAGTTAACTTAAAAAAGCAATATTTGAGTGAATCGTTCATTTTATTCCCTAACCGTATTCAGATTATACAGTAATATAATTAAAATTGTATTCATAATTAAGCCACTATTTTATACTAAAAATATGATAAGCTCACAACACGTTTTAACGTGAAATAGCCATTTCATAGCAATTATATAGGTCTATAATAATGTTATATGTCAATATAATGACAGGCGTAGACTATAAGTAAAGTGCAGTGCAAGACAGTGACTATAAGTACAGTGGTGGGATGTAACTAAGTACATTGGCTCTAGTACTGTACTTGTATACAATGTTGAGGTTATTTTACTTTACTCTGGTGTTTCTATTTTTGAGGTGCGCTAGCCCCTCCTATGTCCACCTTTTGAGGTTTTGTGTGAACACAAACATTGTCTTTGTTGAGTCCAAACTCAGAAATGGAGCAAGAATCTTCTACATGACACCTCAGACCTCAGACAACTACATCTCCCAGAATGCATCACCAAGATGGCTGCTCGTTTGCCTGAGCTGGAACACTTGAAAGGGCTGGAGGGAGCATTCTCAACAAAGTACCAGAGACAAGCAAGTCCTACTATTCATGGGTTCCAAGTCCAAGGAGGCCAATGGTCGGTGATGTTTGTTTTTATTTTCAGTCATTATGTGTGCAATACTGCTTAAATACTTATACCGTTTAAAATGCTTAGATGTTTACCTAATTTAAATAATTAATTCAAATTTAAAGGTTTAAATTAATCTGAAATGTTTATTATCTAATTTGATGAAATGTTGACTTTAATTTAATTTAAACGACTTTTAATTTAGGCATGTATTGTTTAAAAACACTTTATTGTTAAAACACTAATTGTTTAAAAGACATTTGATTATTTACAAATATTTGTAATGTTTAAAATCAAGAATGTTTAAATGTTTTTTTGATAAGTTGATTGTTTGTCATTGTTGTTAAACCTTTTGTTTATTTGTTTTCAAAGGTTTTCAACCTGATTCAAGAAACCAACCAGTCAACAAATGAAGCCAACTGTGGATACAAAAAGTTGAAAAATAAAAAGTTGACTAGAGTTGGAAATATTGGAGTTGTTTCCTTTAATGTCCCTTGGAGTGGAACTTGGTACAGTCTTAACACAAACATTAAATCCCATTGACGAATGCATATTGAAGACAAAAGTGAGGACGCAAATTGTGATTGGCCTGAATGAGATGATGTATGATGATAAGAGCGCCCCTCACTTCACACAGGTGTGATTTACTTTACTACTACTATTACTTTGTTTCTACTCTCTCCACTAGGCTACTATATATAATAAGGCTACTATTAGGGTTGTCCCGATCGGATCGGGTTATCGGAAATCGGCTCCGATCTCCTGATTTTCAAAAGATCGGAATCAGGGAGAAAATATCCGATTTTTAATTGTCTAATGTAAATCTTGAAGAAAGACGTTTAAGCAATGATATTTTGTAAAAACTGTTTATGCTAGTTGTTTTCCACCTGGTCCCAGTCAGAGATCATCAAACAAAGACTAGTCACACTCAGAGGTGTGAAAGACACCTCTGATGAAAACAAAGGAAATGCAACGCCCGCTATGCATGATGGCATACTGTAGGTTTGATTGATTGATTGATTGAAATATTTATTAACAGTTTGCAGAATTACAGTACATTTCGAGCACAAACTCAATACAAAGGCTGTTAACTGTGAGTGGACGACCCAATTAAGCATTACACTTGTTTACAACAGGTCCACCATGTTCAATTCATCAAAACATTTAGAGACGTACAAATAGACACTTCTATATAGACAAAGAACAGAACAGGAATTCATCGTGTTTGTAGTTCTCTCTCTGAATGAGAGAGATACTCTTTAAGAGTTGTAACTTGACTTCAATTCTATAAGCTGTAGAACTGTATTCACTCTAATTAACCAATATATCATTATTTTTGCTATGATTCCATGCATGCTTTCAAGAAAAAAAAACACAATGACGTTCATTCTAATAAAAGTATAGTCACATTTTGCCCTTCAATAATAAGGTAACACACCAGACTACACTAGAGTGACATACATTAGGATATTTGCATAAGTGGCATATAAGTGTTATATAAAAATATAAAGATCGGATCGGGAAAAATCGGTATCGGTAGGCCTATGTCTCAAAATCAAATGATTGTACTTTTTACTCTCCTATACCATTATATCAAAACGTAGGTTATCAGTTACTGTGCAGAATTAGATTATTATGATAAAACATACATTATAAACTAATTAAGCCCTGCTTTATACTGTTCGTCCATTTGAAAATAGCTGATCCACAAGCTCACGTGTCATATAGTGCCACCCGTTTTGTGAGCTTGTAGATCTGCTATTTTCAAATGATTGACACGTTGAAAACAAATAGGTCGTTGTTCTGTGTCATGAGTACTTTTTCTGTTGTACTTTTACTCAGGTAAAATTCTGAATGCAGTACTTTTTCTATCTCAGTACTAAAGACGGACAGTTACCTTGTAGCCAGTCGACGCCCTCCTGAAGGCCTTCTCCTTTGATCGCATCGCTGGCACTGAAAAGACACAGTAGAGCTCTGGAGTTACGCTTTCTGACACGTATTCTAAGGTAAGAACATCACTGGCACTGAAAAGACACACAGTATGGTGTACAGTATATACAGTATGGTGTACAGTATGTATTGTGTACAGTACCAGATGTGCCAGGGCTTGTCTCTGATGTTCTCCAGACACAGCTGCTGGGACACCTTGACGGAGGACACGGCGTCTTTCAGGTCCGTCTTGTTGGCAAAGAACAGCACAGGCATTCTCCTGTCCTTTATGTCTGGAACAATAGAACAATAGAACAATAAAACAGCACAGGCATCCTCCTGTCCTTTTATGTCTGGAACAATAGAACAATAGAACAATAAAACAGCACAGGCATCCTCCTGTCCTTTATGTCTGGAACAATAGAACAATAGAACAATAAAACAGCACAGGCATCCTCCTGTCCTTTATGTCTGGAACAATAGAACAATAGAACAATAAAACAGCACAGGCATCCTCCTGTCCTTTATGTCTGGAACAATAGAACAATAAAACAGCACAGGCATCCTCCTGTCCTTTATGTCTGGAACAATAGAACAATAGAACAATAAAACAGCACAGGCATCCTCCTGTCCTTTATGTCTGGAACAATAGAACAATAGAACAATAAAACAGCACAGGCATCCTCCTGTCCTTTATGTCTGGAACAATAGAACAATAAAACAGCACAGGCATCCTCCTGTTCTTTATGTCTGAAACAATAGAACAGCACAGGCATCCTCCTGTCCTTTATATCTGGAACAATAGAACAATAGAACAATAAGACAATACAACAATAAGACAAAACAAAGTACAGCACATCCTCCTGTCCTTTATGTCTGAAACAATAAGACAATAAAACAATAAACAGCACAGGCATCCTCCTGTCCTTTATGTCTGGAACAATAGAACAATAGAACAATAAAACAGCACAGGCATCGTCCTGTCCTTTATGTCTGGAACAATAGAACAATAAGACAATACAACAATAAGACAAAACAAAGAACAGCACATCCTCCTGTTGTTAATGTCTGAAACAATAAGACAATAAAACAATAGAACAAAGAACAGCACAGGCCATCCTGTTTTGGTCTGGACTGAGCAGGGAAACAAGAAATGGTAAACCATAAGCAATAAAGATAAAAAGCTATACACAATATGCACAATGACATGCAGCTATCTAAAGTCAGAGGTCCTTTGACGGATCACTGTGAGCGTCTGTTCTGTTCTTGAGCGATTCTCACGACCCTCTACCATAATATTGCTGAATTTCGTGGAAAACAACGGCACAGAACTGCCAAAACTGCGAAAAATGGTGGGAACCTTTACCACCACCCTGGTGGTTCAGTAGAGTCCAGTTCTTACCCTGGTGGTTCAGTAGAGTCCAGTCCAGTTCTTAGCCTGGTGGTTCAGTAGAGTCCAGTCCAGTTCTTACCCTGGTGGTTCAGTAGAGTCCAGTTCTTACCCTGGTGGTTCAGTAGAGTCCAGTCCAGTTCTTAGCCTGGTGGTTCAGTAGAGTCCAGTCCAGTTCTTAGCCTGGTGGTTCAGTAGAGTCCAGTCCAGTTCTTACCCTAGTGGTTCAGTAGAGTCCAGTTCTTACCCTGGTGGTTCAGTAGAGTCCAGTTCTTACCCTGGTGGTTCAGTAGAGTCCAGTCCAGTTCTTAGCCTGGTGGTTCAGTAGAGTCCAGTCCAGTTCTTAGCCTGGTGGTTCAGTAGAGTCCAGTCCAGTTCTTACCCTGGTGGTTCAGTAGAGTCCAGTTCTTACCCTGGTGGTTCAGTAGAGTCCAGTCCAGTTCTTAGCCTGGTGGTTCAGTAGAGTCCAGTCCAGTTCTTAGCCTGGTGGTTCAGTAGAGTCCAGTCCAGTTCTTACCCTGGTGGTTCAGTAGAGTCCAGTTCTTACCCTGGTGGTTCAGTAGAGTCCAGTTCTTACCCTGGTGGTTCAGTAGAGTCCAGTCCAGTTCTTAGCCTGGTGGTTCAGTAGAGTCCAGTCCAGTTCTTACCCTGGTGGTTCAGTAGAAACCAGTCCAGTTCTTACCCTGGTGGTTCAGTAGAGTCCAGTCCAGTTCTTACCCTGGTGGTTCAGTAGAGTCCAGTTCTTACCCTGGTGGTTCAGTAGAGTCCAGTCCAGTTCTTACCCTGGTGGTTCAGTAGAGACCAGTCCAGTTCTTACCCTGGTGGTTCAGTAGAGTCCAGTCCAGTTCTTACCCTGGTGGTTCAGTAGAGTTCAGTCCAGTTCTTACCCTGGTGGTTCAGTAGAGTCCAGTTCTTACCCTGGTGGTTCAGTAGAGTCCAGTCCAGTTCTTACCCTGGTGGTTCAGTAGAGTCCAGTCCAGTTCTTACCCTGGTGGTTCAGTAGAGTCCAGTCCAGTTCTTACCCTGGTGGTTCAGTAGAGTGTCCAGCTCCTCTTTGGCAACGACCATCCTTAACTTGTCACCGCTGTCGATGACGAATATGATGGCATGGCTGTCTCTGAGGAGGACAAAATAAATATGATGTCATGACTGTCTCTGAGGAAGACGAAATAAATATGATGTTATGACTGTCTCTGAGGAAGACGAAATAAATATGATGTCATGACTGTCTCTGAGGAAGACGAAATAAATATGATGTCATGACTGTCCCTGAAAAGGATGAAATAAATATGATGTCATGACTGTCCCTGAAGAGGACAGGATGAAATAAATATGATGTCATGACTGTCTCTGAGGAGGACGACATAAATATGATGTCATGACTGTCTCTGAAGAGGACGAAATAAATATGATGTCATGACTGTCTCTGAGGAGGACGAAATAAATATGATGTCATGACTGTCTCTGAAGAGGACGAAATAAATATGATGTCATGACTGTCTCTGATGAGGATGAAATAAATATGATGTCATGACTGTCTCTGATGAGGATGAAATAAATATGATGTCATGACTGTCTCTGAGGAGGACGGGATGAAACGCATCATTACATCCATTTTAACTATAGGGATGCACAATATAATCTGTAGCATAATCAGAATCGGCCATATCGGCCATGAAAACGCCATATCGGTATCGGAACGGTCTAAACATAATCCAGATAATTTAATCGGTTTTCACCAGCAACAATTCAATAAAATGAAAAGTGTAAAAAATCATCAATGAGTTCAGTATAAATCTAGTTTGTCTAGAACAAAAGCCAAATCAAGTATGATGTAAAATCTTGAGAAAATTTTAACTTTACATTTTATTTGTGTACTCATCTCATTCAGTAGTGAAACCAGACACTAGTAGAAAATAGTACTGGCTATTTATTGATTGAATACTTTATTGACAGGCTTTGTGGTTCTCTGTATAATATCGGAATCGGTCATAATCGGTCTCGGCAGATATGACCCTGCAAATAATCAGAGATCGGATATCGGCCATAATTTCATAATCGTGCACCCCTAAACAAAACGCATCATTACATCCATTGTAATACTGCTATATGGACTAAAAACCAACCGTTTTAACATCCATTGCAATAGTGCTAACAATAGCAGCAAAAAACGATCTTCATAATCAATTACTTTGTGTTATCCCCCCCCCCCCTCGATAATGTATTTATGAAGCTTTATTGGACTGATTGTTTAATTAGAAAGTGTAATATGACGTGTTTGAATTTTTGACTAATCATAAGCTAATTATTTCATTTATGTGTCTGCGCGTGTGTGCCTGTTTGCGTGCGTGCGTGCGTGCGTGCGTGCGTGCGTGCGTGCGCTGTACTTGTAGTAATGCTCCCAGAGGTTTCGGTACCGGCTCTGTCCAGACATGTCGAAGACGGTGAAGGACAAACTGCAAAATCACAAATATCAGATTTATCATCAAAATTCACACCACGATCAGTATATATCAGTATACTGTAGATCAGTATATATCAGTATACTGTATATGTAAATGCAATTGTGAAATGGTGTCTTATAAACCCATGAGGGTTGGACACATTTGTGTGCAGGACACAACAATAAATAAACAATCAATCAAATATAGATATACAGATCAGAGGTTCTCAAACTATGGGTCCGAACCCCAGGCCAGGACATTGGACAGGTGTGTAGACTTATAGGCTCGTTAAAGGTCCACTGGCAGAGCCTGACCAGAGCCTTTTGTGGCGGTTCTGGACAACCGTGTGTCTGACCGACTCGAGGCCGGACACCGCGCTCCCTGTGGGGGTGTGGAACGCGCGTGTCGAATTTGAAGTTGGTGGTATAATGATTATACCACCAACTTCAAATTCGACTATAATCATCTGTTATGGGGGTCCCTGCATGGCATTATGTTTTCAAATGGGGGTCAATTTCAAATGGGGCTGATGGGTGTCAATGTGGGGGTCCTTGACATGAAAAGGTTTGAGAACCACTGCTATATACTGGTTGCTTCCATTTACACAAGTCTACAGCGACACTCTTCTGTACCTTGTATTAAAAAAAAAGAGAGTTTGACACAGGCGCATAGCATGGATAAAATTATTGACTGGGAAAATTGGAATTGCGAAGGGGGGAGGGTGGGAGATGTGGGAGAGTGCAACTCCGGTGAGAACGATTTTGCCGAATTGCTAACGGTGTACCATTTAAATCAAAGGGCAGCTTGCTGTGGATTGCTATACTAACAGAAATGTGGATGCACAGAGGGTGAAGGGCTGCCAAAGTAGGCTTTTCTCTGGTTGTTCTTGTTTTTTTCGCTCCTCTCTTTTCAACGTTAGACTGGGCCAGCTCTGAACTGACTCGGTCAGCTCTGAACTGACTAGACCACGGCCCGGCTGGCCCAATGGACCCTACGCTGGTGGTCTGACAACCCCTGATATAGATAGTGATTTATTGATTGATTGATTGATTGAAACTGTTATTAACAGATTACAGAAAGGTACAGTCCAAGAAAGGTATGCAGGTCAACACAAAAACTGCTAAGAGGATAAACCTGCGTGCACTATGACTTGTTTATACATCGGGGTCCTCATGCATGTTCAATTCATCAGAGTGTAAGAATGAATGTACCTGGAACTCTTGAACTTTTCAATATTGAAGCCAATGGTCGGGACAATGTCTTCGTGGTGCGCCTGTTTACATTCACGCACGCACGCACGCACGCACGCACGCACGCACGCACGCACGCACGCGTATACACACACAAAAGGCAGACAGACAGACATTGATTGATTGATTGAAATATTTATTAACAGTTTGCAGAATTACAGTACATTTCAAGCACAAACTCAATACAAAGACTGTTAACTGTGAGTGGACGACCCAATTAAGCATTACACTTGTTTACAAGAGGGTCCACCATGTTCAATTCATCAAAACATTTAGAGACGTACAAATAGACACTTCTATATAGTCAAAGAACAGAACAGGAATTCATCATAGAGGTAAAAAGGGAAAAGAGACATATACAGTGAGGGGAAAAAAGGGGGGGGGGGGGGGGGGGCAGGTAATGGCAGAAGCATATGTGTCAACGTGGTAGTGTATAATTTGACAGCGTGTTGACGTGGTGTGTGTGTGTTTACCTGACTAACATGCTGCCACTCCTTAGTCAGCGGACCTAAATGACCCGTGCACTGAAAACACAAAGCAGTTTCATCTCCACTTATGTGTTTGCTAAAGTTTGTTACAAGGGTCCATTTGGTTCCATTTCTCTGAGTTAACATGAGCAGACTCCGGCTTACTTCGTTGTCGACAGACAGGCAGGCAGACAGACAGACAGACAGACAGACAGACAGACAGGCAGGCAGGCAGGCAGGCAGGCAGGCAGGCAGGCAGACAGACAGACAGACAGACAGACAGACAGACAGGCAGGCAGGCAGACAGACAGACAGACAGGCAGGCAGGCAGGCAGGCAGGCAGACAGACAGACAGACAGACAGACAGACAGACAGACAGACAGACAGACAGACAGACAGACAGACAGACAGACAGACAGACAGACAGACAGACAGACAGACAGACAGACAGACGTGACGTGACTCACGTTGGTGGGTTTCAGCTGGTTGATGATGGTGGTCTTGCCGCTGTTGTCCAGACCCAGACACAACACGTTGACCTCTGTCTTCCTGAGGCCCAGCCAGGCGGACAGCTTGTCCAGCAGACCCATGACGACCGGAGACCGGACCCACCCCCCCCCCCCCTTATCTGTCGATCGATTATCGGTTATCGTTAGACGCACCGCCGCCGCTTCCCGACGATCGATCGATCGATCGATTTAGCCTCCTCTAGTCGAGTCCTGTGGTCAGTGTGGCTGTGTGTAGTAGGCAAAACATACTGGGAAAATGGAAGCAGGCTGTGTGTGGCGGTGTGGGTGCCTGGCTGGCTGGCTGCGTGGGTGCTCCCCCTGCGGTGTGGGTGCTCCGTTGGGTGCTGTGTGTGTGTGTGGCGGTGTGGGTGCCTGGCTGCGTGGGTGCTCGGCTAGCAGTATGGGTGCTCCGCAGGGTGCTGTGTGTGTGTGTGTGTGTGTGTGGCGGTGTGGGTCCCTGGCTGCATGGCTACGTGCATGTGTGCTCGGCTTGGCTCGGTTAATCCCGTTAGAGAGGATTAGCTTTGGAAGCACACTCGCTGACACCGGCTCAGTGGCCTTGTGGTTAGAGTGTCCGCCCTGGGACTGGGAGGTTGGGGTTCGATCCCCGGCCGGGTCGGGTCATACCAGAGACTGGGAAAAGATTGGGGCCCGAACTGAGCTCATGATTCCTTCAATTAATGCATGAGGAGGAGTGAGCAGGTCGCTTCTTTTCACCTGACAGGGGGGGGGGGGGGGGGGCGTTTCCCTGGTTGGACGTATAGCGCGTGGAAGGAACACGTTATTCCAACCAGTTCCTTTCCCCTCCATCAGGGAAAAAAAAACTGGATGACACACTGGTAAAGCATTAAACTTGATTACAACAGGGTCCACCATTTTCCGGATTTTTATAATAATATTCAAACAACGGCAAATTAAACATATAAAACAAATAGCGGGTTTAGCATAATTAGCGTGGAAAGACTGGAATGGAATAAATACATTTTTCCAAATGGACCCATCATGATGTGTACACTATACAGTACACTTTTCAGAGTTAAATAATCAGTGAGGAAATTACAATGTAGGCTGCAGAAAGGGGGGTTGGGAGGGGGGGCTGCTAATGTTTAAAATGCAAAGTAAGACTTTTGGGGACAGTTAGGGTCCATTTGGTTCCATTTGTACACTCTGAGTTACAGACCCATTAGGGTTCAATTGGTTCCAAACTATCATTTAGCTGGGGACCCCCTGGAACTCCCTCAAGGACCGCTGGGGGTCCCCTGACCCCACTTTTGGAACCACTGATTTATTGTAGACATAAGAAATGAGTAAGGCTGTCAATACTCGGAGTAACCACTAGAGGGAAGTGTTGGCCTGAAAGTGACAATGTCATTAACAGTTATGTAGAAAAAGCACAGTTTCAATACAAGGTCTGATAAAACCCAGAAAAGCACTTTTAAAGACGTGTTTACATTGAGGTCCTTTTCCATTTGCAATTCAATTCATCAGAACATTTAATGACATGCAAATAATATAGAAACTGTCTTTCAAAAGTTTGTGAGTCTACATTTCCTGGAGGATTTCAAATGAGCTCCAACAAGCATGTGATAAAATAATGCTGTTTTGGTGCTTGGTGCAAAATATTACAAAAACTAATTATATATTAAGGGTGCGTTCGGAAATGCGCACCGGGAGCGCACTCGCCTATTAGTTTGCATTGCACAGTGCGCTCAATGCGCTATTTCCGAACGCGCCCTATATAACATTATTTACATTATATAAATCGTTATAAAACTCCTAACTCCATTTTATTCTTTTTTTTTTAATGAATCAGTGCTATTGAACACCCTGTGTGGTCTGTGTAGTGTTTCGGAAATATTGCACAAAATGAATGGAAAGTAGTAAAAAACGCTTTGGACAAAACCTCTTCCATTGGACCCTCAAACTGTCTGCTAAAGCAGCTAGCTCCACCACCTCCCCCCCTCTCAAACTGTCTGCTAAAGCAGCTAACTCAACCCCCTCTCCCCCTCTCAAACTGTCTGCTAAAACAGCTAACTCCACCACCCCCGCTCCCTCTCTCAAACTGGCTGCTAAAGCAGCTATAACTCCACCACCTCTCCCCCTCTCTTCTCAAGTAGTTGACAATACATAAAGTCACAACACCAACTTTGATGAGGCAGCACATTGCTTTGTTTTCAAAATATATGGTTTACCTAATTCCCTGAAAGTTTTATATTTTTCATTTCCTGAGAAGAATTCATGTTTTGGAGTTAGGTGGTTTCAGTCTTCAACCTCTAAAACAGGGGTTCTCGACGTTTTTCAAAATTTCAAAATCATTTCGGGACCCCCTGAGGGGTCGCGACCCCCAGGTTGAACCCTTTTGCTCTAAAAAGCCAGTGTTCAAAGTCAACAATGTTATCCCATTAGCCAGGTTTCTGAGATGCCTCCACCTTTTCAGAACTATGGAAAGACAAATCCACAATAGGCATTTGTCTGCCTCTTTGTTGTTACCTAAAGCTTATTTTTTTCTAATCAAAATATAGCATACAGTAATTTAATTACAATATTCAAACATTCGTGTTTGGTGGCATGGCTAAAATTGGCCAAATATAACAAATTATATTATATACTATATTGGCATCGGCCGATTTGACCATGCATTTAACACATTGACTGCACAACCCAACAGATACACAACATTTATTCCATTCCAGTCTTTCCATGCTAATTACGCTAAACCCGCTATTTGTTTTATATGTTTAATATTATTATAAAAATCCGGCTTTGTCGCGGACATCGTGACGTTGCTGACGCATTATGATGACGTAACCGGAAATCAAACTATAACTCGCTTGCAAGGGCTTCTGGGAACGAGGGGGTATGGACGATCTTAGCCCGCTTTTCTCTTTGTCTGTGACGCGGATCGCGGAAGTGGCTTATGTATCGACTCAATAACAAATCGTGGGACTATTTTCAGCCGGATTTTCATCATAAGGAGGTAGAATTACGACGCTTTGACGCCTCAAAGGTAACTTTAAACACCGCTGCTCACTGTAACATGTTATTATATGAATTACAGCAATAAAGTAATCGGATATCAGGACAAAATGTCATAATTCCTAGTTCCGATTTTAAGGGGGCCAGTTTCGAATTGCAGCCGTCCGTAGGTGCCCTTTGAGAGCGGTTTTGAAGGAGTCAAGGGATTTGCATGTCTTAATGACTGTTTGTAGGGCGTTCCACATTTTGGTGGCATAGGAGCGAAAATAATTTAGTCCCTTGTGCCGAATCTGGGTTGCACATGGTTTGTTGCACTCCCTCTGGTGTTGTGGGTGTGGACTTTGTTAACATTAAGGAAGTATTTAGACAGGTACATGGGTATCTTGGTGGTGTATCGAATCTTGTGGACCAGACCCATTGCAAGATGCTGTACTCTGTCGTCGACCTTAAGCCATTCCAGCCTGTCAAAGTGGGCAGGGGTGAGGTGGGTTCGGGGGGTGAGGCCAAGTAGTAGTAGTCTGGAGTCTGGGAAGTCTGGAGCCTTGTTTTAAGGGCCTTTGAGGTGCTGTGGTACCAAGAGCATGCATAGTCGAAGAAACCTTGTACGAGGGCTCCTGTTAGGGTCTTCAAGGTGTTTTTGTTGACCAGTGAGGAGATCCTGTAAAGGAATCTTGTTCTTTGGTTGTCTTTTTTGATTACGCTGGTGGCCATTTTATCACCGGAAAGATTAGCCTCCAGGATGGAACCTAGGTAGGTAATTTCATCTTTTTGTGTGATAATATTGTCACCGACTCTAACCAAGAAGCCATCTGCCTTGTTGAGATTACTATTTGATCCAAAGAGAATGGATTCAGTTTTTCCCAGGTGTAAGGATAGTTTGTTATCAGCGAGCCAGGTGCAGATTATACCGAGTTCAGAGCTGAGGGCCTTTTCAACCTGCAGTTTGTTCCTGTCCGAGACCAGCAGTGCAGAGTCATCTGCGAACAGGAACAAGTTGCAGTCACAAGCTGATGTCATGTCGTTTACATATATTAGGAACAGTAAGCTTCCTTGTGGATGGGTGTGTATTCAGAGAGCTTCAGATTGACAGCACTGGGTGTGTAATCAGAGGGTCACACACAGGTGCACTGATGAGATGGATGGACCAACAGGACCCATCAGGTTAGACACAGGATATGGACAGACAGACAGACAGACAGACAGACAGACAGACAGACAGACAGACAGACAGACAGACAGACAGACAGACAGACAATATTGATAGTGGTAAATTCATTCATTTCAACTGCTGGACCTCCATGTCATATGTTTCTGCATGTGTCCTGCTGCGTCCTCCTCTGTTCTTGTCAGCACAACATCTAAACACCAGTGGAGAAACTCACAGAAGCTCAACACCAATGGCTGTTGGTTTCACTATTATATAATACTTTGTATTAAAGCAGACAGCTCAGATGTTCTAATAATATATTTTTTAATAATTCTACTAAATAACTGAACTCTCCTGGTATCCCTGCGGCTTTGGCACACCCCTTCAACAGAATAACAGATGCTAGTTTACTATGCAGATAACTCACGTGTTCTCATGTTTTTGTTTCATAAATGTGGTTACATTCACAAATGTACAGAAAGGTACTTAGATATCAGGTCGTTAGATAAACACTAGGTTCCTTGTTTAGCTGCTATCCTATAGTTTATTTGAGGCACTATATTGTTCTCTGCATTCTGTTTACCACTAGTACGTTACTATATTTACCTTGTTTATTGACTACAGTTCATGTTCACTTATTCTGATTTATCACTTCCAAGTGTCTGCTACTGTATATGGTTAAATTGTAATTGAATTGGACATTGTTCTTAAAACATGAAATAGTTTCCTTAATAACCAACAACATAATACTGACTGATTGAAGTGACCTTTCTATTCAGTAAAACTGCATAAAGCTCAGATGATCTAATGTTATTTACTATTAATAGCAGACAAAACATCCACTGAAACAAAATCAGAGATTTATTTTATTTTTTCCATTTGTGGGTTCAAATCCTTCTACATAATGTTGAGCATGTAGAAATATGAGCCAGCAGATGGCGCTACAGGTCAAACGGAGGAAATAGATAATCTGCAATGTTATGACTTTATATTTACTCATAATCACTGGTGGAAGGTAACTAAGTACATTTACTCAACTACTGTACTTAAGTATCTTTCTGATTAATTGAAAATGGAGGACCCTGTTGTAAACAAGTCGTAGCAGTTCTGACTTGTATTGACTTGTTTTCGTTTGAAAGCTTGTACTCATTCTACATACTGTGAGATTAAACAAAAATAGAGTTCTCAACAGGAACGGAAATGAAGGCCCGGCCCTATACCTTGGCCCTCAACCCTGTACAGTCAAGAGAATGTCCCTGCTACCACCCTTACATCTCAATACTGTATATGGAGCTGACCTGTTCTGACATTCCATATGTTGATCTGACCTCATCAAACCCTGTATACTCAAGACATGCTCCTTAGATGGCCAGTACAGAATTCATTCCATGTTGTTCTGACCCCCCATGCCAAAGCTCCAGCGCTCGCCCGGCAGTCTGCCGTCAACGAGGCGGATGCGTGCACGTGACCTCGCCCTTCTCGGCCTCAGGTGTCTTACTGGTAGATATGCTACTGTATGTTCACTATTTATTTAATTTTATTTAGTTTTTAATAATGATGAAGTTAATGTTGGACATAGGCCTATAGCAGGTTTCCACCAGACAGTGTTCATATTTAATGTAGAGCATAATGACACAGTGTTTCCCAAACTGTGGGTCGGGACCCATTTGTGGGTCAGACACATTTCTATGGGCCACACGACTTGAGTAAAAAAATCCCATTTTATTTTCCTACATTAAAAAAGTAAAAAAAAAAAAAAGCAATATACATTTTAAAACAAACTAACAAAAACATCTAATACATTCCATAAATAAATACATAATTAAGATGTAGTGAAAATAGCTGATCTACAATTATATTTTATATCATTCTGGTCTGCATGACAGACAGTGAAGACAGAGAGATATCTGTACACAACGTTAGTTATATTTAATATCATTCTGCTCTGCATGACAGACAGTGAAGACATATACAGATATATGTACACAACCTTATTTATATTTTATATCATTCTTTATTTAATTCAGTGCTGTACATATACAGTAAATGTGCTTCTAAGATTAGCCCATATAAAAACAACACATTTCATTAAGGCACAAAATTGTACAGAAATTATGTTTTGGCATAATTTCTCTCTTATGCTATTGGTCAATATAACCAGTTATAATCCTTTGTTTGGTAATACAAAAATAAAGTCCCAATTCAATGTCAATCAATGTTGTACAAATTAAATCAATATCAATAGACTGAATTGAATTAAATCAATCTCTTCATCTGTAAACAATCATATGCTTAATGTAAGTCGCTCTGGATTAAGAGCGTCTGCTAAATGCCTAAATTGTAAATTGTAAATTGTTATATGAATTTAGCAGCTTTCAATCAATCATGTCATAAAATTATCTATGTAACGGGTCCAGGGGTGGCCAGTGGCCACACACATTTTTTTTTAACTTGAGATCTACTTTTAAAATGACCAGTCCAGCTCTTCAAGATCTACCCACCAAAAAAATTATCCCATTGCTAAAAATATGTAAAAAAAAAAAGAGAGATCCTGACGGAAATATACCTGAACAACGGAGCTGCCGTTACACTGAATAATGCATTGTATTAACTGTACAATAATGGGAAGACATTGAGGGCTGGATATGAGCCTATAGAGCGTCGCAGTCCCGCCCCTTACCATGGACCAGGAAATGATTCTCCGTTCATTTTCCTCATAGACATTTCAGAAAGTATTTATTTAAAGACGTTTACGCCGCGGACAAAGCCAACTCGAGTCGTGACAAATCATGACAACAAAACACAATTTTTGGGGCCGAAAAAATAATTAGAAAGAAGAAAAAAACGGCAGGTTACAACACTTTTTTTGTTGTTTTTCTTCTTTGTAATTATTTGTTTGGTCCAAAATATTGTTTGTGTTGTCATGAGTTGTCACGACTCGAGTTGGCTTTGTCCGTGGCGTAACCGTCTTTAAATAAATACTTTATGAAATGTCTATGGGAAAAAGGCATTGGGTTTCATTTCCTGGTCCATGGTAGGGGGCGGGACTGCAACGCTCTATAGACGCCTTATCAGACGACGTCACACTGATAAGAAACGGCATGCGCGTGCATAAAGGCAGCAGAAGAACACCACCTCTCATAAGATGCAATGGAAAAGTTCTAACTGCATTCACGTGTAAAAAATGCCCCATCAAACTTTCAGATGCTGTTTTTCTCCCAGTGTGGAGGAAGAATGATTAGGATTTTTATTGTGATCTCTCGCCCTTGAAATATATAATCCTTGGTTTCTGTTGTGTTTGAACAATAATAGAAATTCAAAACAGTTGTCCTCAAAACCACACCTCCAGTCGCTGTCATAAGAACGGGAGGTGCGCTCATGATAACGGCAGCAGAGCCTATTTGTGCACGGCTGCACGCGCACCTGCAGTCCATCAAGTATAATTTATGCTTCGTCCCGCGATGGTGTCGCGCACGCAGACCTCTACGCTCACAACAGTCGCATCTGCGATGCGATGTGAGCTTGTATATCAGCTGTTCTCTGTGCGCAATACTGTTGGGCTTTGAAGTATAAATGTCTCCTAGGGTGCATCTCACTAGCCAACTCACAAGAGGAGGTTGAATGGACTGAAACAAATAATTGGTCTATTGACCCAAGGCAGAGTACTGATGAATAGTCTGTGTGGAAGTGTGGAGGCAAGTGGAGTGCTGGTAAGCACTCCACTTGTTTTGTGATTTTTGTTATATATTTCGAGGAATGTCATGTGTTCTACCTACACAGCCTTTGTTGATCTACTGGTCTGGTAGATCGCAATCTACCTTTTGGGCAACGCATTAAGTTACGACAGGGAGAGTTTGTCCAGGGTGTCGTCCAGGCTGGGATTTGTGGACTTTGCTGGATAGAAGTCTTCCAGGGTGATCCGTGTGTTCCACCCTTGGTTCAGAGTGAACTTGTAGATACTTACAATGAGAGCAGGAAACATCTCCATCAGGTCAATGTCAGCAGCAGCCCCAGCACTGTAAACACACACAGCAGTGACCACTGAACAGAGACAGAGTACAGCCATATATACACTCAGTTCAAAAGGCATAGCACCAATAAGAAGTCCTTGTGGTCTTGTTTCTATTTAGGTTGATGTGCAATCAATTCATAGACATGACCTGAAGGGGGACAGCATATAATTCAGACAGGGCATTAGTCCGACATGCGTCTGCTCCCGTGCTTGCGGTTATATGGTTAGGTTAGATGAGGTGGGTTGTCATTTTGTCGGACCAATGACTAGTCTGAACAACGTACTGCACCCGACATGAAGAGTATCAACAAAATTCAATATCATCACAGGAAGAATGAACACTGTAGGCCTACCGTATGTACAGGAGGAAAAGGAACGGGGGAGGGTTATTGTTTCTATGTACACTTACAGTATATGACAACATTAATCTTTTGTAATTGTTGAATAAATATTTGAACATTTTCAGAAAACTTCAGGATTCAGGTCAGGATTTAGAAGATGTTTTTTAGAACCTCAGGTCTAAATGGGTTAAGAGAATGATTTTTGTGTTTCGTTGTGATCAAATTCAACGTACTGGTGCTGATGGAGATTGCGTATGAAGCGCAGCAGTCCAAACACATCATCATGGTAGGGAAACCTCTTCCTCCTGTTGTCCATCTCCTCAAACACCTCCTGTGGCAACTGGAAAAACACACAACTTCAACATGAAACGGACCTGTTGTCTAATATACACACACCTACACACCTGAACCCCACATGATTTAGTCTCTAATGGACACACCTGAACCTTACATGATTTAGTCTCTAATGGACACACCTGAACCCAACATGATTTAGTCTCTAATGGACACACCTGAACCCCACATGATTTAGTCTCTAATGGACACACCTGAACCCCACATGATTTAGTCTCTAATGGACACACCTGAACCCCACATGATTTAGTCTCTAATGGACACACCTGAACCCTACATGATGTCTCTAATGGACATATATGTGGACATATATATGTGCATATTATACCCAGTTACCACATTGTTACACCCATATACACATGATTTAGTCTAATGGACTACATTATACACATGATTTAGTCTAATGGACTACATTATACATATGATTTAGTCTAATGGACTACATTATACACATGATTTAGTCTAATGGACTACATTATACACATGATTTAGTCTAATGGACTACAGTATACACATGATTTAGTCTAATGGACTACAGTATACACATGATTTAGTCTAATGGACTACATTATACACATGATTTAGTCTAATGGACTACAGTATACACATAATTTAGTCTAATGGACTACATTATACATATGATTTAGTCTAATGGACTACAGTATACACATGATTTAGTCTAATGGACTACATTATACACATGATTTAGTCTAATGGACTACATTATACACATGATTTAGTCTGAAAAAACACCTTCAGACCTAGACCTGCCCTAGCCTTGACAACCTTACAGGCGTATATATGCAAAGGCTCAACTCATGTAACTTAGATAGCATTTTATATAGACACAGCACTATATAGTGTATATATATATATATGCAGTTTCATTATATACTGTAGATATTCCACTGTTAGGTTCTTAGCTTACATATGATTCATGATGACTATTTTTATGTATATGATGTATTACCATGTTTTTTGTTCTTGCTTAATGTATGTCGCTCTGGATTAAGAGCGTCTGATAAATGCCTATATTGTAATGGACATATATGTGTATATTATACACATTATTTAGTGTAATGGACATATATGTGTATATTATACACATGATTTAGTGTAATGGACATTATGTGTATATTATGAACATGATTTAGTCACCTTGTGTTTCATGGTGTGCTTCCATGTGCTGAACAGTCCCTCCTCAGCACACTGGTTCCACACAGCCATGACGTTGTGGCGCTCAGGGTTTTCATAGTGCTTGTCGATTTCCTTCTCATTCGCAACCTTTTGCAGGAAATCAATTCCCCTGGAAGAATTTACAAAACAAAGACATATTGTGCAAAAAAGAAAACATCATGTTGGTAGAAAACTTACTGTTGGATCAAAAGGTTTACTTTAAAACCATGTTTGGGGCATGATATTATTGGCAGAAAAAAATAATCAATAGCCAAATTAGCTGATCTACAAGCTCCAAACGTGTTGTGATCCGTTGTGAGCTGGTAGATGTGCTATTTATTTAATTTGCACTGTTGAAACCAGAGCTTAAGAGAATAAAATGAGCTGTGGTTGTGATTATGCCATGATATGAAGTATTGATTAAAGCTACTACTACTACTACTACTACTACTACTACTGTATGTGTAATGGAACATATGTACTTATTTCTAGTACGTTTTGTTTGTCCAGAAGTAGGGATGAGCCAAGCATTCCTCCACTTTAGGTCTTTTCTTTGGGTCTTCATGGATCATCCTCTCGATGAGATCCTTGGCAACCACATCCTGAACGTGATCCAGGTTGTAGATTCCATCGTAGATGTTGGTTTCACATCTAAAGTCATCACCGAAGGGATGGTGTCCTCCAGAAAGGATGTAATACATCAACATCCCAGCCACCTGACAAAAGGAGTATGGAAATGAATTGCATCATTTTTATATTGTTCTCATTTATTTAATTGTTCTCAGTCAGATTTTCCTTTTTATTAACCTGGATATCAGCACTTCTTTTAGCAACATCACTGTGAGCAGGTATCGTCTCCTTTGCCTTCCAGCATCTCGTTCCTGCATTGATTGTGTGGAGGGTTGTTCGTCCTTCCTGCAATCGTCTGCTTATTCCAAAATCTGCTAACCTTGCTTTATTTTTAACATCTATAAAGCAAATTGGGTAGATCAATACAATAAACAGTGTTTACTATTGATGGAAATTACATGAATTGTATGTTGTTTCATTCTCTGAAACTGTAGGATATGCTCTTAATCTATTCTGTATCTTACCAATCAAGACATTCTGGGGCTTGATATCCCGGTGGAGAATTTGAGGATACTGACAATGAAGAACATTTAAGCTATTGAGAACCTGCTTTGCAAGACCCTTCATTTCACCAAGGCTGTCTTCAGTGAAGTTACATTTAATGTATTCTTCCAGTGTGTATTCACATAACTGAAGAGCAAGGTATCCATAGTGCTCATCCTCTGCAAAGTCGACATATCGTACAATCGAAGGATCATCAAGCTCTGGAAGACGTAAAAATCCTTCCTCATTCTTCAGCACATCGCAGTTGGATATGGGCATCCTCTTAACTGCAACTTCAGTGCCGTCATGTCTTAACCCCAAGAAGACCTCAGTTCCATCACTTCCCTTTGCAATGCGGAATTCATTATCTTTCACAAACACAAGACTCCCAACTTTGATCACTTTACTTTCATCTATGTCTGCAAGCTTCTCTAACTGTTGCTTCCATCTTTGACTGATTGCGTGCCATTTTCGTGGTTTTGATGACACACTGGCTATGGGATCGATAGGTTGTGGTTTTGGTGACACACTGGCTACGGGGTGGATAGGTTGTGGTTTTGGTGACACACTGGCTACGGGGTGGATAGGTTGTGGTTTTGGTGACACACTGGCTATGGGGTGGATAGGTTGTGGTTTTGGTGACACACTGACTACGGGGTGGATAGGTTGTGGTTTTGGTGACACACTGGCTTCGGGGTGGATAGGTTGTGGTTTTGATGACACACTGGCTACGGGGTGGATAGGTTGTGGTGTTGGTGACACACTGGCTACGGGGTGGATAGGTTGTGGTGTTGGTGACACACTGGCTACGGGGTGGATAGGTTGTGGTGTTGGTGACACACTGGCTACGGGGTGGATAGGTTGTGGTGTTGGTGACACACTGGCTACGGGGTGGATAGGTTGTGGTGTTGGTGACACACTGGCTACGGGGTGGATAGGTTGTGGTGTTGGTGACACACTGGCTACGGGGTGGATAGGTTGTGGTGTTGGTGACACATGTGAACTTTCAGTCAGACCAGATTCCTCAACAGGAACCGTTGTTGGCTCATCTGCATCAACATGAACTTCATCTTTCAGCTCCTCTTGCTTTTTTCTTTTTATCCTTCTCTTCTTCTCTTTGGTTCCTGACAGCTCTGTGTTGGCAGTTGTGGAAACATCACGCTCTGAGCTTGCCTTGTTTAGGCACTTGTGCAGTTCTGTTAGCTCTTCTTTCAGTTTGTCAAACATGGGCAATTCTGCATTATATGCAATTATATCCTCAGGCACATGATCTATTCCCACTGATGCAAAGATGTCAGTGGCATGTTCAAATGGAAGCAGGTTTGCCAGTATGCCATATGTAAACATTCTCACATCAGAGGAGTGCTCTTTCTTCACAAAGGGAACAATCGTTGTGACCAATGTAACCATGAGGTTCTGATTCCAGTCATCTTTAACTTTAGTTTTTTGTGCGATCAAATATAGTGTTGTCAGAACTCTTTGCTGTATTTCAGGAAATTGAGTGCTTGTGAAAAGGAGTTTCAGCAGCTTGGGGATCATAGACAGTGGTACCTTACTGGGTATCTCTTTCATTGCAATGAAAACTATACATAGACTTTGAAGAGCTACAACCTGTGCATTTTCGCTGTACATTTTTGAAAGACGCTTGTCTGCATTTTCAATGTAGTTAATCTTGTCATAGTCCTTCAACCACTTAATACTTCTCTGACGATACTCTTCTTCTCGTGGTCCGGTAACAGAAAAGATAATGTCAATCATGGTCAGATGGTTCTGAGGATCCTCCTCCAGCATATAACGATCAAACATGCTGAAAACTTCTGTTGGTGTTTTCTGTTGTACAGCAATATACATGTCTATAACATGTTTTTTTTTAGAATAATAGTCACCGTCGCTCAATGCAAGCTCATGCATCATGTCAGATATTTGTAAATTTAAAATAACATGAGCAGGATGTTCATCAAAGATTGGTCCTATCATCCCTCCAGCTTTGACTAGGACTTTCACAATATCACCTCTCTTACTGATGGCAGCAACCTGAATTGGTGTCATAGTGCGGGGACCTTTTGCAAAAGCATTTGGATTTGCTCCTGCTTTAATCAGTTTGTGCACAAAATCAAGTGGTGTTTTGTAATAAGAGGCATAATGCAGAGGGTTCAAGTTTTTTGTGGATAACTGATCTGGCTTTGCACGCTCTTTCAGAAGGAATGCAAAAATGTCCTCCTTGTGAAATGCCACAGCAGCACTTAAAGGACATACATGACTGTTGAGCTCTTTGCATGGGTAAAGGCCATTGATGTCTTTGCCTCGGATTGATTTCTTGAACTTCTTGAGGTCGCCACTCATAATGAGCTGTATTGTGGGATGTGTTTCTGTTGGGACAGATGTGGTCCCTGGTGGAACCTCTCGGAGCCCATTATTCATGCTCTGTGCTACCGGATCCATTTCTTTGCTTCAGAATAGCTGTGGGTGGACAAAGATAAAAGTGTTCAATACATTTATTCAAACATGTATTATGTATTTAACTGAAGAAAGGTTCCGTTTTAGAAATGTAAGGTTGCTGTGTAATCATTGGTTGAAAGAAAGTAAGTACATTTACTCAAGTACTGAATGCCATTTTGAGGCACTTGTTTCAATACTTTATATACTTCTACTCCACTACATCAGAGGCAAATGTATTTACTGAGTTACTTATAGGGTTCACATTGTGAGCTTGTAGATCGGCTATGTTTGACAAAAAGAAAAGAAAAAAAACTTTTTAAATGAGACATTCTGCAGAATGAGTCAGCTACTTTTACTTTTGATATGTTAAGTACATTTTGATGACAATACATCTGTACCTAAAGTACAGATATAAAAATGTCAATACATGACTTATTACTTTCTTAGTAAGTATTTATTCATTGTAGTAGATACATGAAAAAACCTTTCCACCCTGTGTGTAATTGTTAAGGTTTAGGGCCGAAGGTCGCAGTTAACTATGAAACCTTGTGCTTTTTGTCACGTCACGTCACTCACAATCCCCATACATTTTTGTCCTTCATTTTGTCACGTCACTCACAATGATACCTGTCCATTCACTGATACCTGTCCATTTAAACTCAGACGGAACTGCCCCAAAGTTATTTGTGCAGCCGCAGGTATAGGGCAACAGGCCCTATACCTGGGCCCTCATCAAACCCTGTACACTCAAGACACTGCCACCCTTAGATCTCCATATATGGAGCTGACCTGTTCTGACATTCCATATGTTGATCTGACCTCATCAAACCCTGTACACTCAAGACACTGCCACCGCTGCCACCCTTAGATCTCCATATATGGAGCTGGCCTGTTCTGACATTCCATATGTTGATCTGACCTCATCAAACCCTGTACACTCAAGACACGCTCCATATATGGCCAGTACACGCGACCTCACCCTTTAGGGCAAGGTCGCTTCTCGCCCCCAGGCGTCTTACTGCATGGTCTCTTTGAATTAAAATCACAACTCCCCTCTCCCCCTGCCCCCCCCCCCCCCCCTCTCTCTCTGTCATTAGCAGGCAACAGTGCAGCACTATCTCTCTCTCTCTGTTTCTGGCACAACAGCGCCACTTTTGCCCCTACTGGTACTCATAGTCACATAGTCACATACTAACACAGACATTGCTGTTCCTTGGAGTGGTTGCACCACTCAAAAATATGTATCAGACCTGTCATAGTCACTCAAACCATTTGAGATATACAGTACAAAAATACTGTTCTTGTTCTGATGGTAGGAAGGAAGGGGTTAAGTAAGGACGAGTGGAAACATGATTTCACAAATCAGCTCATACCATACAGTATCTGAAACATGAACATTTTTGCAAAAAATATGTTCATAATAAACAAATACAAGTCAAACCAACAGCTTTAAGAATAAGGTGGTACATTTAACTTACAGTTTCTGGGTATAATCTTGACAACACGACTCTTTCAAATCCACATGAACCAGATATGTCTGTTGACTCACAACTTCATGAAAACAATGTTACTTACAACAGTAGGACTTCCCACTTCCTCTTCCTTCTCTCTCTCTCTCTCTCTCTCGCTCTCTCTCTCTCGCACTGCACAGGTTGAAAGCGGCCAATCAGAGGCTGTCATGTGCTGTCATGTGCCCTGACACATGACACCATCCAGATGTGAACATAGTTGGAGCATTGCACACACACCACACAACTGAACAGTCTCTCTGCTTCTCTTCTCTCACTCTCCAGACAAGCTAAAAGAAAACACATCATCCTGCTACGGATTTATAGTCTTCAGTTCCACAAGTGATGTCTGATGAAGATCTAAACACTGGAAACGTTGCCTTGTGAATTAATTTGTTATAGAGCTACAATATCCAGAGTGTGGTTATTTTAACTTTTCATTGTTCTTTGTTAGAGAGCTACAATATCCAGAGTGTGGATATTTTAACTTTTCATTGTTCTTTGTTATAGAGCTACAATATCCAGAGTGTGGTTATTTTAACTTTTCATTGTTCTTTGTTATAGAGCTACAATATCCAGAGTGTGGATATTTTAACTTTTCATTGTTCTTTGTTAGAGAGCTACAATCCAGAGTGTGGATATTTTAACTTGTCATTGTTCTTTGCATTGTTGTCCAGCACCTGGACGGCAGTGGCTCAGCGGTAGAGGTTCAAGTTTATTTAGTGTCCCCAAAGGGCAAATTGGGTTGCAGCATAGTGGAAGAGATTATTATTCCTGGAAAACCAGTATATGCACCAAAATGATATTTAATAAGTAAACACACAGGCCCGCTCCAGCGTCATCCTCTCAGCACATGCACACACATACACAAACAGAGGAACACAGACAGGTTCCCTCACAGGTCAAAGTCACCTCGACTGGACCGGACTGAGCAAACAATGGGACCGGATGGTTCACACACACACACACACACACACACACACACAAGCTGACTTAATAAAACACGTACACAACACTCACTCATGACAGAGGATGACCGGGAGAAGATGACCGGGAGAAGATGACCACACGATGGATCAGACCATCTGAGGAGAACTTGTGATTGGCCGAGTGGCGGCACTAAGAGACTATAATACTATGGAGGTTGTTGGTGAACTTCACTCATTGTCACTATGGGATGATGGGTCCAGAGCTGATAAATTCATTATGAGCTCTGCGGTAATCAATGTTGGTAACATCTGTCTCTGTTCGTTATAGTATGATTGTATAGGATTCATATATTATGATTTGGCTCAAGCACCATTGTAACTAGAAATAGGACATAAAACGAATTGACATAATCTTAACTTCTCCTGTGTATTATTCTGCCTGGTATGAGTACATTTTGGGAATAATCATCAAACGAACGCGTGTTGATTCCATGTTGTTTTGTCTATACCTCGTTAAGGGTGAGAAACGGACTGGGATCTCCAGCAGATGGTGACCCTGACACGTGATTATTTCCACTTTGGACCGGGCAGAACACAAAAGGATCTAAGAGGGTTGAACGTCTTGCGGAGACAACCTGCCAGGTCAACACACGGTGTCCTTTTTCCTGTGAGACTCAATAGAGGTAAGCAGTTCTCTATTGTAATAAAAACTGCTAATTGATTTATTCCAAATTGAATTGAGTCTCACAAAGGAAAAATCAACTCCGTTTTGCTAAAAAACATAGAACTGTAAAAAAACAGAAACCGGGGAGGCTGGTTAACGAATAAATGGACATTTTGTCATAGAACTGTAAAAAACCAGAAACCGGGGAGGCTGGTTAACGAATAAATGGACATTTTGTCATAGAACTGTAAAAAACCAGAAACCGGGGAGGCTGGTTAACGAATAAATGGACATTTTGTCATAGAACTGTAAAAAACCAGAAACCGGGGAGGCTGGTATAAGTGAAACTGGACATTTTGTCTTAGAACTGTGTAAAAGTAAGTGTCAAAAACCAGAAACCGGGGAGGCTGGTATAAGTGAAACTGGACATTTTGTCTTAGAACTGTGTAAAAGTAAGTGTCAAAAACCAGAAACCGGGGAGGCTGGTATAAGTGAAACTGGACATTTTGTCTTAGAACTGTGTAAAAGTAAGTGTAAAAATTAGCATAAAATCCTGACGACATTGGCCTCAGCGCCCCGTCAGTTTCTGCATTTTTGTGGTGGCATATATATATACATGTATAATAGGGTTACAGATGTTTTAACTAGTTTGTGACCAGGTCGCCACTGGTCACAAATTATGGATATTTATACAGCCATAGAAAATATATGAGCAGTGTTGTAAGATATAGTGTAATCCGTGCGGTTACAAGTAAAATGTATGTTTTGTGAGACTGCCCGGTGTCGCAGGGCACCGTCAGTGATATTGTGAAATACTGTCTGTCTGTCTGTCGGTCTGTCTGTCTATCGTTCTGTCTGTCTGTCTGTCTGTCCCTCCCTCCCTCTCTACCCCTCAGCTCCCACTCACTCTCGCTCTCTGTCTCTCTCTGTGTCTGGTGCTGTGGGGCAAAGGCCAAACTGCGCTCCGGCACATAGGGAGATGGGGTAGAATGGTTATATTGTTTTAATAACATTTGGTGCCCAGGTTGCACCTGTAAAAAGTGAGGCATACTGCAGTATGAGTATTGTCGCTCTGAATACTCAGAGGGCAATACTGATACTCGGATACTTGTACTCAAGTACATTTTTCAAATCTGTACTTCTGCTTGTAAAAAATTGGTTTAAGGTTAATAAGGTAGTATTTTTAGGCTCAAAGGAGTATGTTTGCTTATAATAGAGCAGCATAAAATAGCGGTATTGGTATTTTTTGGCTGGGGAGACCCAGTTAAATACTTTTCCATATTGATTAACTATAGGAATAACTAATTTACAGATAATGTGTTTATATTATCTGTAAAAGAGGGATTATAGGTCTAAAACACAGATAAAATTCATCAAGGATGCATGCTATTGTAAGCACGGGCTGGACGGGCTTAGCGAAGTGAGGTATATATTTTAAATATTTAAGTGCATTGTGCAATAGAAAAAAATAGAATACTTTGTTTTCTTTTTGAGATATCTTTCTCTCTCTACCTGTGTCTACGTAACCTCCCTCCATATAAATGTGAAATGCATGCGCTAGAGAACTCTGTCTCTCTGCGTCTCCTCCCTCCATTTTACAACTGTGTAAATGCGTACGTAGAACGCTGGGTCTCTCTCTCTCTCTCTATCTCTCTCTCTATCTCTCTCTCCATGGCTTCTCTCTAAGTACTCTCCCTCCATATAAATGTGTAAATGCGTACGTAGAGAACGTCGGTCTCTCTAAGTACCCTCCCTCCATATAAATGTGTAAATACGTACTGTAAGAACGGTCAGGAGAAGTACAAATATTAATATTATTTTTTATTATTATTTTTATTTTCATTTTTTTTAAAACAATAATTATTGTTTCATTTCATTCACCAGTATTTGTTGTTCTTTTCTGTTTTATCTCACAGATACGGAATGACTATTGATAAAATAGTGTATTGCCTCATTCTGATCAGCTGATGGTCTCACATTGGTCTTATAAATCTTAAATAGTTAGGTAGTGATGTTACAAAGTTCAGTGCTCTCCAAACAGATTTCCTTAACAGCACTCACATAAAACTAAGAGGAACAAATCTCAAAAGGACAGATAAAACACTAGGCCTGCCCTTTGATTAGGTTGAAAAAGGTTACGGGTAACCGGCACAAAGTCTATAGATCTATGACAAAATATAATTAATGATCTTGTTTCAGGTGTATAATGATCTTGTTTCAGGTGGAGAAGACACTAAAAGAGGGTCTAACAAAGACGTTCTAAAGGATATATATTTAGAATAAGTGTAAAGAAAAATAGCAGATCTACAAGCTCTCATACGGCCGGAATGTTTATATATACTGTAGGCTAATTAACCATGTACTGTATAGATAAAAGAAAAAGGATCTCCATCTTCCCCAGTATATAGATTATTTTAACTGAATTATCCCATCTTTGGACAATCTACATTTCATTTCATTATGAGTCATTATCCCACCTCATCATATTTTTATTATTTTGGTAGAGGGACACCTTCCACTTCATTTTATTATTTGTTTTTCATCACCATGAGTTTGGCTTGACTAGGCATATATCCTCCCCTGAATAGACTTGATTCTATATTGGGCCTTTATGGTACTAATTTGACTCACCCGGAAGCTGCTACGATCGGCGCAGGAGCGCGACAAAGATAACATCATCAAGTACCCCGTCCCCCTCTCCAAGCTCTGCTTGGTATAAGAACTGTGTTAGGTGCATCTCCGACGTTTTCTCCCGTTTGCGACAGAGATCAAGTGTATCTGTCAATGAGAACGTATAGGCTATATTGTCACCTGTGGGTCACCTGTTATGTCACCCATCCTGGGGGGCGCGGGGCGAAGATTCGGCTCTGACAACGAGCAAAGAAGAACTATCGCAGTGTCTGCTCTGATGAGCTACTAAGAACTTTGCCATTGGCACTTTCGACGGCGCAGGAGCGCTACAACGGTGCTGGGTTTCATGGGAACCCCGGACACATCATCTTCATCATCATCATCATCATCATCATCATCGAGAGAGAAAAGTCATTCTGTCTCTCTCCCACAGTACCATCTAAATAATGAGTGATTGTTTGCCTAGTCAAAGTCAAAGTCAAAAAGACTGTGTTTTTTTAGGTGTTGACAAATTGGGAACCATACAACCCATATTACATCAATCATGCAACACGCTATTTCATGAAGTTACTTTTTAATGAGGTTACATTGAAATGTTAAATGTTTATTTCTGTATTAATTGATGTGGTTATTAAGAAAATCAATAGTAGACATGCAGCATTACCACGCCAAGGTCATAGTCCAAAGCTGTGTGGATATAAGAGATAAGGATTTGGGTGCGGGTAGTAATGTTCATGGGGCTCAAAGTTCACTGCAGGGGAAACCCCGGGGTAATCAATAAATCTGGCTAGTCTAAAGCTAAACAAAAAAGTTGAATAATAGAAACCATAACATGTTGTATGTTGTATCTCAAAGAGGGTGTTTACAATGCCTTTGCCGGCCGGTAAAGTCCCTTTACAGTTTGAAAAGAAAAAATACGGTACAGAGACATTCCCCAATGTTTTGGTCCATCTCTGAGATTTACAGAGATGGAAAGAGGGATTGGAAGAGATTATTATTCCTGGAAAACCAGTATATGCACCAAAATGATATTTAATAAGTAAACACACAGGCCCGCTCCAGCGTCATCCTCTCAGCACATGCACACACATACACAAACAGAGGAACACAGACAGGTTCCCTCACAGGTCAAAGTCACCTCGACTGGACCGGACTGAGCAAACAATGGGACCGGATGGTTCACACACACACACACACACACACACACACACACACACACAAGCTGACTTAATAAAACACGTACACAACACTCACTCATGACAGAGGATGACCGGGAGAAGATGACCGGGAGAAGATGACCACACGATGGATCAGACCATCTGAGGAGAACTTGTGATTGGCCGAGTGGCGGCACTAAGAGACTATAATACTATGGAGGTTGTTGGTGAACTTCACTCATTGTCACTATGGGATGATGGGTCCAGAGCTGATAAATTCATTATGAGCTCTGCGGTAATCAATGTTGGTAACATCTGTCTCTGTTCGTTATAGTATGATTGTATAGGATTCATATATTATGATTTGGCTCAAGCACCATTGTAACTAGAAATAGGACATAAAACGAATTGACATAATCTTAACTTCTCCTGTGTATTATTCTGCCTGGTATGAGTACATTTTGGGAATAATCATCAAACGAACGCGTGTTGATTCCATGTTGTTTTGTCTATACCTCGTTAAGGGTGAGAAACGGACTGGGATCTCCAGCAATAGACAGTACATTAAACAATGAAACAACAAATACAACAAACCGTACACATAGCAGATACCTAAAGTGCACATTAACCATTAAAGTGCAAGCGTTAAAGTGCTATGCAATAAGTGCACGTTGGCCATAGAAAGTGCATGTGCATACGCACGAGACCAATAAAGTGCTCATCATAAGGTTTAGCAGCATTCAGTGTGCAAATAGAGACGGGACAAAAGAATAGGAGCAGCCAGATGTGAACCCTTAGGACCCCAGGTTCGATCCCTGTGGGCTCCCCCGATCGAAGTGTCCTTGAGCAAGACTCTCAACCCCTAATTTAACCCGATGTGCAGGGTTGGTGCCTTGCATGGTTTCCCCTGTCGTGTGTGTGTGTGTGTGTGTGTGTGTGCGTGCTTGTGTGCGTGCGTGCGCGTGTGTGCGTGCATGGTCCGTCATTTATTAACATTTTTGGATGTGCTATGTTTGGTATACTGTATTTGGGTTTAGCACTCCAATGAGAACCATTGCTGATGCACAACCTCTTTTTCTCATTTAATTGTTTTTGAACACTGGGTGTGTAATCAGAGGGTCACACACAGGTGCACTGATCAGATGGATGGACCAACAGGACCCATCAGGTTAGACACAGGATATGGAAACAGACAGACAGACAGACAGACAGACAGACAGGAGAATAGAGAACTGATACTGGTAAGTTCCTTCATTCATTTAAACTGCTCAACAAACTGGACCTCCATGATGTCATGTCTCTGTGTCCTGCTGCGTCCTCCTCTGCTCTTGTCAGCACAACATCTAAACGCCAGTGGAGAAACTCACAGAAGCTCAACAACAATGCTGTGGTTTCACTGTATACTTTGTTTTAAAGCAGACGGCTCAGATATTCTAATAGTATATGTTTTAATAATTCTACTATATAACTGAACTCTCCTGGTATCCCTGCTGCTTTGGCACTTCATTTTTTCCTTCAACAGAATAACAGATGCTAGTTTACTATGCAGATTACTCAATAATCTAATTGTTTCTCGATCACAAATGTACAGAAAGGTACTTAGATATCAGGTCATTAGATAAACACTTGTTTAGCTGCTATCCTATAGTTTATTTGAGGCACTATATTGTTCTCTGCATTCTATTTACCACTAGTACGTTACTATATTTACCTTGTTTATTGACTACAGTTCATGTTCACTTATTCTGATTTATCACTTCCAAGTGTCTGCTATATGGTTAAATATTGTTCTTAAAACATGAAATAGTTTCCATAATAACCAACAACATAATACTGACTGATGGAAGTGACTTTCTAATTCTATTCAGTAAAGCTCAGATGATCTAATGTTATTTACTATTAATAGCAGACAAAACATCCACTGAAACAAAATCAGAGATTCCATTTCTGGGCTCAAATATGAGCCAGCAGATGGCGCTACAGGCCAAACTGAGGAAATAATCTGCAATGTTATGACTTCATATTTACTCATAATCACTGGTGGAAGGTAACTAAGTACATTTACTCAACTACTGTACTTAGGTATCTTTCTGATGAATTGAAAATGAAGGACCGTGTTGTAAACAAGTCGTAGCAGTTCTTGTATTGACTGGTTTTCGTTTGAAAGCTTGTACCCATTCTACATACTGTGAGATAAAAAAATAAATAAAAAGCTAGAGTTCTCAACAGGCCCGGAAATGAAGGCCTGGCCCTATACCTGGGCCCACATCAAACCCTGTACAGTTAAGAGAATGTCCCCACTGCCACCCTTAGATCTTCATGTATGGAGCTGACCTGTTATGTTGATCTGACCTCATCAAACCCTGTACACTCAAGACATGCTCCTTATATGGCCAGTACAGAATTCATTCCATGTTGGTCTGACCCCCCATGCCAAAGCTCCAGCGCTCGCCCGGCAGTCTGCCGTCAACGAGGCGGATGCGTGCACGCGACATCGCCCTTCTCGCCCTCAGGCGTCTCACTGGTAGATCTGCTATGTTCACTATTTTATTTTATTTTGTATTTGTTTTTAAATGATAAAAAGTAAATGTGTTGGACGTACTGCAGGCCTATAGCAGGTTTCTATCAGTAAATGTGTTGGACGTACTGTAGGCCTATAGCAGGTTTCTATCAGTAAATGTGTTGGACGTACTGCAGGCCTATAGCAGGTTTCTATCAGTAAATGTGTTGGACGTACTGTAGGCCTATAGCAGGTTTCTATCAGTAAATGTGTTGGACGTACTTTAGGCCTATAGCAGGTTTCTATCAGAGTAAATGTGTTGGACGTACTGCAGGCCTATAGCAGGTTTCTATCAGTAAATGTGTTGGACGTACTGTAGGCCTATAGCAGGTTTCTATCAGTAAATGTGTTGGACGTACTGTAGGCCTATAGCAGGTTTCTATCAGAGTAAATGTGTTGGACGTACTGTAGGCCTATAGCAGGTTTCTATCAGAGTAAATGTGTTGGACGTACTGTAGCCTATAGCAGGTTTCTATCAGTAAATGTGTTGGACGTACTGTAGCCTATAGCAGGTTTCTATCAGTAAATGTGTTGGACGTACTGTAGACCTATAGTAGGTTTCTATCAGTAAATGTGTTGGACGTACTGCAGGCCTATAGAAGGTTTCTATCAGTAAATGTGTTGGACGTACTGTAGGCCTATAGCAGGTTTCTATCAGTAAATGTGTTGGACGTACTGCAGGCCTATAGAAGGTTTCTATCAGTAAATGTGTTGGACGTACTGCAGGCCTATAGCAGGTTTCTATCAGAGTAAATGTGTTGGACGTACTGTAGGCCTATAGCAGGTTTCTATCAGAGTAAATGTGTTGGACGTACTGCAGGCCTATAGCAGGTTTCTATAAGAGTAAATGTGTTGGACGTACTGCAGGCCTATAGCAGGTTTCTATCAGAGTAAATGTGTTGGACGTACTGTAGGCCTATAGCAGGTTTCTATCAGAGTAAATGTGTTGGACGTACTGCAGGCCTATAGCAGGTTTCTATCAGAGTAAATGTGTTGGACGTACTGCAGGCCTATAGCAGGTTTCTATCAGAGTAAATGTGTTGGACGTACTGTAGCATATAGAAGGTTTCTATCAGTAAATGTGTTGGACGTACTGCAGGCCTATAGCAGGTTTCTATCAGAGTAAATGTGTTGGACGTACTGTAGGCCTATAGCAGGTTTCTATCAGAGTAAATGTGTTGGACGTACTGTAGGCCTATAGCAGGTTTCTATCAGTAAATATGTTGGACGTACTGTAGCCTATAGCAGGTTTCTATCAGTAAATGTGTTGGACGTACTGTAGGCCTATAGCAGGTTTCTATCAGTAAATGTGTTGGACGTACTGCAGGCCTATAGCAGGTTTCTATCAGTAAATGTGTTGGACGTACTGCAGGCCTATAGCAGGTTTCTATCAGAGTAAATGTGTTGGACGTACTGTAGGCCTATAGCAGGTTTCTATCAGTAAATGTGTTGGACGTACTGCAGGCCTATAGAAGGTTTCTATCAGAGTAAATGTGTTGGACGTACTGCAGGCCTATAGCAGGTTTCTATCAGAGTAAATGTGTTGGACGTACTGCAGGCCTATAGCAGGTTTCTATCAGTAAATGTGTTGGACGTACTGCAGGCCTATAGCAGGTTTCTATCAGTAAATGTGTTGGACGTACTGCAGGCCTATAGCAGGTTTCTATCAGTAAATGTGTTGGACGTACTGCAGGCCTATAGCAGGTTTCTATCAGAGTAAATGTGTTGGACGTACTGCAGGCATATAGCAGGTTTCTATCAGAGTAAATGTGTTGGACGTACTGTAGCCTATAGCAGGTTTCTATCAGTAAATGTGGTGGACGTACTGCAGCCTATAGCAGGTTTATATCAGAGTAAATGTGTTGGACGTACTGCAGGCCTATAGCAGGTTTATATCAGTAAATGTGTTGGACGTACTGTAGCCTATAGCAGGTTTCTATCAGTAAATGTGGTGGACGTACTGCAGCCTATAGCAGGTTTATATCAGAGTAAATGTGTTGGACGTACTGTAGGCCTATAGCAGGTTTCTATCAGTAAATGTGTTGGACGTACTGTAGGCCTATAGCAGGTTTCTATCAGACGTACTGTAGGCCTATAGCAGGTTTCTATCAGACGTACTGTAGGCCTATAGCAGGTTTCTATCAGACATACTGTAGGCCTATAGCAGGTTTCTATCAGACGTACTGTAGGCCTATAGCAGGTTTCTATCAGACATACTGTAGGCCTATAGCAGGTTTCTATCAGACGTACTGTAGGCCTATAGCAGGTTTCTATCAGAGTAAATGTGTTGGACGTACTGCAGGCCTATAGCAGGTTTATATCAGAGTAAATGTGCTGGACGTACTGTAGGCCTATAGCAGGTTTCTATCAGAGTAAATGTGTTGGACGTACTGTAGCATATAGCAGGTTTCTATCAGTAAATGTGTTGGACGTACTGTAGCCTATAGCAGGTTTCTATCAGTAAATGTGTCGGACGTACTGTAGGCCTATAGCAGGTTTCTATCAGAGTAAATGTGTTGGACGTACTGTAGGCTATAGCAGGTTTCCATCAGAGTAAATGTGTTGGACGTACTGCAGGCCTATAGCAGGTTTCCATCAGAGTAAATGTGTTGGACGTACTGTAGCCTATAGCAGGTTTCCATCAGAGTAAATGTGTTGGACGTACTGTAGCCTATAGCAGGTTTCCATCCGAGTAAATGTGTTGGACGTACTGTAGCCTATAGCAGGTTTCCATCCGAGTAAATGTGTTGGACGTACTGTAGCCTATAGCAGGTTTCCATCAGAGTAAATGTGTTGGTCGTACTGCAGGCCTATAGCAGGTTTCCATCAGAGTAAATGTGTTGGACGTACTGTAGCCTATAGCAGGTTTCCATCAGAGTAAATGTGTTGGACGTACTGTAGCCTATAGCAGGTTTCTATCAGACGTACTGCAGGCCTATAGCAGGTTTCCATCAGAGTAAATGTGTTGGACGTACTGCAGGCCTATAGCAGGTTTCCATCAGAGTAAATGTGTTGGACGTACTGTAGCCTATAGCAGGTTTCCATCAGAGTAAATGTGTTGGACGTACTGTAGCCTGTCACATAATTTACCACCACTTAACAAATCTTTAAAATCCTAATGAGGACATACACAAGATCTTTCTTTATGCTCTTTACCAGGTTGTGGAGGAATAAAACAAAATGGGCCTTTCCAAAACGGTCTAGTGCAGTGGTTCTTTTGACCTTGTAAAACTTTTTCTATGCAAACTTCTAATTAATTCTTTAAGTACATTATACACGTTATGTAACAGTGACAGCAGTGGCTTTCAATCAGTGGTCCGTGGACCACCAGACACCAGTGAGCATTGAGGGTGTTCCAGGTGGTCCCCAGCTAAATGATGGAGAGTTGGTAACCAAATGGACACTCATTAGATATTTAACCCTTATATCTTTAACTCTTGATAGTGTAAAATGAAACCAAATCCATTTGGTATGATATATGGTACTATGATATGAAAATGGTTGAAAACCACTGTACCACAGGTTCTCTATTTAAATAAAATAATGAGACTGAGAGAAATCAGTAGCCTATATGTTCACAGTGCTTTAGGATCCCTTTCTTTATGATGTCGAGTTCCCTGCTCCATTGCTCATTAAATGTAGTTTTTCATTTCGGCACATTTGGTTTATTCATCTCTGCATTAACTAACTAGCGAGTGATTGTGAGAGCACACATTCTACAACAAACAAACCGACCCTCCCACTGGCAGTGTTGCCAAACTTGCCAGGTTTTGGGAGAGAAACAAGCAGCAATGTCTATGAAAACAAGCCCAAAAGAAGCCTGACTGGGCTATTTTATAAAACAAGCCCAAAATCGCTTATATAATAAGCGGACATGGCAACACCCCAACGTCTGCTCTGTCTCTGTTTATGACAGTGGAGTGTGGCCGGCTCGATGTAGCCTGGCTTGGCCAGCCTCATAGCGGAGATTCACTGAAGATTCTTCCCCGCATATGAGTCTGGACTTCGGCCATAGGCAGCATGAAAAGTGGGCGTTAGTAGTTGCCTTGACAGACAGATCCATCTAGCCAATCAGCGTAACAAAAAGCTGACGTCACCACACAGTGCGCTGGTCCGCTCCTCATACCACGGCAACCACGCTAAAAACAACAAGGTCTGTTTAATAGTTTCTACTTTATACGTGAGCGAGATATGTCGGATATATGTCAGAGTCTATATCTGAAATAACTGCTGTTCTTATCGTTTCTGTGTAAACTTTTAAACTTGTTGCGTTGAGGGCAGCCATTGTTGTTTTGAAAGTCCTGCAGCATGAATGTTACGTCACCATATACACATGAACCAATCAGAGGCTGCTTTTCACTGTTGTACGGACAGCCGTTGAAACGCAGTCACTGATTGGCCCGATTGGCCCCGGTCATTTTCTGATTTCTCCAGCTTCCGCATACACTCTGTCAATGAGCCCGAGTCCAGACTCATATGCGGGGAGGAAACATCAGTGAACCCTCGCTATGAGTCTGGCCGCGCCAGGCTAGGCTCGATGTGGAGCTGAGCAGCGCTGCGGAGATTTTAATCCCGAGACGACGTAAATGACAGTTATGACACAAGCACTGTATATCACAAAAAACGGACAATGATGTGTCCAGCCAGAGGTTGAGGTGGGAGGGAGGACGACAAGTGGGTCTAAAACCGGACGTCTGGCCACCCTATGAGTCCACCCTATGTGGGCTTAGTGATCATTTTATGATATTCTGTACCCGCAAAATACAAAAATTTAAGACCGGCTGCCACAAAATAGTCATATCAAGGGACCTCAAAACCTACTCTAGTGAGGTTTTTAACCAAGTATTGGAGAGTCTGGATTGGTCGGATGAGCTTAAAAGCACACTTGTCGAAGAAGCTTGGCTTGGCTTCAAAACCAAATATACATCAGTACTGAACAACATGGCTCCTTTGAGAACCACCAGGGGCAAAACCCGCTCGGAACCATGGATGAATTCGGACATACTGGCTGCAATGAAAGCCAGAGACAAAAAATGCTCTGAATTTCTAAAATGCAAGTCAAAGCTAGCCAAGCGCTTCGACAGTGTTCGCCAAGCTCGTTTGAACAACCTAAATACCCAACGAATCAAGCTAAGAAACAATGTAACTGCCATGACCAAATCAGCTAAAAGTAACTTCATTAATGATAAAGCACAGGAAAACAAAAACAATCCTCATGAGCTCTGGAAGCTACTAAACAATCAACTAGGCTATGGTCAGAAACTAAAAACCAGATTTTCAAACATAAACATCAAATCGGACAACACTCTCATCACTGACAACCTTGATGTGGCCAACTACTTGAATATCTTCTTTACAAACATAGCAACAACTCTGGTTAACAAACTGCCCTCCCACTCTGGGCTCTTTGGTGTAGAGCACATTACAACCTTCTACAGAAACCTAGGTGTTTGTAAAGACGATTTTAAACTAGTTATGGTAACAACTGATGAGGTAATTAAGAAACTGAGTGCCCTCCAACCCCACAAGGCCACAGGCCATGACAACATTCCCTCCAAATTTCTCAGAGACTCAGCCATCTCTATAGCTCCAATCATCACCCACATAGTAAACCTCTCCATCAAACAGGGACAGGTCCCCCAAGATTTCAAACTGGCCAAAGTAACCCCCTTGCACAAGAAAGGGAGTAAATTAGACCCCGGCAACTACCGCCCTATTTCTATTCTTAGTTCCATCTCGAAAGTGATGGAAAAAATAGTCTATGAACAGGTTGAAAAGTATCTTGCCACTAATAAATTATTGTACGAGTTCCAATCTGGCTTCAGAACATCCCACTCCACTGACACATGCCTTCTCTATTTGAGCGACCACATCAAACAAGAGGTGGACGCTGGCAAATACTGCGGCATGGTCATGCTGGACCTCCAAAAGGCTTTTGACACCGTGAACCACTCCATACTGGTTAACAAGCTAAAAGCAATTGGTTTCGATAGCACATCAGTGAGCTGGATGCAATCCTACCTGGAGGGGAGAGAACAGATGGTGGAAGTGAACGGAACACTGTCCCCCCCCCTCCCAGTGAGCTGTGGCGTTCCACAAGGAAGCATACTAGGGCCTCTACTGTTCCTAATATATGTAAAAGACATGACTTCAGCTTGTGACTGCAACTTGTTCCTGTTCGCAGATGACTCAGCACTGCTGGTCTCGGACAGGGACAAACTGCAGGTTGAAAATGCCCTCAGCTCTGAACTCGGTAGAATCTGCACCTGGCTCGCTGATAACAAACTATCTTTGAACCTGGGAAAAACTGAATCCATTCTCTTTGGCTCTATTAGTAATCTCAGCAAGGCAAATGGCTTCTTGGTTAGAGTGGGTGACAATGTTATCACACGTAAAGATGAAATTACCTACCTAGGTTCCATCCTGGAGGCTAATCTTTCCGGTGATAAAATGGCCACCAACGTAATCAAAAAAGTCAACCATAGAACAAGATTCCTCTACAGGATCTCCTCACTGGTCAACAAAAACACCTTGAAGACCTTAACAGGAGCCCTTGTACAGGGTTTCTTTGACTATGCATGCACCTCCTGGTACCACAGCACCTCAAAGGCCCTTAAAACCAGGCTCCAGACTTCCCAAAACAAACTGGTCAGGCTCCTACTTGACCTAGCCCCCCGAACCCACCTCACCCCTGCCCACTTCGACAGGCTGGAATGGCTTAGGGTCGACGACAGAGTACAGCATCTTGCAATGGGTCTGGTCCACAAGATTCGATACACCACCAAGATACCCATGTACCTGTCTAGATACTTCCTTAATGTTAACGAAGTCCACACCCACAACACCAGAGGGAGTGCAACGAACCATGTACAACCCAGATTCGGCACAAACAAGGGACTAAATTCTTTTCGCTCCTATGCCACCAACATGTGGAACGCCCTACCAACTGTCATTAAGACATGCGAATCCCTTGACTCCTTCAAAACCGCTCTCAAAGGGCACCTACGGATGGCTGCAATTCGAAACTGGCCCCCGTAAAATCTGAATCCCCCCCCACCGCCCCCCCCTTTTTCCCCTCACTGTATATGTTTCTTTTCCCTTTTTACCTCCTTTATGATGAATTCCTGTTCTGTCTATAGAAGTGTCTATTTGTACGTCTCTAAATGTTTTGATGATTTGAACATGGTGGACCCTATAGAGCGTCGCAGTCCCGCCTCCTACCCGGGACCAGGAAATGAAATCCAATGCATTATTCTCATAGACATTTCGTAAAGTATTTATTTAAAGACGGTTACGCCGCGGACAAAGCCAACTCGAGTCGTGACAACTCATGACAACACAAACAATATTTTGGACCAAACAAATAATTAGAAAGAAGAAAAACAACAAAAAGTGTTGTAACCTGCCGTTTTTTTCTTCTTTCTAATTATGTGTTTGGTCCAAAATATTGTTTGTGTTGTCATGAGTTGTCACGACTCGAGTTGGCTTTGTCCGCGGCGTAACCGTCTTTAAATAAATACTTTACGAAATGTCTATGAGAATAATGCATTGGATTTCATTTCCTGGTCCCGGGTAGGAGGCGGGACTGCGACGCTCTATTGGAAACAAGTGTAATGCTTAATTGGGTCGTCCACTCACAGTTAACAGCCTTTGTATTGAGTTTGTGCTTGAAATGTACTGTAATTCTGCAAACTGTTAATAAATTCTTCAATCAATCAAAAAACCATGACAGTAACAAAAAGTGCTGTGCTGCTGCTGATCTGACACCGGTTTGAAATGTTCTAGTCCGCGACTCCGCTAGTGCGTTGACAGCACACCATTAGTGTTCATGTTCAACTCTTCTCCGTTGTGTGCATTATTCTCCAAAGCAACACTGCTGAAAGCAGCCACATGACGCAAGTAACGAGTAACTGCAGCGCTACAGCGACCAGTAACTGTAATGTGATTATCAATTTGGAGGAGGAGTGTCGTTATATTACTCGTTACCGACCAAAGTAGTGTGATTACAGTAACGAAATATTCCGTTACTCGTTACACCCAACTCTGGTCGGGACCCATTTGTGGGTCACAGACACATTTCTATGGGTCACACGACTAGAGTAAAAGAAAATCCCATTTTATTTTCCTCCATTTAAATTAAAAAAAAGTTAAAAAACAAAAAAGCAATATAGCCTACATTTTAAAACAAACTAACAAACACGTCTAATAAATTCCATAAATACAATAATAATAATAATTAAGAAGTAGTGAAAATAGCTGATCTACAAGCGTGCACCGACCGCTGCACGAAGCAACGTGTTGCACTCTTGTAGATCTGCTATTTTCACTATACGGGTCCGGGACAAACACTTTAGGGTCTCAACCTGTGAACCTCTGATCTGCATGACAGAGAGATATCTGTACACAACGTTAGTTATATTTCATATCATTCTGCTCTGCATGACAGACAGTGAAGACAGAGAGATATCTGTACACAACGTTAGTTATGTTTCATTCCTTACTGACTGCCAGTAGGCAGTAAACAATAGTGAATATACCTCTCGCGCTCCGCGTAGGTCGAGTCTTAATATAAACAAAGTCATGTGACGTGTAGGCTGACCGTGCGTCCCGGTAGGCTATATAAGCACGTGACAGCCCACACCCGGCCTCTTTTTTCTTCTCGCTACCTGACGTGAGTATCGTAGGTAAGTGTAGCTCCTAGAATCTGTACATCAGTTCTGTATTGCAGGTCCAAAGAGTTGTTAAGACACTATATGTGTCGTGGTGTTGACATCCTGCCTGTGGCTATTGCCGAGAGCGCAAATTGTTGTCCTCTCAAGGCTGTGGTTGTCAAAATTATCACCATTTCTCTTTGTTTGTCTTGAGGATCCCTAGCTACAAACAAACACTCTCTTGTATTGTTGTTAAAGGGCTTCCTCCACACACTGGGTGTTGGCCGCGTGCTGCCGGTTTCCCACAGCACTCGCCCAATTTACCTAGTTATATTGTTTGTTTGATAATTAAACTAATATTATTAATTCTTAATTTGATTAAGAATATATAATTAGATTCAGATTACTGGAGGTTCCCACGCGGTCTGTGCCTGCACAGTCCTCGCTGAGATTGCCTAGTTAAATATCTGATGGACATTTGTTGTTTGATGATTAATCTAATCAATTAATTCATCTAAATAACTGAATTGTTTAAAAAATTCAGATTACTGGAGGTTCCCACGCGGTCTGTGCCTGCACAGTCCTCGCTGGGATTGCCTAGTTAAATATCTGATGGACATTTTTGTTTGATGATTAATCTAATCCATTAATTCATCTAAATAACTTAATTTGTTTAAAAAATTCAGATTACTGGAGGTTCCCACATGGTCTGTGCCTGCACAGTCCTCGCTGGGATTGCCTAGTTAAATATCTGATTGACATTTTTGTTTGATGATTAATCTAATTAATTAGTTAATCTAAATAACTTAATTTGTTTAAAACAAATTCAGATTACTGGAGGTTCCCACATGGTCTGTGCCTGCACAGTCCTCGCTGGGATTGCCTAGTTAAATATCTGATGGACATTTGTTGTTTGATGATTAATCTAATCAATTAATTCATCTAAATAACTGAATTGTTTAAAAAATTCAGATTACTGGAGGTTCCCACGCGGTCTGTGCCTGCACAGTCCTCGCTGGGATTGCCTAGTTAAATATCTGATGGACATTTGTTGTTTGATGATTAATCTAATCAATTAATTCATCTAAATAACTGAATTGTTTAAAAAATTCAGATTACTGGAGTTTCCCACGCGGTCTGTGCCTGCACAGTCCTCGCTGGGATTGCCTAGTTAAATATCTGATGGACATTTGTTGTTTGATGATTAATCTAATCAATTAATTCATCTAAATAACTGAATTGTTTAAAACATTCAGATTACTGGAGGTTCCCACGCGGTCTGTGCCTGCACAGTCCTCGCTGGGATTGCCTAGATGAATATCTGATTGACATTTTTGTTTGATGATTAATCTAATTAATTAGTTAATCTAAATAACTTAAATTGTTTAAAGACAATTCAGATTACTAGAAGTTCCCACATGGTCTGTGCCTGCACAGTCCTCGCTGGGATTGCCTAGTTAAATATCTGATGGACATTTGTTGTTTGATGATTAATCTAATCAATTAATTAATCTGAATAACTGAATTGTTTAAAAAATTCAGATTACTGGAGGTTCCCACGCGGTCTGTGCCTGCACAGTCCTCGCTGGGATTGCCTAGATGAATATCTGATTGACATTTTTGTTTGATGATTAATCTAATTAATTAGTTAATCTAAATAACTTAAATTGTTTAAAGACAATTCAGATTACTAGAAGTTCCCACATGGTCTGTGCCTGCACAGTCCTCGCTGGGATTGCCTAGTTAAATATCTGATTGACATTTTTGTTTGATTAATTTAATTAATTAATCAATCTAAATAACTTTTTTTTTTAAACCTTTGGTTACTGGAGGTTCCCACGCATTCTGTGGTTGCACAGCTCTCGCGGGGATTGCCCAGTTAAGTGTCAAATTGACATTAAGCTAACAGCAGGCCATCTTAGCCTGACCGGTTAGCTACTCTGTTTGCTGGAGGTTACTGACGCGTTCTGTGATCGTACAGTTCTCGCTGGTATTGCCTGGCTATACAACTGGCTTGAGACTACTGAGCTATGGCGTGTACGTCCTGTAGCGCTCAGCTCCAAGTCGACGATGGACATGACTTGTGTCCGACATGCTTGGGGGTCGGTCATCTCAGGGAAGCCCTGACTGACCCATGTATGAACTGTGGCACTCTACCACTCTCTGTGAGAGAGGCTAGGCTGCGTGAGGTGGAGAACCTCCTGGTCAAAGGAAACCTCCCACCTTCTGGGGTCCCCGCTGGGGTCCCTTCTGATGGGAAGGTGAAGCGCTAACGCGGGTCTCGCGCCGAGCGCGGTCACCTGGCCCAGAAGAGGTCAACGGCGGCTGTCACGACTGCTCCATATCGCCAAGAAATGGACGATTTGCGGGCTGAAATAGAACGCCTTAAGGCAATAGTACGGCCACCGCCTCCCCCGCCACAGGCGGTCCAGCAGCCACCGCCTCCTCCGCCACAGGCGGTCCAGGAGCCGGAGGGCGATGATGATCTAGAATTAGATTACGATTATGAGGAGGATGACGCCATGTCAACTAGAGCTTCAGACTCTATGTTCCATGACGAGGATGATATCCCCAGGGGGGCCCCTCCCCCGAACGGGTGTGGCTTGCTCAGGCGCCTATGTCTGACAGTTGCAGACAGGCGCTACGGAAGCTGCCGGTGGGGCCGGGCCAGTTGTTTGGCCCGGAGGCAAACGAGGCACTGCAGCGTAGGCAGCAGTCAAGGCAGCCTCAGAGGACTGGGGTCAACGGGCCAGAGGCTCGAGGGCACCGCCCGGTCGACCCTCTAAGCCACGTGGCGCACGGGATCCGCGACGCCTGGGCTACTTGAATCCTCAGCCGCAGACCTGGCAACGTGACCAGGCGGCAGCAGGCGGAGGGCAATATCAGCCCAGAGGTGGGCAGCGGCTTCGCCAGCCCCAGCGTGGGCGAGGACATAGCCGGTGCCCCCCCCCCCCCCCCCCAAGCCCCCATATAACCCCCCAGGCACAGCCTGAGGGTCTGGGGCAGATTTTCACAGCAGCACCTGAATTACTGGGCAGACCATGCCAGGGATGCATGGGTCGTTACAACAAGGTCCCAAGGTTACAGGCTGCAGTTCCGCCGCCGACCCCCACCACCTTCACGGGTCAGGGTGACTTCAGTCACAGACCCCGTGAAGGCCCAGTGTTTGTCTCAAGAGGTGGCCAAGCTCTTGGACAAACGAGCAATAACAACGGTTCACCCACGTTCACAGAACGAAGGGTTCTACTCCACCTACTTTCTGATCCCAAGGAAAGAAGGGTCTCTCAGGCCTATACTAGACCTAAGAGGGCTAAAGGTACCTCAAGGTCCTTCCGTTTCGGATGCTTCGCACAGTCGACGTCCTACAGGCTATCACACAGGGGGAGTGGTTCACCACAATAGACCTCAAAGATGCCTACTTTCATGTGCCTATACATCCAGAGCACAGAAAGTACGTACGCTTTGCCTTTCAAGGCAAAGTCTACCAGTTTGCCGTTCGGCCTGTCTCTGGCTCCCCGCATCTTCACAAGGTGTATGAGGGCAGCCTTAACGTCGCTATGCCTGTCGGGAGTGAAGATACTTCCCTACCTAGACGATTGGCTCATTTGCGCCCCCTCGTTCAGGGAGGCGGAACAGGTGACGTCCAGAGTCCTCGCTCACATCGAGGCACTGGGCATGACCGTAAACCTCGAAAAGAGCTCGTTGCTCCCAAAGCAACAGACCACCTTCCTCGGCATGTCCCTAGCTTCGGTATCGATGCAGGCACGACCGACTGCACAGAGGGTGGGGAGAATTCAGAACCTCCTGCGGTCTTTCCGCCTGGGGGCGAGGTTGACCGTCCTAACATGGCTCAGACTGCTCGGCATGCTGACTGCAGTCTCAGCAATCACTCCTCTGGGGCTGCTACATCTACGCCCATTACAGGGGTGGTTCAATGGCCTTCACATGGACCCCTGTCTACACAGGGGGGTCAAGGTCAGAGTCACTCGCAGGTGCCTTGGTTATCTCCGCCGCTGGCGGGACAATGCATTCCTGCTGAGTGGAGTCCCTCTCGGCTTGGTCCCGGCGAGACGAGAGGTGGTGACAACAGATGCCTCGCCTCAAGGTTGGGGCGGGGTATGGCAGAGGAGGTCAGTCCAGGGGGTATGGCGCTCTCGATGGAGAGGACGCCATATCAACGTGCTAGAACTCCGGACTGTTTCCCTGGCGCTGAAGCACTTCTTGCCCTTTCTCAGGGGGAAGCACGTGCTCATTCGGACAGACAGCACCTCAGTGGTGTTTCATGTCAACCATCAGGGAGGGACCAGGTCTCTGGAGTCCCTGAGGGAAGCCCATCGCCTGTGGACGTGGGCTTATCCTCTACTTTCCTCGATGAGGGCTATGCACCTGCCAGGCAGATTAAACTCTGTGGCAGATTATCTGTCTCGTCAGAGACTGCCCCCTGGGGAGTGGAGATTGCACCCCCAGGTGGCACAGTTGATATCGGATCGGCACGGGGTAGCCTACGTAGATCCATTCGCCTCAAAAGGCACGACTCATTGTCCTCTGTGGTTCAGCCTGGCAGAGACCAGTGCCCCACTCGGGATGGACGCTCTCGCCAACGCTTGGCCGAGAGCGCTCCTTTATGCATTTCCCCCGATCCACCTGTTGTTGCCTGTGCTTCACAGGGTGAGATCGTCAGATGACAGAGTTCTCTTGGTGGCCCCCAGGTGGCCCTCGAGAATATGGTAGTCAACGCTCCTCAGTCTGTTGAACGGGGATCGATGGCAGCTTCCAGTGAGGATAGACCTCCTGTCCCAGCTGGACGGGAAGGTGTGGCACCCATCGCCGAGCCTCCTTCAGCTTTGGGTATGGCCACTGAAAGGGATCAATCACTCTTGAGTGGGCTAGGCCCCTCAATATGTGAGACCTTGCGGAATGCAAGGGCCCCTTCCACAAGGTTGGTGTACTCGAATTGCTGGGCTGCTTTCTCATTAGGGTGCAGCGACAGGGGTCTGAACCCAGTCTCTTGCCCTATACAACACGTACTACATTATTTACAGTGTCTACTGGATGCCGGCCGTGCAGCCTCCACCTTGAAGGTGCACACGGCCGCTATATCCTTCAATCATAGCCATATTGATGGCAGGTCAGTTGGTGCGCATTACTGGGTGACACAGTTTCTGCGCGGTGCCAAGAGGTTACGCCCCCCTAGGGTGAGGCGTACTGCAGCTTGGGACCTGCCTCTGGTCCTGCAGGCATTGAGCAGGGCGCCCTTTGAGCCTATGGCTGGGTCGTCCTTGAGCTCGTTATCGATTAAGACTGCCTTTCTGTTGGCAGTTACGACAGCTAAGCGTGTGACTTTCTATTAGCCCCACATGCCTTCGGTGGAAGGCTAGTGGCACTGGGGTCACACTTTGGCCGAATGTGTCATTCTTGCCTAAAGGTTCTGCCCCCCGATTATGTTAACCAGGCCATAGAGTTGGCGGCATTCCATCCTCCCCCGTTTACATCCGAGGCGGAGGAAAGGGCCCACTTACTGTGTCCAGTCCGTGCGTTGCAACTGTACATTCAGGCAACACGGGATATTAGACGCTCAGAGCAACTGTTTGTGTGCTACGGCGGAAAGAATAGAGGAGGCGCGCTGTCTAAACAGCGGCTATCCCACTGGGCAGTGGATGCGATTAAGAAGGCTTATGAAGCATCTGGTAAACCTGCCCCCTCCGAGGTCATCTGCCATTCTACCAGGGGCGTTGCCACGTCCTGGGCGGCGATGAGAGGGGTGTCACTGGCGGACGTCTGTGCGGCGGCGTCTTGGACAGCCCCTTGCACGTTCTCGAGGTTCTATCGCCTTGATGTGGCCTCTGGATCCTCACTGACGTCAGCGATCCTGCCACTGGCTGCTACGGCAGTTTAGTAGGTTGGTTCGATTCCTCGTGACACTTCTGGTATGAGTCATCCACTATTGTTTACTGCCTACTGGCAGTCAGTAAGGAATGAAACATAACGCAAGTTACGAATGTAACTATGGTTATGTGAATTCCTGGATGACTGCCAGTAATAACGGTCACTCGGAATCTTTCAGGGCGAGAAGATTCTTAAGAGGCCGGGTGTGGGCTGTCACGTGCTTATATAGCCTACCGGGACGCACGGTCAGCCTACACGTCACATGACTTTGTTTATATTAAGACTCGACCTACGCGGAGCGCGAGAGGTATATTCACTATTGTTTACTGCCTACTGGCAGTCATCCAGGAATTCACATAACCATAGTTACATTCGTAACTTGCGTTATATTTTATATCATTCTGGTCTGCATGACAGACAGTGAGGACAGAGAGATATCTGTACACAACGTTAGTTATATTTCATATCATTCTGCTCTGCATGACAGACAGTGAAGACAGAGAGATATCTGTACACAACCTTATTTAGATTTTATATCATTCTTTATTTAATTCAGTGCTGTACATATACAGTAAATGTGCTTCTAAGATTAGCATATATAAAAACAACACATTTCATTAAGGCACAAAATAATACAGAAATTATGTTTTGGCATCATTTGGCGTCCATGCGTTTTCTCTCTTATGCTATTGGTCAATATCTCTGAATAACAATAGAATACTGCTCTTTTCTTAACATCCGTTTTTCTCTCTCTTGAGTTATAACCCTTTGGTTGGGGGCAATACAAAAATAAAGTCTCAATTCAATGTCAATCAATGTTGTACAAATTAAATCAATATCAATAGACTGTATTGAATTAAATCAATCTCTTCATCTGTAAACAATCTATGAATTTAGCAGCTTTCAGTGAATCATGTCATAAAATTATCTAAACGGGTCCAGGCGTGCCCACACATTTTTTTTACTTCTATAGGTCTACTTTTAAAATGACCAGTCCAGCTCTTCAAGATCTACCCACCAAAGAAATATTATCCCATTGCTAAAAATATGTAAATAAAAATCACACCCGTGTGAACTGAGTGGTGTAAGGTTTTATATAGCATGATCAGCTGTGGTCTGACGTAATGTCTGACGTAATGAAATAAGGTAAGGTATTATGTAGCCTGATCAGCTCTGATCTGACGTAATGAAATCACACCCGGATGTGATTTCACAACTGGCTTTTTCTGTGCAGAGAAAATGACCATGGTTGCTACGGTCATCCAGTTCACCCGGGTGTGATTTAATTACGTCAGAAATTATTTTGAACATAGCAACCATGCTCATTTTTTTCTGCACACAAAAGCCAGTTGTAGGAGTGGTTTACACCACTCAAAAATATATATATATCTGACGGAAATATACCTGAATAACGGAGCTGCCGTTACACTGAATAATGTGTTTTATTAACTGTACAATAATGTGAAGACATTGAGGGCTGGATAATGAGCCTATATAGACCCAAGGAAGAGTACTTATGAATAGTCTGTGTGGAAGTGTGGAGGCAAGTGGAGTGCTGGTGTCGTATATTGGAACCTCATTTCATTAATATAGCCTAATAATGTTAAACTAGACAGACTAAATTGTTTCACATCTAAACTAGTAGGCCTGACCAACAGGACGTGTTTAGACAGACGCTTAGGCACCAAACCAGAGTGTATGGTAGAAACCAGATACAACACTGGTAAGCTCCATCCTAGCAAACACACACCACGTCGAGGAGTTTTGTGATTTGTTATATATATATTTCGAGGAATGTCATGTGTTCTACCTGCACAGCCTGTGATCTACTGGTCTGGTAGATCGCAATCTACCTTTTGGGCAACGCATTAAGTTACGACAGGGAGAGTTGGCCCAGGGTGTCGTCCAGGCTGGGATTTGTGGACTTTGCTGGATAGAAGTCTTCCAGGGTGATCCGTGTGTTCCAGCCTTGGTTCAGAGTGAACTTGTAGACACTTACGATGAGAGCAGGAAACATCTCCATCAGGTCAATGTCAGCAGCAGCCCCAGCACTGTAAACACACACAGCAGTGACCACTGAACAGAAACAGAGTACAGCCATATATACACTCAGTTCAAAAGGCACAGCACCAATAAGAAGTCCTTGTGGTCTTGTTTCCATTTAGGCCCTATGTGCAATCAATTCATAGACATGACATGAGCATGCACATACACAGCATGTAATTCAGACAGGGCATTAGTCCGACATGCGTCCGCATTAGCTTATTTCCGATGAAAAAAAAAAAACCCAACCCCCATTGAGGACTTATGGTAGGGGAAATAGCCAATAATGCACTTTTGCACAAAATAACACCTGGACCTCTTTGGTGGGGACGTAACAGCTACAAATAAAGGTAAGAAAGCATTCTAGTAAAATTATTTTTAGCTGCACCACTTTGTGTTTTGTTGTGATCAAATTCAACGTACTGGTGCTGATGGAGATTGCGTATGAAGCGCAGCAGTCCAAACACATCATCATGGTAGGGAAACCTCTTCCTCCTGTTGTCCATCTCCTCAAACACCTCCTGTGGCAACTGGAAAAACACACAACTTCAACATGAAACGGACCTGTTGTCTAATATACACACACATACACACCTGAACCCTACATGATTTAGTCTCTAATGGACACAAAGACACACCTGAACCCCACATGATTTAATCTCTAATGGACACACCTGAACCCCACATGATTCAGTCTCTAATGGACACACCTGAACCCAACATGATTTAGTCTAATGGACACACCTGAACCTTACATGATTTAGTCTCTGATGGACACAAAGACACACCTGAACCCCACATGATTTAGTCTCTAATGGACACACCTGAACCCCACATGATTTAGTCTCTAATGGACACACCTGAACACCACATGATTTAGTCTCTAATGGACACACCTGAACTCCACATGATTTAGTCTCTAATGGACACACCTGAACCCCACATGATTTAGTCTCTAATGGACACACCTGAACCCCACATGATTTAGTCTCTAATGGACACACCTGAACCCCACATGATTTAGTCTCTAATGGACACACATACACACCTGAACCCAACATGATTTAGTCTCTAATGGACACACCTGAACCCTACATGATTTAGTCTCTAATGGACACACCTGAACCCCACATGATTTAGTCTCTAATGGACACAAAGACACACCTGAACCTTACATGATTTAGTCTCTAATGGACACACCTGAACCCCACATGATTTAGTCTCTAATGGACACAAAGACACACCTGAACCTTACATGATTTAGTCTCTAATGGACACACCTGAACCCCACATGATTAAGTCTAATGGACACACCTGAACCCCACATGATTTAGTCTAATGGACACACCTGAACCCCACATGATTTAGTCTCTAATAGACACACCTGAACCCAACATGATTTAGTTTCTAATGGACACACCTGAACCCAATATGATTTAGTCTAATGGACATACTGTATATGTGGACATATATGTGTATATTATACACGGTTACCATATCGTTACACATCGTTACACATGATTTAGTCTAATGGACTACAGTATACATATGATTTAGTCTGAAAACCCACCTCTTCAGACTCCATCTTAGCCTGTAGCACTTGCCCTAGCCCCGACGACCGTACAGGCGTATATATGCAAAGGCTCAACTTTTGGGCAACCCGCATTTTATGTAGACATAGCACTATATAGTATGCATGCATAGTTTCATTATTTCACTGTTAGGTTCTTATCTTATGTATGATTCACTATTCTTATGTACTGTATAGGATGTATTACCATGTTTTTTGTTCTTGCTTATTGTAAGTCGCTCTGGAATAAGTGCTAAAATATGCCTATGCCACATGTGTATTTTATACTGATTTAGTGTAATGGACATGTGTACGTATATTATGAACATGATTTAGTCACCTTGTGTTTCATGGTGTGTTTCCATGTGCTGAACAGTCCCTCCTCAGCACACTGGTTCCACACAGCCATGACGTTGTGGCGCTCAGGGTTTTCATAGTGCTTGTCGATTTCCTTCTCATTCGCAACCTTTTGCAGGAAATCAATTCTCCTGGAAGAATTTACAAAACAAAGACATATTGTTCAAAAAAGAAAACATCATGTTGGTAGAAAACTTACTGTTGGATCAAAAGGTTTACTTTAAAACCATGTTTGGGGCATGATATTATTGGCAGAAATCAATAGCCAAATTAGCTGATCTACAAGCTCCAAACGTGTTGTGACCCGTTGTGAGCTGGTAGATGTGCTATTTATTTAATTTGCACTGTTGAAACCAGAGCTTAAGAGAATAAAATGAGCTGTGGTTGTGATTATGCCATGATATGAAGTATTGATTAAAGCTACTACTACTACTACTACTACTACTACTACTACTACTACTGTATGTGTAATGGAACATATGTACTTATTTCTAGTACGTTTTGTTTGTCCAGAAGTAGGGATGAGCCAAGCAATCCTCCACTTTAGGTCTTTTCTTTGGGTCTTCATGGATCATCCTCTCGATGAGATCCTTGGCAACCACATCCTGAACGTGATCCAGGTTGTAGATTCCATCGTAGATGTTGGTTTCACATCTAAAGTCATCACCAAAGGGATGGTGTCCTCCAGATAGGATGTAATACATCAACATCCCAGCCACCTGAAAAAAGGAGCATGGATTTTTATATTGTTCACATTTATTGAATTGTTCTCACTCAGATTTTCGTTTTTATTAACCTGGATATCAGCACTTCTTTTAGCAATATCACTGTGAGCAGGTATCGTCTCCTTTGCCTTCCAGCATCTCGTTCCTCTATTGATTGTGTGGAGGGTTGTTCGTCCTTCCTGCAATCGTCTGCTTATTCCAAAATCTGCTAACCTTGCTTTATTTTTAACATCTATAAAGCAAATTGGGTAGATCAATACAATAAACAGTGTTTACTATTGATGGAAATTACATGAATTATATGTTGTTTCATTCTCTGAAACTGTAGGATATGCTCTTAATCTATTCTGTATCTTACCAATCAAGACATTCTGGGGCTTGATATCCCGGTGGAGAATTTGAGGATACTGACAATGAAGAACATTTAAGCTATTGAGAACCTGCTTTGCAAGACCCTTCATTTCACCAAGGCTGTCTTCAGTGAAGTTATCTTTAATGTATTCTTCCAGTGTGTATTCACATAACTGAAGACCAAGGTATCCAAAGTTCTCATCCTCTGCAAAGTCGACATATCGTACAATCGAAGGATCATCAAGCTCTGGAAGACGTAAAAATCCTTCCTCATTCTTCAGCACATCGCAGTTGGATATGGGCATTCTCTTAACTGCAACTTCAGTGCCGTCATGTCTTAACCCCAAGAAGACCTCAGTTCCATCACTTCCCTTTGCAATGCGGAATTCATTATCTTTCACAAACACAATACTCCCAACTTTGATCACTTTACTTTCATCTATGTCTGCCAGCTTCTCTAACTTTTGCTTCCATCTTTGACTGATTGGGTGCCATTTCCGTGGTTTTGATGACACACTGGCTATGGGATGGATAGGTTGTGGTTTTGGTGACACACTGGCTACGGGGTGGATAGGTTGTGGTTTTGGTGACACACTGGCTACGGGTTCGATAGGTTGTGGTTGTGGTGACACACTGGCTACGGGGTGGATAGGTTGTGGTTTTGGTGACACACTGGCTACGGGGTGGATAGGTTGTGGTGTTGGTGACAAACTGGCTACCGGGTGGATAGGTTGTGGTGTTGGTGACACACTGGCTACGGGGTGGATAGGTTGTGGTTGTGGTGACACACTGGCTACGGGGTGGATAGGTTGTGGTTGTGGTGAAACACTGGCTACGGGGTGGATAGGTTGTGGTGTTGGTGACACACTGGCTACGGGGTGGATAGGTTGTGGTGTTGGTGACACACTGGCTACGGGGTGGATAGGTTGTGGTGTTGGTGACACACTGGCTACGGGGTGGATAGGTTGTGGTTGTGGTGACACACTGGCTACGGGGTGGATAGGTTGTGGTTGTGGTGACACACTGGCTACGGGGTGGATAGGTTGTGGTTGTGGTGACACACTGGCTTCGGGGTGGATAGGTTGTGGTTTTGGTGACACACTGGCTACGGGGTAGATTGGTTGCACATGTGAACTTTCAGTCAGACCAGATTCCTCAACAGGAACCGTTGTTGGCTCATCTGCATCAACATGAACTTCATCTTTCAGCTCCTCTTGCTTTATTTTTTTTCTCCTTCTCCTCTTCTTTTTGGTTCCTGACAGCTCTGTGTTGGCAGTTGTGGAAACATCACGCTCTGAGATTGCCTTGTTTAGGCACTTGTGCAGTTCTGTTAGCTCTTCTTTCAGTTCGTCATCCATTCTCAATTCTGCATAATATGCAATTATATCCTCAGGCACATGATCTATTCCCACTGATGCAAAGATGTCAGTGGCATGTTCACATGGAAGCAGGTTTGCCAGTATGCCATATGTAAACCTTCTCACATCAGAGGAGTGCTCTTTCTTCACAAAAGGAACAATCTCTGTGACCAATGTAACCATGAGGTTCTGATTCCAGTCATCTTTAACTTCAGTTTTTTTTGCGATCAAATATAGTGTCATCAGAACTCTATGCTGTATTTCAGGAAATGTAGTGCTTGCGGAAAGGAGTTTCAGCAGCTTGGGGATCATAGACAGTGATACCTCACTGGGTATCTCTTTCATTGCGCAGAAAACTATAGATACATTTTTAACAACTATTTCCTGTTGGCGTACATTGACATTTTTTGAAAGTAACTTTGAAAGTGCATTTTCAATGTAGAAGTTCACCTTGTCATTGTCCTTCAACCACTTAATACTTCTCTGACGATACTCTTCTCCTGTTGGTCCGGTAACAGTAAAGAGAATCTCAATCATGGTCAGTTGGGTCTCAGGATCCTCCTCCAGCATATAACGATCAAACATGCTGAAAACTTCTGTTGGTGTTTTCTGTGCTACAGCAATAAATATGTCTATAACATGTTTTTTTTTAGAATAATAGTCACCGTCGCTCAATGCAAGCTCATGCATCATGTCAGATATTTGTAAATTTAAAATAACATGAGCAGGATGTTCATCAGAGAATGGATGTATCAACCCTCCAGCTTTGACTAGGACTTTCACAATATCACCTCTCTTACTGATGGAAGCAACCTGAACTGGTGTCATAGCGCGGGGACCATTTGCAAGGAAATCTGGATTTGCTCCTGCTTTAATCAGTTTGTGCACAAAATCAAGTGGTGTTTTGTAAAAGGGGGCATAATGCAGAGGGGTCCAGTTTTTCGTGGATAACTGATCTGGGTTTGCACGCTCTTTCAGAAGGAATGCAAAAATGTCGTCCTTGTGAAATGCCACAGCAGCACTTAAAGGACATATATGACTGTTGAGCTCTTTGCATGGGTAAAGGCCATTGATGTCTTTGCCTCGGATTGATTTCTTGAACTTCTTGAGGTCGCCACTCATAATGAGCTGTATTATGGGATGTGTTTCTGTTGGGACAGATGTGGTCCCTGGTGGAACCTCTCGGAGCTCATTATTCATGCTCTGTGCTACCGGATCCATTTCTTTGCTTCAGAATAGCTGTGGTTGGACGAAGAAAAAAGTGTTCAATACAATTATTCAAACATTGAATATGTATTTAAATTAAGCTCCACAGGCGTCAGTGCTCTACAAGATGGGTTTGTTTTAGAAATGTGAGGTTGCTGTGTAATCATTGGTGTAGATTAAGTACATTTACGGAAGTACTGTATACCATTTTAAGCACTTTTACGTAATTTGAGCATTCATTTTATACTTTATTCTTCTACTCCACTACATCAGAGAGAAACATACTGACTAAGTTCAGAGTTACTCTGCTTGTGTAGAATATTATTACCAGTAAAACGCCTTAAAGCCAAGGCGAGAAGCGACCGCAGGTCTGAAGCAAAGGCTGTGCAAAGCACACGAAAATATACACTTCACAGAGTATAGACCACTTGGAATTATACAAATCGTTTGAGGATTGACAGAGTCTGGCACGAGTGAAATCTCAACTTTGTGTGTGTGTGTGTGTGTGTGTGTGTGTGTGTGTGTGTGTGTGTGTGTGTGTGTGTTCTTTATAATCTTAATACTTAGGCACAATCCAACTATTTTACAAGAACAATCTTGATGTAACTAAGAGATTCGACGAGTTAGCTATATTTTATATACAGAGATTTAGAAAGAATAAGCAAAAGTCGTGATGCGTCATTTCCTGGTTTAATGCGGGGTCGCTTAGCACTCCGCTGTTTGTATTCGGAGCTGAGTAGCTGACACTTTCTGGAGGGGGGGCGGTGGCTTTACAGGCTTCTGCCGGCGTGTGTGTGTGTGTGTGTGTGTGTGTGTGTGTGTGTGTGTGTGTGTGTGTGTGTGTGTGTGTGTGTGTGTGTGTGTGTGTGTGTGTGTGTGTGTGTGTGTGTGTGTGTGTGTGTGTGTGTGTGTGTGTGGTGGCAAAACACGTGTCGCCCATCTCTGTCATTTCTTGACCTTTTTGGACTCGGGGCGGCTCGCCGGAACCGGGCCGGTACCCTGGGCGGCGTGGGCGCGTTCGCACGGGTGTGATTTTACTTATCTACAAGCTGTGCATTGTGATGTGACACATTGTGAGGTTGTAGATCGGCTATTTTTGAAAGATTTCTTTAACTTATCCTGAACATCTTTGGGACATTATGTCCTTTTTATATCTAGTACTTTTTACTGTAGGTACTTTTAGTACATATCAATGACGATACATGTATAGTTTTGCTCAAATAACAATTTAAGTACATTACTTTTACTTAGTAGGCTAGTATTTGTTCATAGATTTTTGTTTTATTTAAGTAAAAAGTATCAATACCACAGAATACTTTCTCCACCACTGTGACCCCTTTTCCACCGGTTGGTTCCCAATGTTGGTTCAGTTCTTTTTGGTTCTTCCATGAGCCAGAGCTCCAAAATTGGAACGTTAATTATGAATTGAGTGGGAAAAACTATACCTGTATTAAATTGTTTATAAGATTTATTTTGCACATTTTCCTATATAATGCCTTATTTGCATATTATTTAAATTTTAAAATTTGTAATACAACAAATCATTGTCTTCGTGTAAGTAATCAACCCGGGAAATGTCATGGTGATAACAATCTAATCTAGGTAGGGTTTTTCCCCCACTCAATTCATGATTAATGTTCCAATTGTGGAGCTCTGGCTCATGGACTAAGAACCAAAAAGAACTGAACCGGTTCCTATTGGGAACCAACCGGTGGAAAAGGGGTCTGTGTGTAACATGTCAAGCAAGTTCTACATACTTGAAATATATGTTGTATCAGACCTGCCTCAACCTCTCCAACCAGATGAGATATCCTACAGTAGGCCTAGGTTCACCAAGTGAATGTTGGTTGCAACTATTCTTTCTGTCCCACAAAATAACCACTATAAAAATGAATCTATATCTTTATGGGCCCTGCATGTGTTTACAAGCCACTTGGATTAGATACACAGTCTGTCAGGAGTTTCAATGGCTGCACTTGAAATACATGTCCAAAGTCTCTTTATGGTTATGAGTTTAAAAAGCAGGTGGCTTGCGCACATCCAGTTCCTGGCTGGTGCTGGACAAAGGTGTTGTGTAAAGGGTTAACACTGACAAAAGGTAGATACATACAGGGAAGAGTTGTCCGCACACAGGCTTTGCTCTAGTGGTGTTTTATTGTTGTTAAAACACCATAAATTAAGTAAGGTACCCACATCTCTATATGATGTGGACATGGCCACTAATCAGACCCTTTTGGGTATCTATTCAAGATGAAATTCTGAAACTGATCGGAATTAGAATACCATTAGATCCAATTCACTACATCTTAGGGGCAGACATAATTACCATACTAACTAAAAGTAACAAACATCTAGTACGAGCCTGGCTCTATGCTGCTCGGCTGTCAATCCTTCATAAATGGATAGATGACAGCCCTCCTAGTGTTATATTCTTCACTTGCACAATGTAGCAGGCGGGACTAAGGGGGACTTCCTGTTGGGATATCATATCAAGTGTTTTCTTCCTGTCCATCGGGAGTGCATGTAAGTCAGTCATTTTCTACGGACAATTATAGTATTTTCTCGTCACTTGTAATTTTTTAAATTACGTTTAAAAAAAATGTATTCATATGGTTCATTAATTTACCATTCGTTTTTATCGTAATGTTTTATTTAGGGGTTTTTTCTCAAGGGGAAAGTTGTATGCTCCAGTGCAGCAGCACAGACAGGCACTGGAGCATACAACTTTCCCCTTGAGAAAATACTATAATTGTCCGTAGAAAATGACTGACTTACATGCACTCCCGATGGACAGGAAGAAAACACTTGGGTGATATCCCAACAGGAAGTCCCCCTTAGTCCTGCCTCCTACATTGTGCAAGTGAAGAATTATGGTTTGAAAAAGTGCTACGCTTAATGCCATTGGAGAGGCTCTCATGTGTCCTACGGGGCAACCTGGCCGAATTCGTCGAATCATGGCTGCCTCTGGCGCCTCATATAGGGGATGAGTGGTCAAATGTTATGTGTATTGGAATGACCGAGGAGGCCAGTTAGACGACTCACCAATGAGGAGGTCAGACTTACATAATCTAAAAGATGATGGTGGCAGCTATATTGTGATTTCTAATATACTCAATTTGGTGTGAAACTCTAAATAGGTACTTATGATTTGTATATACTTTCTGTCCTTATGCCCCTTTGGCATATGTATTTTATGATTTGCATATACTTTTTGTTTTTGTCCTGTTATTGTACTGTCAACCCATTTGGGACTATGGTTGATCTCATGAATGTCTTATAGATCTTGATTTAAACCCCCAGAGAACCTCCAAGTGTTTAATAGAGAAAAAAAATAAAGAAAAAAAGACTGTTACAGAAGGGGGTTCCCGCCCAGAATGGGTTAAGTGTCGTATGTTGTGCCCGGCATGTGTCATAAGTTCATGTATTGTCCATGTCTTTTTCTGCTTAATAAAACATATTGAAACACAAAACACCATAAATTAAGGCACAACGTTTCAACAGACGTTGTGCTATATTATAGTATAGATAGTACTTGAGTAAAATATGTACCGCTACTGCATTTTAAGGCTGTTTGGGACAAAAGGATTTGTCCAGTCTGAAGGAAGCCAGTTTTTGTGTACCTGTGGTCGTGCACAAGATCATGTAACAACTAACAATAAAGTACAACATTGAACCTTGAAGTCATAATGTCTATTCATTCTTTAAAACCATTTTCACAAAGAATATGTTGATGGTAGTAAACAAATAGTACAAGTCACAATGATAAAATAAATGGTGAATTAAACTTACAGTTTCTGGGTTTAGTCTTGACAGATGAACACGTCTGTCATCCAATCTGATCCACGTAAATCACACCTGTGTAGAGATTACAACCTGATGAATATGGACTTCCCTCTCTCTCTCTCTCTCTGTGTGGGCAGGGCATGTTTTTTTTATTAGCACACACACACACACACACACACACACACACACACACACACACACACACACACACACACACACACACACACACACACACACACACAGAGTAGTGGAACCTGCCCTCTACCTGGTATCTACCTAACAACGGGAAGAGTTAATATATAACAAATACTACTGTAAACGACACTACCTGCCCTGATGAATCATAGCAGCACTTTAAGTGTGGTAAAATGTGTAGGATTACTGTAAAGTGACAGGATGAGAAAGACTATAGTTGGGGATAACGTGGTTTATTACAAAATATGTAGATCAGGGATATTCATTTGGCAAACAAATCCATTTCCATCTCCGACCTAAAATCTAGTTTTGCTTGCATGATGATATATTTCACATTTTAGGGCTCCATCTTGCGCCACCCCCTTAGGGTTAAAGGGCCACTTCACCCCTTTTGCAACCAGATCTTATTTTAATGATGTTTGGGAGACAAGAAACACTGGGGTTTTTATGTGGGTAATATGTGTTTTTAGATATTTAACTATTTCAAAGTGTCCATGGGCTCCATGATGTCATGGACACTGGGCTCACTTATTTCCTGGACTACATGTTGTTTCAATAAGACAGCCCTCCCCCTATCCACAAGGAAGAGCAGTGGACCAAAGCATTATGGGAATTGTAGTCCAGGAAGGACGTGAGCCCAGTGTCCATGACATCATGGAGCCCATGGCCACTTTGAAATACTAAAATATCTGAAAACACTTATTACCCACATAAAAACCCCAGGAAAGTGTTTCTTGTCTCCCAAACATCATTAAAATAAGATCTGGTTGCAAAAGGGGTGAAGTGGCCCTTTAAGGGGTGGTGGATAAACCCTTATCCCTTATGCACCACCCCTTAGGGTTAAGGGGTGGTGGATAAACCCTTATCCACCACCCCTTAGGGTTAAGGGGTGGTGGATAAACCCTTATCCTTTATCCACCACCCCTTAGGGTTAAGGGGTGGTGGATAAACCCTTATCCCTTATGCACCACCCCTTAGGGTGCACAAAATCAAGTGGTGTTTTGTAAAATGAGGCATAATGCAGAGGGGTCAAGTTTTTCGTGGATAACTGATCTGTGTTTGCACGCTCTTTCAGAAGGAATGCAAAAATGTCCTCCTTGTGAAATGCCACAGCAGCACTTAAAGGACATATATGACTGTTGAGCTCTTTGCATGGGTAAAGGCCATTGATGTCTTTGCCTCCGATTGATTTCTTGAACTTCTTGAGGTCGCCACTCATAATGAGCTGTATTATGGGATGTGTTTCTGTTGGGACAAATGTGGTCCCTGGTGGAACCTCTCGGAGCTCATTATTCATGCTCTGTGCTACCGGATCCATTTCTTTGCTTCAGAATAGCTGTGGGTGCACGAAGAAAAACGTTTTCAATACATTTATTCAAACATGTATTATGTATTTAACTGAAGAAAGGTTCCGTTTTAGAAATGTAAGGTTGTTGTGTAATCATTGGTTGAAAGAAAGTAAGTACATTTACTCAAGTACTGAATACCATTTTGAGGCAGTTTTACTTAATTTGAATACTGGTATCCATGTTTCAATACTTTATACTTTTACTCCACTACATCAGAGGCAAATATATTTACTGAGTTACTTAGATCGGCTATGTTTGAAAGATGTTTGACCCAAAAAAATAAAATAAAAACTTTTGAAATGAGACATTCTGCAGAATGAGAACTTTTACTTTTGATGAGAATACATCTGTACTTTTGCTTGAATAAAAATGTCAATACATGACTTATTACTTTCTTAGTAAGTATTTCTAGGGTTAGGGCCGAAGGTCGCAGTTAACTATGAAACCTTGTGCTTTTTGTCACGTCACGTCACTCACAATCCCCATACATTTTTGTCACTCATTTTGTCACGTCATGTTACTCTCAATGATACCTGTCCATTCACTGATACCTGTCCATTTAAACTCTAGATGGGCCTGCCCCAAAGTCATTTGTGCAGGCTAGCCGCACCCGGCAGCCGGCGAAAGCTATAGTTCTCAACAGGCCCTACCTGGGCCCTCATCAAACCCTGTACACTCAAGACACTGCCCCCGCTGCCACCCTTAGATCTCCATATATGGACCTGACCTGTTCTGACATTCTATATGTTGATCTGACCTCATCAAACCCTCTATACTCAAGACACGCTTCATATATGGCCAGTACACGCAACCTCTCCCTTTAGGGCAAGGTCGCTTCTCGCCCCCAGGCGTCTTACTGGTCTTTTGAAGTTGTACTTCATATAGGTATCAGACCTGTCATAGTCACTCAAACCATTTGAGATATACAGTGTGTGTGGATGAATGTGCACTGCACACACACACACACACACACACACACACACACACACACACACACACACACACACACTGAACTTCCTTATTAGACCTATTATTTTATGGGACAGAGAACAAGACTTAGCCTACTGTACAAACACACCTACTGTACAAACACAGCACTCAATAAACAAACTAAATGTTTCACCATCTTGTTTTACACAGACATTCTAATATGTTTAAACAGTGGTGAAGAATGTTTTACTTCAGTAAATGTATCAAAAATCACAATGTAGAAATACTCTGTTACAGGTAAAAGTCCAGTATTCAACATTTACTTGAGTGAAAGTATAAAACTATTGGCATCAAAATGTACTTAAAGTACCCAAACTAAAAGTGCTCATTATGCAGAAGGTCTCATTTCACAATGTATTATAAGCAGATCTACAAGTACAGTATATAGGTAACTCTTAACTGGTAACTAAAGTTTTCAAATAATTAAAGAATAGATAAATAATAATATAAATATAATATAGATAAATTGGGGTCCCAGGGATAGAAATGCCATTAAATGGGGGTCCGTAGCCTAATTCAGGTCAAACCTGGGGCTCCTTGAAATGAAAATCGGTGAAAAGTCACTGCCAGCCGTAAAGTTATTCTCTTATGGGGCTTGCTTGGCATATATTTTCAAATAGGAGCTAATGAGTGTCAATTTGGGGGTCCTTGACATGAAAAGGTTTGGGAACCACTGACTTAAGTAGACCAGTAGTTGAGTAAAATATGTACTGCTACTGCATTCTAAGGCTGTTTGGACAAAAGGATTTGTCCAGTCTGAAGGAAGCCAAGCCCGTTTTACTCTCATGTACCTGTGGCTGTGCACAAGATGGAACAACTAACAATAAAGTACAACATTGAACCTTGAAGTCATAATGTCTATTCATTCTTTAAAACAGTTTTCACAAAGAATATGTACAAATAGTACAAGTCACAACTCCTCAGGTGTATCTGACAGCCTGTAGTGTAAGCATTGAGAATAAAAAATGATAAAATAAATGAATTAAACTTACAGTTTCTATCTTGACAGATGAACACGTCTGATGATTACAACCTGATCAATATAATATGGTCTCTCTCTCTCTCTCTGTGTGTGTGTGTGTGTGTGTGTGTGTGTGTGTGTGTGTGTGTGTGTGTGTGTGTGTGTGTGTGTGTGTGTGTGTGTGTGTGTGTGTGTGTGTGTGTGTGTGTGTGTGTGTGTGTGTGTGTGTGTTGGGCAGGGCATGTTTTATTTGCATGTCACACACACACACACACACACACACACACACACACACACACACACACACACACACACACACACACACACACACACACACACACACACACACACACACACACACACACACAGTAGTGGAACCTGCCCTACTGGTATCTACCTAACAAAGGGAAGAGTTAATATATAACAAATACTACTGCAAACGACACTCCCTGCCCTGATGAATCATAGCACTTTAAGTTATGACGTGTGGTAAAATGTGTAGGATTACTGTAAAGTGACAGGATGAGAAAGACTAGTTAGGGATAACGTGGTTTATTACAAAATATGTAGATCAGGGATATTCTTATCCCTTATCCCTAAACCTATTTGCCATTTTTTTACATAGTAAAATAGTTCAACTAGCCGATCTACATCTACACGTTGTGAGCTTGTAGATCAGCTATTTGAACTATTTTAAACGTTTTTTTTTTAATTAGTAAGAAATGGCAAAAAAAAGTTTAGGGATAAGGGTTAAGGTGTGGTGCAAAGATATAGCCCGTACAGTATTTTGCATTATGTGAAATAGTCCATAGACTCTATAGTCCAACTATATAGTCGACTATATTGTCCGTGGTTGGAATGTAAAAAATAAATGAAACTAGAAAAAGTGCCCCTCGGGGCACAGGTCTCCACCAGGGCAGGTCAGGTTGTGGCCTCCTGGTGGCGCTATAATAGGCCAATGTGAAAAGGGTGCCATTTCTTCATACGCCTTTGATGGCAATTGGATGATTTGAGGCATTTTGTTCCAAAAATGTGTTTTGCAAAAATCAACCTGTTGGTGGCGCTATAACAGGCCAATGTGAAAAGGGTGGGATATATTCCTCAGCCTAGTAAGAAAATGTGTGAAAGATTTCACGTAAATTGCATGCTGCGTTCATGATTTGAGGCTTTTGTTCAAAACAGGGCAATCTTGCAAACTGTGAAAGCCAATTATAGCCCATTAGGATGGAATATGAAATATCGGACAGATCCGACTTGAGCACATGACCATAGAGATACTGTGTAACGATTTGTGAGATTTTTGGACAGAATCTGGAGGAATAATATCAAAAAATGTGTTTTACAAAAGTCTGCCTCCTGGTGGCGCTATAAAAGGCAGATGCGGAAAATGCAGGTCAAAGGTTTATCCTTGGCCTCTAGGGAGTGTGCATGGAACGTTTCACGCAGATCGGTGCAGTTTTAGGTAAAAAATGTGAAAAGCTGCCTCATGGTGGTGCTATAACAGGCCGTTCTGGAAAATGTGGGGCAGAGGTTCATCGTTGGCATCCAGGGAGTGTGTGTGCAAAGTTTGGCATCGACCAGGTTAACGGTGCCGGAGATTAGCTGTTCACAGACGGACGGAAGGACGGACACACACACACACACACACACACACACACACACACACACGGACGGAGTGCAAAACATACTCTCTCCCCATGCCTTCGGCCTGGTGGAGACAAAAATCAAATCAAATCAAATCAAATCAAATCAAATCCACGTGTGAGGGAGACTGCGAAAATACATAATACAAAAAATAAAATAAATAAAAATAGTCAATTTTCAACATGGAAATGAAATAAGTGTGATTATCTCAAATTAGATGCTCAAACTTTCTTTTGTCACAAAACAATTACACGATGGGAACTATAGAGCACCGAAGTCCTGATGTCACTCGCTCATCCCCTCGATTCCCCTGGTTCACGGAAGTAATTTCTCAATAACATGGGGTGATCTTAATATCGTCTATAGAGCACCTGACGTCACTGTCAGTAGAAGGCGCCAGTCCACAGGTTCGTGTACTTTTTATTTGCTTTGTAATCCCCATAAGGGGATTTTAGATCGCCTCATATACGAACTGTGTTTGAAAAATAAACCTATCATCCCGGCCTTTTCACTCATATGGATATGAAGCATCGACTGAAGGTGGAAATGTAGAAATATACCCTAAGAGTAACACAATAAGCGTTAGAAACGAGTCAAACAACCCAGAGACTACATTTCCGGGTAGGCGGGTGGCTGCAGCTGCCCGCAACATAAACTGACATGTTAATTACGTTTTCTTTTTTTTTTGCTGAGCTTACTTCAACGAGGAATCTCAGGAACGCAATGTGTTGACAGCTCGGCGTGACGTATATTAGCAGCGACATTGCTTTCATATGTAGTTTCAAGGCATTTGCGGCCAAATTAATTCCATTTTCTCCAGAAACTGGCTGTATCAAATATGAATGGACATCATTAACGATGCACAGCCACCCCCCTGACAGAAAGGCCGGGATGATCAGTTTATTTTTCAAACACAGTTCTTATATGAAGCGACCTAAAATTGCCCTTTCACTGCAACTAAAAAATCATGAACCTGTGTACTGGCGCCCTCTACTGAAAGTAAGCATTGTGGTCCAAAAATAAACAAGCTGTCTCTGCGTTATTGTCAGTTAGGTGTCTCTGTATCGTTTACGACCGCCAGTCACTCATATATGATACAGTCTGTTTCTAGTGGAAATGTAATTCAGTAGCAGTAACAATAGCATTTTCTCTCAGTCAGTTGATTCTAAATATCCATATGAGTGAAACAGCCGGGAAGATTTGTTTATTTTTCAAACACAGTACTTATGAGGCGATCTAAAATCCCCCTATGGGGATTACAATGCAAATAAAAAGTACATGACCTGCCCACTTTGACAGACTGGAATGGCTTAGGGTCGACGAGTACAGCATCTTGCAATGGGTCTGGTCCACAAGATTCGATACTCCACCAAGATACCCATGTACCTGTCTAGAAAATTCCTTAATGTTAACGAAGTCCACACCCACAACACCAGAGGGAGTGCAAACGAACCATGTACAACCCAGATTCGGCACAAACAAGGGACTAATTTATTTTCGCTCCTATGCCACCAACAGTCATTAAGACATGCAAATCCCTTGACTCCTTCAAAACCGCTCTCAAAGGGCACCTACGGACAGCTGCAATTCGAAAATGGCCCCCGTAAAAAAAAAGATGAATCCCCCACCACCCCCCCCCCTTTTTTCCCTCACTGTATAATAGTGTATATGTCTCTTTTCCCTTTTTACCTCTATGATGAATTCCTGTTCTGTTCTTTGACTATATAGAAGTGTCTTTTTGTACGTCTCTAAATGTTTTGATGAATTGAACATGGTGGACCCTCTTGTAAACAAGTGTAATGCTTAATTGGGTCGTCCACTCACAGTTAACAGTCTTTGTATTGAGTTTGTGCTTGAAATGTACTGTAATTCTGCAAACTGTTAATACATATTTCAATCAATCAATCAATCAATCAAGTCCATGCGCAACGCAAGACGAACGCCTTACGATGAACGCCATACGACCTCCTCCCCAAAGACTCCATTAGCCTAGCTGCCTATAGCCTGCCCTATAGGATAGGTAGGCTAGTAAATCAGTGTAATTCATAACTGAAGAAAACCTACAGACTTGTTGGGTCTTATGATCAAAACAAGTTCATTATAAAATATAATGATGTGTAAAACAGAAAATAATTCTCTCTCTCTCTGCATCCTGGGAGGGAGGGGCGGGGCTATTTAAGTACTTGATTTGTTGCCCCACCCCCTTTATTTACACTGACACACCCCAAACAGACATGGAGCACTGTTACAAGCTGTGTGTGTTTGTTTCAAACTGTGTGTGTTTGTACTTTGTTACAAGCTCAGCTGTTTTGTTATAGTAAAAAGAGTCAACACATCTTGGACATCGACTAGAGCCTAGTAGAGTCATTCAGTGGTTTACTACAGTAGGACGTTGAAAAGAAGCTTCCAGCCTTCTAAACAAAGATTGTGTGCAAACAGATCGAGGCATCCATCCTTCCTTCCATCCCATCAAACTCAGGTGAGGTGTTAGCTTAGCTAATTAGCTGCTTTGCATGACAGGAATTGATTGAAAGAAGTGTGATTTCATGAAACTAAGTTATAGTCAGGATGAAGCGTTGCTGTTTTGTGTGATGTGATATGGAGTTAATATTATGTTGTATTGAATTATTTTGAGCTCTGTTGGATTGTGAGGCTGAGATGGAGGCATAGACTCGGTATAGCCGCAATTTGCAACTCTATTTTTATAATGGGATGAATCTAGAGTTGCAATACCCTCCATTGACTCCCCACTCATCATTTTGCGTTTGCGATCTGCTTGTCTTAAACTACGTTAAACTCACGAACATTGCAGCTGTAGTCCAAGCTTGAATTATTCTCTTTCAATCTGCAAAGCCTGTTTTTCATAAAAATCCCCCGTAGACATGTTATGAGCTACTTTCTGTCAAGAAATTCTGTGCAAGTGATTCTTTTTCTGTGTGGAGTTTGGAAGCGCTCGTCGTAAGTCACTGAACGTCCCTGCAGGCATCTGTTTCGCATTTGCACATAATGCAGGAGGCAGCAGCGCGACCCCTTATTCCAAACGGTAACAAGACAACTCACCCCTAAAGCCACTTTTGGTGAGTTGTCCAGACAACTCACCCCTAAACGTGAAGACATCTCACCCCTGCTTTTTTAGGGGTGAGATGTCTTCACTTTCCGGGGTGAGATGTCTTCACTTTTGGCCACTTTCGGGGTGAGATGTCTTCACGTTTAGGGGTGAGTTGTCAGGACAACTCACCAAAAGTCTGACTGAATATGTAGCCTTTGAGCTATACTTTACTGAATATTTCACAAGAATATAACACAAGAGTCAAATGTACGGTCAAATGTAATGTAGTTTATTTAAATATAGAAACATTGTAAACAAAGTTCAAACAGCAGTTTGTACAAAAAATATAAAAAAAAGGTAAACATCAAAAGTTTAGAAATTGTTGAAAATGTCTTTAAACAAAAGATCACCATGAATTCAAGGCGTGTGCGTGTGCGTGTGCGTGTGTGTGTGTGTGTGTGTGTGTGTGTGTGTGTGTGTGTGTGTGTGTGTGTGTGTGTGTGTGTGTGTGTGTGTGTGTGTGTGTGTGTGTGTGTGTGTGTGTGTGTGTGTGTGTGTGTGTGTGTGTGAACTTCTGAAGAAATGTGAACTGAACCCCTCTCAATTTGGTTACTAGATGGCTGTCACTTTTCTCTCATGCAACTAGCAGTAGCAAGATCATTGTCCGAAAGTTCGCTTCGTTTGGCAGGTGTGAAGGCTCATTCGAATCCTAATGCGCAGCAAAGAACCGCATTCTACTCCTCCCAAAAACGGGGGTTTCACTTCGCTTCCACGCGCACTTGATTTCGATTCGGTGCAGGTGGGAATGCAATCCGTAGCAAATAAAGGAAATGAAGCAAACTATCATGTGGCGGATAAGGAGCTAAACACAGTTGGAGACGGAGAAGGGATATTCATTTTACGCAGTGCAAAGATGTCCCGTTATCATGTGACGTGGTCAAATAAGGAGACCGAATTAAGCCCTCATCGAAATATGAGGACGAGCACATTAATCTATTGCTTAAGGAAACACATAAAAAACACTGCCGTGTACAGAATATTCTGTCTGTCTGTCGTGCGTGTCTGTCTGTCACTGTGTGGGGATCCGAGTGGAGACTTTCTTCATCTTGTTTAAATATAAATACTTCAAAATTAAAACACATGTTTAGCTCAGCATGATCTATAAACTGTATAGCTAACATGGAATATGCATAATAATTGTGATCGGATCATCAATGGGACTCTGGGAGTAGGCTATCTATACTATTGTAAACTTCGGATCATTTTGCGCTCCCGTCTCCGCTGTGCCTCGTTCATGTGCCCAAAAAAAAGAACAGTGGCGCGCACACACACACACACACAGTAAGTCTCCGACGACACACTGCATCCGTTACTCTCACTTTACGTGAAAAGTCTATTTTTTAACATCGGCTTCTGAACACATTGATAAAATTCCCTGCTACGTTTCCTTGCTGCGCCTGACACAGCCAGTGTGAAGGCAAACCGCATCAAATTAAATATGCAAGAATCCAAATTCTCCGCCCATACGCATTTGAGTCTACCGAAGTATTAGGTGAGAATGTGACCTAATTAGCAACTTTGTACAGCCGTCAGACTCTGCCTTTGAAGCGCAAACATTATCCACAAACGACCCCCCCCCCTCAATGCTGCATAGAGAGAGAGACGCTCTACTCCTTACAAGTGTTTCACCGGATTTTACTGTTAAATAAATAAATAATTAGCCATGACTGCGCACGTCTGTAGGAACCGATAGTTAGATCCGAAATTGAATTATGCCTACTGTAATGGGTGCCACGGAAAGTACAGACAACTCACCCCGCAATGTCAGAAAGTGAAGACAGCTCACCCCGGAAAGTAAAGACATCTCACCGGGGTGAGATGTCTTCACTTTCCGGGGTGAGCTGTCTTCACTTTCCGGGGTGAGCTGTCCGGGGTGAGCTGTCCGGACAACTCACCCCGACATGTCAAAAAGTGAAGACAACTCACCGGGGTGAGATGTCTCGTATTCATACAAACGAGCGCTTCCAAACTCCAGCATTTCTTCTTCTTGACAGAAAGTAGCTCATAACATGTCTACGGGGGATTTTTCTTTTGCAGATTGAAAGAGAATAATTCAAGCTTGGACTACAGCTGCAATGTTGGTGAGTTTAACGTAGTTTAAGACAAGCAGATCGCAAACGCAAAATGATGAGTGGGGAGTCAATGGAGGGTATTGCAACTCTAGATTCATCCCATTATAAAAAAAATCTAGAGTTGCAAATTGCGGCTAAGACTCAGTAGTTGAAGTAACCAAGTACTTTTATTTTTTGTCTTTTTTTTTATCCCCTTGGGTCCCCATTTGATTAGCTTAAGGTGCAATATTGTGATTTGGACACACACACACACACACACACACACACACACACACACGAGTCAAATTACTAATTGACATCACCTAACCTATAAGTGACTGTTAAGTTGTGTTCCTTGTGTACAACAGGGCATTTTTATTTTTGTTTAGTCAGTCTTTAGTTTGTCATATTTTAGTCACCTGGAATGTTTGTGTTAGTCTAGTAGTTTTAGTCGACTAAATCTACAGTTGATTTAGTCGAATCAAAGTATTTTGGCGGGCCTTGATGGCGCTGTAATGGCTGATTTTACCCTTAAAATAGCAGGTCTACAAGCTCACAGCGCGACGCATTGTGAGCTTGTAGATCTGCTATTTTCACCATGCAACCAAGTGTAAAATGACTTATACTGGATCTCTTGTCCACTAGTCCCTAACATTTTAGTCTAGTTTTTATTTGTTGACGAAATTGTCAGTATATTTAGTCTTAGTTTTAGTCATCATGGCTTAGTTTCATTTAGTTTCCATTTAGTTTTCGTCAGTGGAAAAAGGTAGTCGACAAATTTTTTTTGTCTTAGTTTTAGTTGACAAAATCAACAGTGATTTATTGACTATGGGGGGGAAGTTATATTATTGGTTGGTCACCTGCCTCCTTAGAGTATATATGAATAGAGACGGCACCCGAGTTCTCCTTCGATCCACTTGCATTAAGTTGCTCAGAAGCGCATGAGGCGATTTCACTCCTCCTTCCGGTTAGGAACAGAGTGCATTCTGGGATTGATTGGGCCAAAGACATGAACGCGCTGCCATTGCACTGAAACCGCGTTCACGTGTCATCATGAACGTGTGCAATGATAGTCAACGGACCAGTGCGTTCATGTTCTTGGCCCAGCGCTGCAATACCAAATTCGGCCACTATGTCCATTGCGCCTCAGGGATTCCTCCGGGTGCTGTCTCTATTCATATATACTCTAAGCCTGCCTCTCATCTGCAGTGCCGTGCTGGTAAACCTGTTGATTGGGAAGGTACCAAAGCACTGTGTAGAGGGGTGTTTTTTTTAGTGGTGCAACCACTCCTATAGACAGCTACAATATGTGTGTCCCTGGCTCTGTCCCTGTGTCCGAGCACGAAAATATATAGCGTTTTTTCACCACCAGGTGTCACTGTTGCACAGCCTAACACACAGACACACAGGCCAGGGAGGAGGGCTAGTACAGTACAGTATACCACTCACTTCAGACGGGTCTGATTTTTATTATTCATTTCTGAATGAATTGGGCCTTTTGAATATAGTGGAATCAGTTTGGAACTTTTATGATTACCAGTAATTAGTGTGGTTGCCCTAAAGGGGCAACCAGACTATTGTAATTGTAACACTTTATTATTTTTCCATTTACTGGAGTAACCCTAAACTTTGTATCACTACTCCTCCTACAGTTTTGACTGTACGCACTTGAGCCATATGTCAAATTGACCGGAAAAATCGGGAATCGTGTGCTTGCTCATTGCTAAGAGAAATATTGTATAGTTTAATTGATATTAATTTGTTTGTGCATTAAATTTCCCCATTGACATGAATGGGAAAATGCGAAAAATCACGTTCAAGTATTTTTTCCTCGGAGACCGTAAGGGCTATAGTTACAAAACTTGGAGGGATAATTCTTAATACTTACTAAAATTAATTAACTTATAATTATATCGGTCGGCCTCATGGTGGCGCTATAACAGCCCACTTTACGTTTTGGCTTATAACTCTTGAACCGTAGGTCGTAAATTCAAAATTATTTTTGCCCTGGATTCCTTGGGCCATGACGCATCTCCCCATATAGGCCACGCCCATTTGCGTCAGGATATATTTTCCGCCATTTTGAATTTTCTTCAAAACACACTTTAATTTTCGGATTCTACAGATTCTGTCCGAATCTCACAGAAATCGGTACACATGATCTCTGGACCTATCGGACCGCGTTTACATTTTTTTCAGATTTTTAGAATTTTTTTTTGTCACACATTGCGACATTTCTAGTTGTTCCACACTCCAGTAACTATAGTTCCACACTCACTCCAGAGGGCCACTATAGTTCCACACTCACTCCAGAGGGCCACTATAGTTCCACACTCACTCCAGAGGGCCACTATAGTTCCACACTCACTCCAGAGGGCCACTATAGTTCCACACTCACTTCAGAGGGCCACTATAATTCCACACTCACTCCAGAGGGCCACTATAGTTCCACACTCACTCCAGCGGGCCACTATAGTTCCACACTCACTCCAGAGGGCCACTATAGTTCCACACTCACTCCAGCGGGCCACTATAGTTCCACACTCACTCCAGAGGGCCACTATAGTTCCACACTCACTCCAGAGGGCCACTATATTTCCACATTCACTCCAGAGGGCCACTATATTTCCACATTCACTCCAGAGGGCCATATAGGCCTATCTCACAGCCCGCTTTTCACGCCCACTTCCGGTAAATAGTGGTGTCTTTAACATTAGCATTTACACGTTTTTTTCTCTGGAGAATCTAAGTACATTTTCTAATGTAAAAATGTGACAGACCAATATTATTATGAAGCAAACAAGATGGTAAATCAGCTCGAACAGATAGAACAAACCTTACCTTGAGAAAACAAAAGTTGTAGACTTCTTAAATTACCTCTGTTAACATGTAGCGTCTATGGAGTGACATCACGCTATCACCACTAACCCCAAAAGGGGGCGTATTAAGGGGGGCGGGGAAATTCTGTGAGATAGGCTTATTGCTGTCGTAGCAAAAATAGCCGATCTACAAGCTCAAAACGCTAGCGGATCTACAAGCTCATAGCGCGGCACTAGCTTGTAGATCTGCTTGTGGCGCAAATCTTTGAATATATATTCTTTCAGAGCAAACGTTTTTAACTCAAATCTTTGCTTCTGGGGGGGTCCCTGGAACTACATATTTTCAGATGGGGGTCGGTGGCCAATTACAGATAATTCTCGGGGTCCTTGACATGAAATATTGACTACCACTGATATAGAAACATGGGTATTTTCAGAAAACTGTCAAGACATTTGTTTAATTTTGACATCAGGCTTTGTACGATGTTGAGGTACTCATTGAGGGGTTCTAGCCCCTCCTATGCCCAGCTTTTAGTGTTTGTGTGGGCACAAACATTGGCTTGTGATTGGTCACCCCCCCATAGCTATGATTTGATTGGCTGTGCAAAGTTGAGGATAAAAGTGAGGGCAGAAAAGTGAAGACGCCAAAAGTGACTGGCCACTGTAGCCTGTAGACTTTTGTGATGATTTGATTGGCTGAGCACAGCATGTGATGTATGATGACGTACGATAAGAAATATGACGTAAATTAAACATCAAAACATTAAACGCCATTGACATTGAAGGGAAAACGTACGTCATATGTAAATGAGCAAATCAGCCAACCAATCACAGGCATTCTGATTGGCCAGTATGAGATGATGCATGAGCTAAAGAGATAAAAAATAAACAAATGTACTTGTGGACCTGGGGGGGTTTCTATGTTCACGCATAGAAAGGCAACTTTAGTGTTATGTGGAGTCATGTTGAATGCATGTATACAGGTTGTGTGCATCTGGATTTATTGGACTTGTTGAAGGTACAGTAGTAGTCTGTGGTCTATGCATCCATAGGGGTTGGTAATCCTAAAAGCTCAAAGTACATGTGATTTCTCCCCCAATATGTTACTGCAAGAACAGGTTAATTTGACTGGTTCCTTAACACCAGCGGTTTTCAACCCTTTTCATATCAAGGTCCATTATTTATTCAGCATTTGAGCCACGGAACCACCATTAAATGGAGTACAAATGTAACCAAATGGACCCTAACGAGTCCATTTGGTTCAATTTGTACACTCAGAGTAAAATTAACATTGATTTTACAATATAAATAGGGGGTCCCAGAGATAGAAATGCCATTAAATGGGGGGTCCGTAGACTAAATTAAACGGGTTGAGAATCACTGCTAGAGCCACAAAAATCTTCTCTTCTGGGACTCCCTGGCATATCCTTTCAAATGGGGGTCCACGGGCTAATTAGTGTCAATTTGGGGGTCCTTGACATGAAAAAGTTCAGCGCTGTATACATTTATATACTGTATATAACATGTCGACGATGGTAAAGTATCAGATCTACAAGCTCACATTGTAAAGTATCAGATCTACAAGCTCACATTGTAAAGTATCAGATCTACAAGCTCACATTGTAAAGTATCAGATCTACAAGCTCACATTGTAAAGTATCAGATCTACAATAATAATTCTTTGTTTGGCCCAAAACATTGTTTGTTGTCATGATTTGTCACGACAAGAGTTGGCGTAAACGTCTTTAAATAAATACTTTTTGAAAAGTCTGAGGAAAATTAACGGGGAATTATTTTCCGGTCTCTCGAGGGGGCGGGACTGCGACGCTCTATACAGCATGGAATTGTGGACAAAAAACAAAATCTTTAGTTTTGGGTCTGAGAGACTAGACCTCATCAAATAGTGGTTCCATGGCTCAAATGCAGAATAAATAGTGGGCCCTGGTATCAAAATGGTTGAAAACCACTGGTATAGTTGGTTACTTTTGACGCAGCAAACTTTATTAGTTTCTTCTAACTTTGTTAGTCTTTATTACTTGTAGGATAGTTTTAGGTTGAGACTGGCTCATGGACTATTACATCACCATGGTACATCGGTCAGAATATACAGACAAGGAGAGTTCCGTTTAAGCCTTTATTTTCCTTTGCACACACACACAAGCATTTAGGGTTGGGCAAGGAGGTGGTGAGGCATCACGGTTATGGTTTTTTACTAAAACGACAAGAGAAACATAATAATTATACAATTCAATAGTGCATATAACAATAAACAGACAATTAGGTACCTAAGACAATAATAAGCCTATCTCACAATTTCCCTGCCCCCCTAAACACGCCCCCTTTCGGGGTTAGTGGTGATAGCGTGACGTCACTCCATAGACGCTACATGTTAACAGAGGTAATTTAAGAAGTCTACAACTTTTGTTTTCTCAAGGTAAGGTTTGTTCTATCTGTTCGACCTGATTTACCATCTTGTTTGCTTCATAATAATATTGGTCTGTCACATTTTTACATTAGAAAATGTACTTAGATTCTCCAGAGAAAAAAAACGTGTAAATGCTCATGTTAAAGACGCCACTATTTACCGGAAGTGGGCGTGGAAAGCGGGCTGTGAGATAGGCCTATTAGACTCAAGGGGGGATGGGTAGGCCTACCACTACATATTAGGAGTATACAAACATGGGAAATAAACATTCAATATTATCTAATAAGTTACTAATTACTAATACTAAAGTGACTGTGCACTGCGCAATACACACACACTCACTAGAGTTTCAGGAAAACAGATAGATTACATTTAACACAAATAACCAATAAAATGCAATATACAAATGAACAAACTGAACTCACTTCAGTGACTCATAACCAAGGCCTGAGGCTCCAGGACAGAGGGCTCTCAGGTGGTGGAGTTGTTGCTGCTGACAAACAATGACTGCATGGACAGGCACTCGGGCAGTATATATAGCTGGCCACTGATTGAGGTGTGAGTGGGAGCAGGTGAGATTGCTGATTGAGAGGGAGTGACAGCAGGAAGTGGGTGGATCCAATCCATGAGTAGGCCACGGGGAGGGTTGCTGTTGATAACTAGGATGACTCTTTTCTACAATTAGTTTATTTTTTATTTGTCATTTTAGAAATATTTTCTTAAAAGTCCTTCTATAGAGCGTGGCAGTCCCGCCCCCTACGAGGACCCAGGAATAATTCCCCCTTAATTTCCCCCCATATAAGTATTTATTTAAAGACCTTTTAAGCCTCGTACAAAAGCCAACTCGAGTTGTGACAAATCATGACAACAAACACAATGTTTTGGGCCGAACAAATAATTAGAAATAAGAAAAAAAAACACTTTGTTGTTTTTCTTCTTTGTAATTATTTGTTAGGCCCCAAAATATTGTGTTTGTTTGTTATTTGTCACAAGTCGAGTTGGCTTTGTCCACGGCGTCTTTAAATAAATACTTTTTGAAAAGCCTATTAGGGAAAATGAACGGGGAATTCATTTCTGGGTCTCTCGCCGTCATGAAAGTTGGCAGGACTGCGACGCTCTATTAATGTAGTGGAGTAAAGGCATAACATTTGCTGGGTGGCTATGCCCGATTTTGGCCGAAATAATTTCTAACACTTCAAAAAAACACATTGCTTACTGGTTTCATTTTCTTTTCTTTTTTAAGGAAAATGATGCCTGGAAAGGAGCCAGCTTAGGTGGTTCGGGCATCTGGTTATGAGGCCTCTCGGACGTCTCCCTAGGGAGGTCCTCGATGCACGTCCCACTGGGAGGAGACCCCGGGGCAGACCAAGGCGCAGTTGGAGGAAACTCATCGACTCACTGGCCTTGGAACGTCTCGGGATCCCCCAGGAGGAAGTCACTAATGTTGCTCTGGAGAGGTAACTCTGGAGCACTCTGGTGGAGCTGTTGCCCCCGCGACCCGACTACGGATAAGCGGTTGAAGATGGATGTATGGATGATGCCTGGTACCCTTGATGTGTGGAATCGTCCTCAGAACGGCGGGGGTAGGGTCGAGGGTCTCCTCGCCCGGACAACGATAGTGGTACCTATCTTGTCTGGAATCCCCAGATGTACCTCTAAAGCCTGGGTACATTGAGGTACATTAGGCCCGTCACAATTATGTACTTTTGCTTTGAAATACATGATTAATAATTGTCGCTCGAATAAATTATCAATTCACGATTTAATTACGTCTGGCTTATTAAGGCTTTGTAAACAAACGCTGCGCAGATGACAAAATGACTTGCATAATTCAATAACTTAATACGTAAAAACTACGTGAATTGTGAAAGTAGCAGATCTACAAGATCAAACCGGTTTTGAGCTCCTAGATCTGCTACTTCCACTACTTTCCAACATGGAAACCATTATGACGATTATGACTTACAATTATGTTATCCCCAAAGTATTGCGACTATCACAAATACTTTTTATGTAATAATTGTGATGGGCCTAAAGGGGGGGGGGGGGGGGGGGGGATCGGTGTGTGCGTGCGTGCGTGCGTGTGTGTGTGTGTGCGAGTGTGTGTGTGTGTGTGTGTGTGTTGAAGCAGTGTGTTTTTGATTGGCCCGACTCTGAGTCTACGAGTATGTTGAAATTGGGGCCCGACGTAGAATCTACGTCAACTACGCTAGATCTACGTCAAATCTACCCCTGAATCTACGTTGTTGAGATGGCCAAATGTTTCTCTTGTCTGTTGTTGTTTCCTTCCCGCCAGGTTGGCCAAATGTTGTAATTTCTGTTTAATTAACCTTTTTTGTAGTACTTTTCAGGTGGCAAACATTGAATCTCTTCTAAATTAAGAGATATGAATTAATGCAGGTCCATACCGTGTTACCCTAAATAGCTTTTAGGACATTGTAGTGGTGTGGCTGTAAATGGAAGGGCGTGCGTGGGTGCGTGTTTCATTCAATGCCACCGACACCAAGAACTCCGGCCAAAAAGCTTACAGTACTGTGGCAACCAACACACGGGCATCGATCGAGAGGACGTCCCACACCTACCTCCTACGTGGACGTACTAAAGAAAGATGCTGGTGCAGAAAGCACAAATGAGCTGGCCAGATGTATGGAGAACCGAGATGACTGGAGACGCCGATGGAGGGCTCGTCTGAGGACGACGTAGAGAGAGAATTTCTAACCATTGGATATAACTATTTTTTGATTTCTCGCCCACCTTTGGAGTCCCATCATGGCAAGGTAACTATATAACCTATAGTATGTGGATTAAGGGCATCTGCTAAATGCTTAAATTGTACATTGTTGATAAAATAATATGAATATATGTTATATACATTATCCACATGTACAATTTAGGCATTAAGCAGATCCCTTAATCCAACAATTTACAGTAAGCAAAGAACAACACATGGTATTACATCAAATGCATACAAATAGTCATCAAGAATCCCACATAAGCTAAGAACCTAACATCCATCTAGGAGTGGTATATCTATATAATGAAACTATACATTATAGACTAGTGAACTTGGCCAGTTCCCACTTGAAAAAGAGACACAAGTCTCAATGTGTTTTTACTGATTGCAAAAAAAGGTTGTCAACATAACATGCTATCTGAATGACATAAGTTGAGCCTTTGCATACACCTGTAGGGTCGTCGAGGCTAGGGCAAGTGCTACGGCAACTGATACGATGTAATAATGGACATTTTTATTTTTTATTTCTTTCTCTTTCTCTCAAGGCTGCAGAGCTTATCAGTTGAAGCTATATATTAAATGACAGATCACTTACTACGTCAACAGAAGACGATGCTACAGATCTTGAGCCGCTGACTCCTAACCCGATCCAGAAGAACACAGTTTGCCGGCCACTGCTACAGAGCTGACAATGAGGTTTATCTTTCCTTCTCTGGAATCCTGCCGCAAAACAGACCAGAGGTAGAAAACTGTCATTCCCTGATGTCATCGCTAATAGGGACACATGCATCAGTGAGCAGGAACTGGGGATGGCAATGAAGGATAGGAAAGTCTGGTGTGGCATTGTGGAATCCATGATCTCGACGCCGTTGCAAAATGATGATTGCTAATGAAGTCATGCTACTTGGGCTGCTCATAAAAGAAGATTGATATGAGGAAAATATACCAGCATTCCACCAAAACCTGCACATCGACTAGCCAGTGAGCTTGGCCAGGACAAAATCCACAGTAAGAGAGGGCAAACGTGCTGGGCTGGATGTCATTCCCCCAATGGTCCTGAAGAACTCATCTCGACCTAACGTCATCCCGGTGCCTAAAGCTGAAGACCTCTCAAAATGGACCACAAAGGTCCATCCATCTTCAACAGCTTATCCGTAGTCGGGTCGTTGGGGCAACAGCTCCACCAGAGAGCTCCAGACTTCCCTCTCCAAAGCAACATCAGTAACTTAATTCTGGGGGATCCCGAGGCGTTCCTGGAAGGTTTTGAATATGTAATTCCTCCATCTCATCATTGGGCGCTCGAGAGGAATCCTAACCAGATGTCCGAACCACCTAAGCTGGCTCCGTTCCAAGTGAAGAAGCAGCGACTCTACTCCAGAGTGCTCGACTGAACTTCTCACCCTATCTCTGAGGGAGATGCCAGCCACCCGTTTGAGAAGTAATTTTGGCCGCTTATATCCGTGCCCCTATTCTTTTGGTCAGGACCCACATTTCATGACCATAGGTGAGTGTAGGAACAAAGATTGCTCTTTTCGTCACAACAGTGAGCGGAACAGTGACTGCAATACCGCCCCTGCCGCTCCGACTCTCTGGCTAATCTCCATCTCCGTCCTCCCCTCACTCGTGAACAAGACCCAGAGATCACCATTCGAGTGCCTTCGAGATCTGCGACACAAGCTGCTTCCACTGGTCTCTGTTGCTCATCGCCACACCAAGTTCATTCACAGTCAGACCTGTGTTCCTACTCGGAACATCTGGAAATGACGTGGCCTTTTGCTCTGTGGCAGTGTCCAGCAAAGCGGACTCTTCTTTGTGCCACAACAGAGATGGGAGGGATGATGCCTCCATAAACCTGAGCTTTAGTGGGATGGTCCTTCCATGAGAGGTTCTGGACACAAGTCTTGTGTATGTTCCCTCAAGATGATCCCGAAACTCCTTATTCATTGTCCATGTTTCGGCACCATGAAGAAAGATACTTTCCACACATGCTTTGAACAGGTTGCTCCTGAGATGTTTGACTGCCATATAAGATGTAGCTTATTACAAGCACCCCAGGCCTGTCCTTTCCTTGTCAGGAAGTCCTTTCTGCTACTGACTACATATGATCCAAGATATTTGAATTCCTCAGTTTCTTTGATGCCACAGCCGTCTATGGAGTGGATGTCTGGGTGATCAGAGTCTTCATTTAGAAGCAGTCTTTTTGGCATTCAGCCATAGGCAAGCTTTGGCTGCTGACACTTCTGGTGATAACAGCTCTTGAGCAGAGGATAGGTGTTCAGTCCGATGTACTCCAATTCTGACTGCGACGACCAGATCTGCCTATTGTGAGACCAGAAGATATGTTATCTATGGCTTGCCTAAGGACATAGTCAACAATGACAAAGGAAAAAAAGGAGCCAGTTTTCTGGAATTCCTTTGTTGGTCCCTCAGACAGGGTTCTCATACATCACTGCTATTGCTTTCACCATTTCTTCTGATATTCCATAGTTGAGCAGTACCTTTTTCCTACTTGGACTGCACAATCCGTCAGTTTCCTGCTGAGAACCATGGCCTTAGATTTAGAGATGCTGATCCTCATCCCAGCTGCCGTACACGACTGCAAACCGGTCCAGTGAGAGCTGAAGGTCATTTGCAAAAAGCAGCGAAGCAACCCTTGCTTAGGTTTACAACCGAATGATACTGAAAACAGGATTTGGCATGCCATCGAACCTCACCTGAGGGAGAACCAAAATGGCTTGAGAAGAAGGAATACTGTGGCCCAGAATGATCGAGGAGGTGAAAAAGGATAGACTGACTCCTGTACTGTACTTCGACTTCAAAGATCCATTTGACTTGATTCACAGAGGCACGATGGTGAAGATCCTTGAGGCCTGCGGTGTCCCTCCCAACTTACTCCAGGCGACAGATCATGTACGTAGGAACAAGGGCCAAGGTGGTGACCCGAGATGGCAACAGTGAGGAGTTTGACTTCCTTGGTGTAATGCAAGAACCCTTCCTCTTCATCATAGTCCTGGATTTTGTCTCAAGAACTGGGCTCATGGGTTAACTCAACGATCAAGGTCTCAAAGATAGGAAGTCACTTGCATGGACGGTCCTTAATGGCATGACCAGTGTATGGATCTCCAACCTCCCCATCCAATCAAACTGCTTCTTCTAAGAATGTACATGTTGCCAACAAGATCCTGTATGAGGGAATACCAAAGGTGAGCGAGAAAATGGCAGCAAGGAGAATGAGACTAACGGGACACTGCGAAAGACAACCCCAAGTGCTGTGGGAACCAACACACAGACATCTATCACGAGGACATTCCACACTATCATACGTGGATGTACTCAGGAGTGACTCAGGAGTGCAGAGTACCGACGAAATGGCCAAATCTATTGAGAACCGGCATGACTGGAAGCGACCATCGAGGGTTCGTCTGGACTCGTAATAAGAAGTGGAAACGGAGTAGTTACGATCATGGACGATTCAGAGTCCCCTATGCCTCCATGGAGCCAATGCTGCCCAGTGTCTCCTACACCTCCATATGGAGCCCATGCTGCCCAGTGTCTCCTACACCTCCATATGGAGTCACAACCATTGTCACCTGGCCGGTTTACTGCAGACTTACTACAGCTATCACAATGCACTATATTGTGTTTCGACCTCGGCGTCTCCACCCAAAAGCTGGTCTTCTAGGAATCTTCACCCAAACCCTGGTCTTCTAGGCGTCTCCACCCAAACCCTGGTCTTCTAGGCGTCTCCACCCAAACGCTGGTCTTCTAGGAATCTTCACCCACACCCTGGTCTTCTAGGCGTCTCCACCCAAACCCTGGTCTTCTAGGCGTCTCCACCCAAACGCTGGTCTTCTAGGAATCTTCACCCAAACCCTGGTGTTCTAAGAATCTCCACGCAAACCCTGGTCTTCTAGGAATCTCCACGCAAACCCTGGTGTTCTAGGAATCTCCACCCAAACCGTGGTCTTCTAGGAATCTCCACCCAAACCATGGTCTTCTAGGAATCTCCACGCAAACCCTGGTGTTCTAGGAATCTCCACCCAAACCGTGGTCTTCTAGGAATCTCCACCCAAACCATGGTCTTCTAGGAATCTCCACGCAAACCCTGGGGTTCTAGGAATCTTCACCCAAACCGTGGTCTTCTAGGAATCTCCACCCAAACCATGGTCTTCTAGGAATCTCCACCCAAACCATGGTCTTCTAGGAATCTCCACCCAAACCCTGGTCTTCTAGGCGTCTCCACCCAAACGCTGGTCTTCTAGGAATCTTCACCCAAACCCTGGTGTTCTAGGAATCTCCACCCAAACCGTGGTCTTCTAGGAATCTCCACCCAAACCATGGTCTTCTAGGAATCTCCACGCAAACCCTGGTGTTCTAGGAATCTCCACCCAAACCCTGGTCTTCTAGGAATCTCCACGCAAACCCTGGGGTTCTAGGAATCTCCACCCAAACCGTGGTCTTCTAGGAATCTCCACCCAAACCATGGTCTTCTAGGAATCTCCACCCAAACCATGGTCTTCTAGGAATCTCCACCCAAACCCTGGTCTTCTAGGCGTCTCCACCCAAACGCTGGTCTTCTAGGAATCTTCACCCAAACCCTGGTCTTCTAGGCGTCTCCACCCAAACCCTGGTCTTCTAGGCGTCTCCACCCAAACCCTGGTCTTCTAGGAATCTCCACCCAAACCCTGGTCTTCTAGGCGTCTCCACCCAAACCCTGGTCTTCTAGGAATCTTCACCCAAACCCTGGTGTTCTAGGAATCTCCACCCAAACGCTGGTCTTCTAGCAATCTCCACCCAAACCCTGGTCTTCGCTGCAGCCAAATCCTTGTGTAGAAAGCCCCCGTGGTCAAAAGGTTGATGCTTCTATTATCAAGACAATCTAGGGATCCTAGCTGGTTGCTTGAATCCCACCCCTATGCTCGACTTCCCTATCCTAGACGGATAGGGAAGCTACCCGCACTTCCTCGCCCCAAGGAAAGCCGCAACTATAACAGCGTTTCCTCCACACAGACTGAAGTCCCGCCACCCATACAACCAATAACCGATGCTCAGTTCCATCCCTGAGAACCTGTCTACAAAGGCATGGATGTAGTCCTCCTTGAGGCAGGAGTGGGACTCTGCTGGGCCCACACGTTGTCACTGCTACATCTGGGATCCAGGAGGAAGGTCTGCCACACAGACGACTGACCTTGTTGAACACACTGCGTACTGGGGTTGGGACAGAACATCCAAGAGGTAGTGGGGTCTGGCACACAGTACAGTATGCTTGAGCAGACTGCCGATCACATAACCACCTGTCCCCTTTTTATAGGCTACCATCGGAGGCCGGCCACTTTTGATGTGGTTGGCTGCCTTGAGACTAGGGCGTGGTGGCACGCTATTGAGTTGGGTGTCTTCTTTCGTGTATCATCGGATGTCCAAGTCTCATATTTTGTAATATGTCTTTGTAATAGAAGTAATATCTGTTTGCTTAGTGTAAAATGTGTCTCATGTTTATTGTAATATTATGCTTCATGTTGACTGTGATATTGTGCCCCATGTGTGCTGTGTTCTGCTCCCTCCACCTCCACTATGTGTTCTGTGTTCTGCTCCCTCCACCTCCACCATGTGTTCTGTGTTCTGCTCCCTCCACCTCCACCATGTGTTCTGTGTTCTCCCTCCACCTCCACCATGTGTTCTGTGTTCTGCTCCCTCCACCTCCACCATGTGTTCTGTGTTCTGCTCTCCACCTCCACCATGTGTTCTGTGTTCTGCTCCATCCACCTCCACCATGTGTTCTGTGTTCTGCTCCCTCCACCTCCACCATGTGTTCTGTGTTCTGCTCCCTCCACCTCCACCATGTGTTCTGTGTTCTCCCTCCACCTCCACCATGTGTTCTGTGTTCTGCTCCCTCCACCTCCACCATGTGTTCTGTGTTCTGCTCTCCACCTCCACCATGTGTTCTGTGTTCTGCTCCCTCCACCTCCACCATGTGTTCTGTGTTCTGCTCCCTCCACCTCCACCATGTGTTCTGTGTTCTGCTCCCTCCACCTCCACCATGTGTTCTGTGTTCTCCCTCCACCTCCACCAAATTGTGAAAAATGGAACCCTATAGCATGCGCTCCAAGCCGATGGACTATAGCCTGTCGCTTTTCCGTGATTTTCACTTTTTTAAAATTATTATTATTTTGTCAGTGAATGAGATCATCTTCTTTTATCAACCTTAAGTAACTCAAAAAGCAAAAGACTCTGGTATGGAACTCCTGGTTTACCAGGATGGGGTTCAACTCCCTGCAGTGTCCTGCTTGTGTTATATGGATGGGGTTCAACTCCCTGCAGTGTCCTGCTTGTGTTATATGGATGGGGTTCAACTCCCTGCTTGTTTTTTCAAATCGTTTTTTCCGTGACTTTTTCCTCTGAAATCCTCCTGAAAATGTCTCTGAGTCATTTTCGTCTTTTTTTCAAATCCTCAAAAATGATGCAAAACGGCATGCTATAGTATGCCGTTCGAGACCATGGGCTATAGCCCATCGTCCTGGAGTGATTTTCGTCTTTTTTTCAAATCCTCAAAAATGATGAAAAACTGCATGCTATAGTATGCCGTCCGATATGGGCTATAGCCCATGGTCCTAAATGATGAAAAAAGAGGATTTGACGAAAATTACTCCGACGATGGGCTATAGCCCATGGTCTCGGAGTGATTTTCGTCTTTTTTTCCAAATCCTCAAAAATGATGGAAAACGGCATGCTAAAACTAAAACATTTCAAAGATTCCTTTTCAGGCAAACATGTCCACCGTAAGAGGAACCTAAATAGGTTTGAATGGGGTTTCTAGGTGTAAGTATGTAGGGCTAGTAGCATGCCAAAGTTTGTGCTATTGCCATTGAGAATGCATTGGGCGTTTAAGTTAAATAACTCAAACTACAAAACATTAAAAGTAAAAAGTTCCAGCATGTGTCTCCACAGTAAGATGAATTTGAAACGGTGTGAATGCAGTTTCTAGGTGAAAGTGCTTTTTTGACGTGCCAATATCTGCCATTGAGCCCCATTGTAGATTTCTGAAAGCACTATATTTCTAAAACTATGAAACATTTCAAAGATTCCTTTTCAGGCAAACATGTCCACCGTAAGATTAACCTAAGTAGGTTTGAATGGGGTTTCTATGTGTAAGTATGTAGGACTAGTAGCGTGACGACGAGTATAATAAACTGGAAGAAAAGTAATGAGTGTGTGTGTTCTGGTCCTGTTGATTGAGCAGAGCAGGACCTATAAACCTTGAAGGTTTATAGGTCACAGAAGCACTACATGCTGCCCAGGCTGCTTCCCACTCTGCAGTCCTGATTCTCCTAGACCTATCAGCAGCATTTGACACAGTGAACCACCAGCTGCTCCTAGACACCCTAGCGGATCTAGGCATCGGCGGGACAGCACTAAAGTGGTTCTCTTCCTATCTCACCGACCGGACCTACCAGGTCTCCTGGAAAGGTCTGCTATCATCCCCCCGAACCCTCCAAACTGGGGTCCCACAGGGATCTGTACTTGGTCCTCTCCTTTTCTCACTGTACACTAAATCCCTTGGAACTATCATCTCTGCTCACAATATATCCTATCACTGCTATGCCGATGACACACAACTGTTTCTATCCTTCCCCCCCTCTGCCACCCAGGTGGAAGAGTGCATCACTGCATGCCTGGCTGACATCTCACAGTGGATGTCCTCCAACCACCTCAAGCTGAACCCAGACAAGACTGAGCTTCTCTTCTTCCCAGCTAAGTCCTGCCCTATGCGGGAGCTAACTTTTTCCGTAGACAACGCCCTGGTAACGTCTGTCCCAACAGCCAGGAACCTTGGTGTAGTCCTGGACAGTCAGCTCTCGTTCAAAACTCACATAAACCTTGAAGGTTTATAGGTCCTTCTCAGCTCAATCAACAGGACCAGAACACACCTGGGCTGGCTGCCAAGATCACATCCACCAATGGAAGCTCTTCTCCACTTTCTCCTCCCTCCTTAAGCCCCCTCCCCCCACTCAACCTTCATCTCTCACTGCTGATGTTTTTGTCAACTACTTTGAGAAGAAGGTTGATGATATCAGCAGCTCCTTCCCCCCCCTCCCCCATAAAGTGGCATCTGACTCAACCAACACTAACCCCAACATACCATGCATGTCCTCCTTCTCTCCTCTTTCCCCAGACGAGGTCCTACAACTAGTGACTTCCACTAGACCTACCACCTGTCCTCTCGACCCTGTCCCGTCTCCAATCTTCCAGACCATCGCACCTGATCTGCTCCCCTTCATCACCTCCATCATCAACACCTCAGTAACCTCAGGCTGCGTCCCATCTGCCCTCAAGTCAGCCAGAGTAACACCACTCCTCAAGAAACCAACCCTTGACCCCTCAGATGTCAAGAACTATAGACCGGTATCACTCCTTTCATTTCTGTCTAAAAGCATTGAACGTGTTGTCTCCAACCAGCTCTCTCTCCATCTCTCACAGAACAACCTGCTGGATCCCAACCAGTCCGGATTCAAAAAGGCCCACTCCACGGAAACTGCCCTGCTGGCAGTCACAGAAGCACTACATGCTGCCCAGGCTGCTTCCCACTCTGCAGTCCTGATTCTCCTAGACCTATCAGCAGCATTTGACACAGTGAACCACCAGCTGCTCCTAGACACCCTAGCGGATCTAGGCATCGGCGGGACAGCACTAAAGTGGTTCTCTTCCTATCTCACCGACCGGACCTACCAGGTCTCCTGGAAAGGTCTGCTATCATCCCCCCGAACCCTCCAAACTGGGGTCCCACAGGGATCTGTACTTGGTCCTCTCCTTTTCTCACTGTACACTAAATCCCTTGGAACTATCATCTCTGCTCACAATATATCCTATCACTGCTATGCCGATGACACACAACTGTTTCTATCCTTCCCCCCCTCTGCCACCCAGGTGGAAGAGTGCATCACTGCATGCCTGGCTGACATCTCACAGTGGATGTCCTCCAACCACCTCAAGCTGAACCCAGACAAGACTGAGCTTCTCTTCTTCCCAGCTAAGTCCTGCCCTATGCGGGAGCTAACTTTTTCCGTAGACAACGCCCTGGTAACGTCTGTCCCAACAGCCAGGAACCTTGGTGTAGTCCTGGACAGTCAGCTCTCGTTCAAAACTCACATCACAGCTGTCACTCGATCCTGTAGGTTCACACTCTATAACATACGACGAATTAGACCGTTCCTCACCCAGGAATCAGCCCAGCTCCTAATCCAGACAACAGTCTTGTCAAAACTTGACTATTGTAACTCCCTCCTCACTGGCCTACCGGCATGTGCACTTAAGCCTCTCCAACTGATCCAAAATGCCGCAGCTCGCTTGGTCTTCAACCAGCCCAAATTCTCACATGTCTCCCCCCTGCTCCGCTCCCTGCACTGGCTCCCGGTCGCTGCCCGCACAGAATACAAAACTCTGATGCTGGCATTTAAAGCAACCAAAGGTATGGCTCCCCCATATCTTGCATGATTGAACCCTACAAACCCTCCCGAGCACTCAGATCAGCCAACGCAGGGAAGCTGGAAGTACCCTCACTAAAAACGCCGGGACAACGCTCCACACGTCCCAAACTCTTCTCCCTTCTGGCCCCAAAACTGTGGAACGCACTTCCCGTTGGAATCAGAACTGCAGCATCACTCCCGATCTTCCGCCGTAGTTTGAAAACCCACCTTTTCAGACTCCACCATGGCCCATAGCACTTACCCTACCCCCTTAGACAGCACTTTTTTAGACTTAGATAGCATTTGAAACAGACTTATAGCATGTCATGTAGACAGCACAATAACAGTACAGCATAGTATAATATATATGTATAGCTTATATGTATAGTGATGACATATATAGATATGTTCTAGTTACGTTCTTAGCTTACGCATGTTTCTTGATAAATGCTGTTTATATATGTGATGTATTCCCATGCTTTTTGTTCTTGCTTAATGTAAGTCGCTCTGGATTAAGAGCGTCTGCTAAATGCCTAAATTGTAAATTGTAATGGGGAGGCTGTCTGTGTCCTGTCATGGTTTCTCCTCTGTATTATCTGATTAACATCCACGATAACACTTAAAAGCACTAAAGACACCTTTGATGCACAGCACCATTCAAATGCTCTGTACATGATCCCAAGGCCCCATTTGAAAAGTGACACCAAGAAAAAAAGACAAAAATCACTCCGAGACCATGGGCTATAGCCCATCGTCTCGGAGTCATTTTCGTCTTTTTTTCAAATCCTCAAAAATGATGGAAAACGGCATGCTATAGTATGCCGTTCGAGACCATGGGCTATAGCCCATCGTCTCGGAGTGATTTTCGTCTTTTTTTCAAATCCTCAACAATGATGAAAAACGGCATGCTATAGTATGCCGTTCGAGAACATGGGCTATAGCCCATCGTCTCGGAGTGATTTTCATCTTTTTTTCAAATCCTCAAAAATGTAGAAAAACGGCATGCTATAGTATGCCGTCCGATACGGGCTATAGCCCATGGTCATAAATGATGAAAAACGAGGATTTGAAAAAAAGACGAAAATGACTCTGAGACGATGGGCTATAGCCCATGGTCTCGGAGTCATTTACGTCTTTTTTTCAAATCCTGGCTGTCTGTGTCCTGTCATGGTTTCTCCTCTGTATTATCTGATTAACATCCACGATAGATAACACTTAAAAGCACTAAAGACACCTTTGATGCACAGCACCATTCAAATGCTCTGTACATGATCCCAAGGCCCCATTTGAAAAGTGACACCAAGAAGCACAACTTACAACCTAAAAATCACTGAGAGCTCAGTGGCACCCTTGTTAAAATGACGTCCATGTGAGCCAGAGGTTGTGAGTTCAAATCCAACTGAGTTCCTCCTGCTTTCACTCTGCAGCATCTTTTGGAGAATAACATCCAGAAGAGAACTGGAAAGCTGAGGAGATTCTCAGAGAGCATGGTGGCACTCTGTGATAAGCTGCTGTCTATGTGAGCCACAGGTCGTGGGTTCAAGTTCAGCCCATGGCCTCAGATGGCATACTATAGCATGCCATTTTTCATCATTTTTGAGGATTTGAAAAAAAGACAAAAATCACTCCGAGACCATGGGCTATAGCCCATCGCCTCGGAGTGATTTTCGTCTTTTTTTCAAATACTCAAAAATGATGGAAAACGGCATGCTATAGTATGCCGTCCGATTTGGGCTATAGCCCATGGTCAAAAATGATGAAAAACAAGGATTTGAAAAAAAGACGAAAATGACTCCGAGTGAGTGATTTTCGTCTTTTTTTCAAATCCTCAAAAATGATGCAAAACGGCATGCTATAGTATGCCGTTCGAGACCATGGGCTATAGCCCATCGTCTCGGAGTGATTTTCATTTTTTTTTTCAAATCCTCAAAAATGATGAAAAACGGCATGCTATAGTATGCCGTCCGATATGGGCTATAGCCCATGGTCATAAATGATGAAAAACGAGGATTTGAAAAAAAGACGAAAATGACTCCGTGACGATGGGCTATAGCCCATGGTCTCGGAGTGATTTTCGTCTTTTTTTCAAATCCTCAAAAATGATGCAAAACGGCATGCTATAGTATGCCGTTCGAGACCATGGGCTATAGCCCATGGTCATAAATGATGAAAAACGAGGATTTGAAAAAAAGACGAAAATGACTCCGAGACGATGGGCTATAGCCCATGGTCTCGGAGTCATTTTCGTCTTTTTTTCAAATCCTCAAAAATGATGAAAAACGGCATGCTATAGTATGCCGTCCGATATGGGCTATAGCCCATGGTCATAAATGATGAAAAACTAGGATTTGAAAAAAAAAACGAAAATGACTCCGAGACGATGGGCTATAGCCCATGGTCTCGGAGTGATTTGCGTCTTTTTTTCAAATCCTCAAAAATGATGGAAAAGGGCATGCTATAGTATGCCGTTCGAGACCATGGGCTAAAGCCCATCGTCTCGGAGTGATTTTCGTCTTTTTTTCAAATCCTCAAAAATGATGAAAAACGGCATGCTATAGTATGCCGTCCGGTATGGGCTATAGCCCATGGTCATAAATTATGAAAAACGAGGATTTGAAAAAAAGACGAAAATGACTCCGAGACGATGGGCTATAGCCCATGGTCTCGGAGTGATTTTCGTCTTTTTTTCAAATCCTCAAAAATGATGGAAAACGGCATGCTATAGTATGCCGTCCGATATGGGCTATAGCCCATGGTCATAAATGATGAAAAACGAGGATTTGAAAAAAAGACGAAAATGACTCCGAGACGATGGGCTATAGCCCATGGTCTCGGAGTGATTTTCGTCTTTTTTTCAAATCCTCAAAAATGATGGAAAACGGCATGCTATAGTATGCCGTTCGAGACCATGGGCTAAAGCCCATCGCCTCGGAGTGATTTTCGTCTTTTTTTCAAATCCTCAAAAATGATGGAAAACGGCATGCTATAGTATGCCGTCCGATTTGGGCTATAGCCCATGGTCAAAAATGATGAAAAACAAGGATTTGAAAAAAAGACGAAAATGACTCCGAGTGAGTGATTTTCGTCTTTTTTTCAAATCCTCAAAAATGATGCAAAACGGCATGCTATAGTATGCCGTTCGAGACCATGGGCTATAGCCCATCATCTCGGAGTGATTTTCATCTTTTTTTCAAATCCTCAAAAATGATGAAAAACGGCATGCTATAGTATGCCGTCCGATATGGGCTATAGCCCATGGTCATAAATGATGAAAAACGAGGATTTGAAAAAAAGACGAAAATGACTCCGTGACGATGGGCTATAGCCCATGGTCTCGGAGTGATTTTCGTCTTTTTTTCAAATCCTCAAAAATGATGCAAAACGGCATGCTATAGTATGCCGTTCGAGACCATGGGCTATAGCCCATCATCTCGGAGTGATTTTCATCTTTTTTTCAAATCCTCAAAAATGATGAAAAACGGCATGCTATAGTATGCCGTCCGATATGGGCTATAGCCCATGGTCATAAATGATGAAAAACGAGGATTTGAAAAAAAGACGAAAATGACTCCGTGACGATGGGCTATAGCCCATGGTCTCGGAGTGATTTTCGTCTTTTTTTCAAATCCTCAAAAATGATGCAAAACGGCATGCTATAGTATGCCGTTCGAGACCATGGGCTATAGCCCATGGTCATAAATGATGAAAAACGAGGATTTGAAAAAAAGACGAAAATGACTCCGAGACGATGGGCTATAGCCCATGGTCTCGGAGTGATTTTCGTCTTTTTTTCAAATCCTCAAAAATGATGGAAAAGGGCATGCTATAGTATGCCGTTCGAGACCATGGGCTAAAGCCCATCGTCTCGGAGTGATTTTCGTCTTTTTTTCAAATCCTCAAAAATGATGAAAAACGGCATGCTATAGTATGCCGTCCGGTATGGGCTATAGCCCATGGTCATAAATGATGAAAAACGAGGATTTGAAAAAAAGACGAAAATGACTCCGAGACGATGGGCTATAGCCCATGGTCTCGGAGTGATTTTCGTCTTTTTTTCAAATCCTCAAAAATGATGGAAAACGGCATGCTATAGTATGCCGTCCGATATGGGCTATAGCCCATGGTCATAAATGATGAAAAACGAGGATTTGAAAAAAAGACGAAAATTACTCCGAGACGATGGGCTATAGCCCATGGTCTCGGAGTGATTTTCTTCTTTTTTTCAAATCCTCAAAAATGATGGAAAACGGCATGCTATAGTATGCCGTTCGAGACCATGGGCTAAAGCCCATCGTCTCGGAGTGATTTTCGTCTTTTTTTCAAATCCTCAAAAATGATGAAAAACGGCATGCTATAGTATGCCGTCCGGTATGGGCTATAGCCCATGGTCATAAATGATGAAAAACGAGGATTTGAAAAAAAGACGAAAATGACTCCGAGACGATGGGCTATAGCCCATGGTCTCGGAGTGATTTTCGTCTTTTTTTCAAATCCTCAAAAATGATGGAAAACGGCATGCTATAGTATGCCGTTCGAGACCATGGGCTAAAGCCCATCGTCTCGGAGTGATTTTCGTCTTTTTTTCAAATCCTCAAAAATGATGAAAAACGGCATGCTATAGTATGCCGTCCGGTATGGGCTATAGCCCATGGTCATAAATTATGAAAAACGAGGATTTGAAAAAAAGACGAAAATGACTCCGAGACGATGGGCTATAGCCCATGGTCTCGGAGTCATTTTCGTCTTTTTTTCAAATCCTCAAAAATGATGGAAAACGGCATGCTATAGTATGCCGTTCGAGACCATGGGCTATAGCCCATCGTCTCGGAGTGATTTTCGTCTTTTTTTCAAATCTTGGCTGTCTGTGTCCTGTCATGGTTTCTCCTCTGTATTATCTGATTAACATCCACGATAACACTTAAAAGCACTAAAGACACCTTTGATGCACAGCACCATTCAAATGCTCTGTACATGATCCCAAGGCCCCATTTGAAAAGTGACACCAAGAACAACAACTTACAACCTAAAAATCACTGAGAGCTCAGTGGCACCCTTGTTAAGATCACGTCCATGTGAGCCAGAGGTTGTGAGTTCAAATCCAGCTGAGTTCCTCCTGCTTTCACTCTGCAGCATCTTTTGGAGAATAACATCCAGAAGAGAACTGGAAAGCTGAGGAGATTCTCAGAGAGCATGGTGGCACTCTGTGATAAGCTTCTGTCTATGTGAGCCACAGGTCGTGGGTTCAAGTTCAGCCCATGTCCTCAGATGGCATACTATAGCATGCCATATTTCATCATTTTTGAGGATTTAAAAAAAAGACAAAAATCACTCCGAGACCATGGGCTATAGCCCATCGCCTCGTAGTCATTTTCGTCTTTTTTTCAAATCCTCAAAAATGATGAAAAACGGCATGCTATAGTATGCCGTCCGATTTGGGCTACAGCCCATGGTCAAAAATGATGAAAAACGAGGATTTGAAAAAAAGACGAAAATGACACCGAGACGATGGGCTACAGCCCATGGTCTCGGAGTTATTTTCGTCTTTTTTTCAAATCCTCAAAAATGATGAAAAAGGGCATGCTATAGTATGCCGTCCGATATGGGCTATAGCCCATGGTCATAAATGATGAAAAACTAGGATTTGAAAAAAAAACGAAAATGACTCCGAGACGATGGGCTATAGCCCATGGTCTCGGAGTGATTTTCGTCTTTTTTTCAAATCCTCAAAAATGATGGAAAAGGGCATGCTATAGTATGCCGTTCGAGACCATGGGCTAAAGCCCATCGTCTCGGAGTGATTTTCGTCTTTTTTTCAAATCCTCAAAAATGATGGAAAACGGCATGCTATAGTATGCCGTCCGGTATGGGCTATAGCCCAAGGTCATAAATTATGAAAAACGAGGATTTGAAAAAAATACGAAAATGACTCCGAGACGATGGGCTATAGCCCATGGTCTCGGAGTGATTTTCGTCTTTTTTTCAAATCCTCAAAAATGATGGAAAACGGCATGCTATAGTATGCCGTCCGATATGGGCTATAGCCCATGGTCATAAATGATGAAAAACGAGGATTTGAAAAAAAGACGAAAATGACTCCGAGACGATGGGCTATAGCCCATGGTCTCGGAGTGATTTTCGTCTTTTTTTCAAATCCTCAAAAATGATGTAAAACGGCATGCTATAGTATGCCGTTCGAGACCATGGGCTAAAGCCCATCGTCTCGGAGTGATTTTCGTCTTTTTTTCAAATCCTCAAAAATGATGAAAAAGGGCATGCTATAGTATGCCGTCCGATATGGGCTATAGCCCATGGTCATAAATGATGAAAAACTAGGATTTGAAAAAAAACCGAAAATGACTCCGAGACGATGGGCTATAGCCCATGGTCTCGGAGTGATTTTCGTCTTTTTTTCAAATCCTCAAAAATGATGGAAAAGGGCATGCTATAGTATGCCGTTCGAGACCATGGGCTAAAGCCCATCGTCGGAGTGATTTTCGTCTTTTTTTCAAATCCTCAAAAATGATGAAAAACGGCATGCTATAGTATGCCGTCCGGTATGGGCTATAGCCCATGGTCATAAATTATGAAAAACGAGGATTTGAAAAAAAGACGAAAATGACTCCGAGACGATGGGCTATAGCCCATGGTCTCGGAGTGATTTTCGTCTTTTTTTCAAATCCTCAAAAATGATGGAAAACGGCATGCTATAGTATGCCGTCCGATATGGGCTATAGCCCATGGTCATAAATGATGAAAAACGAGGATTTGAAAAAAAGACGAAAATGACTCCGAGACGATGGGCTATAGCCCATGGTCTCGGAGTGATTTTCGTCTTTTTTTCAAATCCTCAAAAATGATGTAAAACGGCATGCTATAGTATGCCGTTCGAGACCATGGGCTAAAGCCCATCGTCTCGGAGTGATTTTCGTCTTTTTTTCAAATCCTCAAAAATGATGAAAAACGGCATGCTATAGTATGCCGTCCGGTATGGGCTATAGCCCATGGTCATAAATTATGAAAAACGAGGATTTGAAAAAAAGTCGAAAATGACTCTGAGACGATGGGCTATAGCCCATGGTCTCGGAGTGATTTTCGTCTTTTTTTCAAATCCTCAAAAATGATGGAAAAGGGCATGCTATAGTATGCCGTTCGAGACCATGGGCTAAAGCCCATCGTCTCGGAGTGATTTTCGTCTTTTTTTCAAATCCTCAAAAATGATGAAAAACGGCATGCTATAGTATGCCGTCCGGTATGGGCTATAGCCCATGGTCATAAATTATGAAAAACGAGGATTTGAAAAAAATACGAAAATGACTCCGAGACGATGGGCTATAGCCCATGGTCTCGGAGTGATTTTCGTCTTTTTTTCAAATCCTCAAAAATGATGGAAAACGGCATGCTATAGTATGCCGTCCGATATGGGCTATAGCCCATGGTCATAAATGATGAAAAACGAGGATTTGAAAAAAAGACGAAAATGACTCCGAGACGATGGGCTATAGCCCATGGTCTCGGAGTGATTTTCGTCTTTTTTTCAAATCCTCAAAAATGATGTAAAACGGCATGCTATAGTATGCCGTTCGAGACCATGGGCTAAAGCCCATCGTCTCGGAGTGATTTTCGTCTTTTTTTCAAATCCTCAAAAATGATGAAAAACGGCATGCTATAGTATGCCGTCCGGTATGGGCTATAGCCCATGGTCATAAATTATGAAAAACGAGGATTTGAAAAAAAGTCGAAAATGACTCTGAGACGATGGGCTATAGCCCATGGTCTCGGAGTGATTTTCGTCTTTTTTTCAAATCCTCAAAAATGATGAAAAAGGGCATGCTATAGTATGCCGTCCGATATGGGCTATAGCCCATGGTCATAAATGATGAAAAACTAGGATTTGAAAAAAAAACGAAAATGACTCCGAGACGATGGGCTATAGCCCATGGTCTCGGAGTGATTTTCGTCTTTTTTTCAAATCCTCAAAAATGATGGAAAAGGGCATGCTATAGTATGCCGTTCGAGACCATGGGCTAAAGCCCATCGTCTCGGAGTGATTTTCGTCTTTTTTTCAAATCCTCAAAAATGATGAAAAACGGCATGCTATAGTATGCCGTCCGGTATGGGCTATAGCCCATGGTCATAAATTATGAAAAACGAGGATTTGAAAAAAAGACGAAAATGACTCCGAGACGATGGGCTATAGCCCATGGTCTCGGAGTGATTTTCGTCTTTTTTTCAAATCCTCAAAAATGATGGAAAACGGCATGCTATAGTATGCCGTCCGATATGGGCTATAGCCCATGGTCATAAATGATGAAAAACGAGGATTTGAAAAAAAGACGAAAATGACTCCGAGACGATGGGCTATAGCCCATGGTCTCGGAGTGATTTTCGTCTTTTTTTCAAATCCTCAAAAATGATGTAAAACGGCATGCTATAGTATGCCGTTCGAGACCATGGGCTAAAGCCCATCGTCTCGGAGTGATTTTCGTCTTTTTTTCAAATCCTCAAAAATGATGAAAAACGGCATGCTATAGTATGCCGTCCGGTATGGGCTATAGCCCATGGTCATAAATTATGAAAAACGAGGATTTGAAAAAAAGTCGAAAATGACTCTGAGACGATGGGCTAGAGCCCATGGTCTCGGAGTGATTTTCGTCTTTTTTTCAAATCCTCAAAAATGATGGAAAACGGCATGCTATAGTATGCCGTCCGATATGGGCTATAGCCCATGGTCATAAATGATGAAAAAAAAGGATTTGAAAAAAAGACGAAAATGACTCAGACGATGGGCTATAGCCCATGGTCTCGGAGTGATTTTTGTCTTTTTTTCAAATCCTCAAAAATGATGTAAAACGGCATGCTATAGTATGCCGTTCGAGACCATGGGCTAAAGCCCATCGTCTCGGAGTGATTTTCGTCTTTTCTTCAAATCCTCAAAAATGATGAAAAACGGCATGCTATAGTATGCCGTCCGATATGGGCTATAGCCCATGGTCATAAATTAAGAAAAACGAGGATTTGAAAAAAAGACGAAAATGACTCCGAGACGATGGGCTATAGCCCATGGTCTCGGAGTGATTTTCGTCTTTTTTTCAAATCCTCAAAAATGATGAAAAACGGCATGCTATAGTATGCCGTCTGGTATGGGCTATAGCCCATGGTCATAAATTATGAAAAACGAGGATTTGAAAAAAAGACGAAAATGACTCCGAGACGATGGGCTATAGCCCATGGTCTCGGAGTGATTTTCGTCTTTTTTTGCAAATCCTCAAAAATGATTGAAAACGGCATGCTATAGTATGCCGTCCGATATGGGCTATAGCCCATGGTCATAAATTATGAAAAACGAGGATTTGAAAAAAAGACGAAAATGACTCCGAGACGATGGGCTATAGCCCATGGTCTCGGAGTGATTTTCGTCTTTTTTTGCAAATCCTCAAAAATTATGTAAAACGGCATGCTATAGTATGCCGTTCGAGACCATGGGCTATAGCCCATCGTCTCGGAGTGATTTTCGTCTTTTTTTCAAATCCTCAAAAATGATGCAAAATGGCATGCTATAGTATGCCGTTCGAGACCATGGGCTATAGCCCATCGTCTCGGAGTGATTTTCGTCTTTTCTTCAAATCCTCAAAAATGATGAAAAACGGCATGCTATAGTATGCCGTTCGAGACCATGGGCTATAGCCCATCGTCTCGGAGTGATTTTCGTCTTTTCTTCAAATCCTCAAAAATGATGAAAAACGGCATGCTATAGTATGCCGTCCGATATGGGCTATAGCCCATGGTCATAAATTATGAAAAACGAGGATTTGAAAAAAATACGAAAATGACTCCGAGACGATGGGCTATAGCCCATGGTCTCGGAGTGATTTTCGTCTTTTTTTCAAATCCTCAAAAATGATGGAAAACGGCATGCTATAGTATGCCGTCCGATATGGCTATAGCCCATGGTCATAAATGATGAAAAACGAGGATTTGAAAAAAAGACGAAAATGACTCCGAGACGATGGGCTATAGCCCATGGTCTCGGAGTGATTTTTGTCTTTTTTTCAAATCCTCAAAAATGATGTAAAACGGCATGCTATAGTATGCCGTTCGAGACCATGGGCTAAAGCCCATCGTCTCGGAGTGATTTTCGTCTTTTTTTCAAATCCTCAAAAATGATGAAAAACGGCATGCTATAGTATGCCGTCCGGTATGGGCTATAGCCCATGGTCATAAATTATGAAAAACGAGGATTTGAAAAAAAGTCGAAAAGGACTCTGAGACGATGGGCTATAGCCCATGGTCTCGGAGTCATTTTCGGCTTTTTTTCAAATCCTCAAAAATGATGGAAAACGGCATGCTATAGTATGCCGTTCGAGACCATGGGCTATAGCCCATCGTCTCGGAGTGATTTTCGTCTTTTTAAAAAATCCTGGCTGTCTGTGTCCTGTCATGGTTTCTCCTCTGTATTATCTGATTAACATCCACGATAACACTTCAAAGCACTAAAGACACCTTTGATGCACAGCACCATTCAAATGCTCTATACATGATCCCAAGGCCCCATTTGAAAAGTGACACCAAGAAGAACAACTTACAACCTAAAAATCACTGAGAGCTCAGTGGCACCCTTGTTAAGATGACGTCCATGTGAGCCAGAGGTTGTGAGTTCAAATCCAGCTGAGTTCCTCCTGCTTTCACTCTGCAGCATCTTTTGGAGAATAACATCCAGAAGAGAACTGGAAAGAGATGGAAAGCTGAGGAGATTCTCAGAGAGCATGGTGGCACTCTGTGATAAGCTTCTGTCTATGTGAGCCACAGGTCGTGGGTTCAAGTTCAGCCCATGGCCTCAGATGGCATACTATAGCATGCCATATTTCATAATTTTTGAGGATTTGAAAAAAAGACAAAAATCACTCCGAGACCATGGGCTATAGCCCATCGCCTCTTAGTCATTTTCGTCTTTTTTTCAAATCCTCAAAAATGATGAAAAACGGCATGCTATAGTATGCCGTCCGATTTGGGCTACAGCCCATGGTCAAAAATGATGAAAAACGAGGATTTGAAAAAAAGACGAAAATGACTCAGAGACGATGGGCTATAGCCCATGGTCTCGGAGTGATTTTCGTCTTTTTTTCAAATCCTCAAAAATGATGGAAAACGGCATGCTATAGTATGCCGTCCGATATGGGCTATAGCCCATGGTCATAAATGATGAAAAACGAGGATTTGAAAAAAAGACGAAAATGACTCCGAGACGATGGGCTATAGCCCATGGTCTCGGAGTGATTTTCGTCTTTTTTTCAAATCCTCAAAAATGATGTAAAACGGCATGCTATAGTATGCCGTTCGAGACCATGGGCTAAAGCCCATCGTCTCGGAGTGATTTTCGTCTTTTTTTCAAATCCTCAAAAATGATGAAAAACGGCATGCTATAGTATGCCGTCCGGTATGGGCTATAGCCCATGGTCATAAATTATGAAAAACGAGGATTTGAAAAAAAGTCGAAAATGACTCTGAGACGATGGGCTATAGCCCATGGTCTCGGAGTGATTTTCGTCTTTTTTTCAAATCCTCAAAAATGATGGAAAACGGCATGCTATAGTATGCCGTCCGATATGGGCTATAGCCCATGGTCATAAATGATGAAAAACGAGGATTTGAAAAAAAGACGAAAATGACTCAGACGATGGGCTATAGCCCATGGTCTCGGAGTGATTTTTGTCTTTTTTTCAAATCCTCAAAAATGATGTAAAACGGCATGCTATAGTATACCGTTCGAGACCATGGGCTAAAGCCCATCGTCTCGGAGTGATTTTCGTATTTTCTTCAAATCCTCAAAAATGATGAAAAACGGCATGCTATAGTATGCCGTCCGATATGGGCTATAGCCCATGGTCATAAATTAAGAAAAACGAGGATTTGAAAAAAAGACGAAAATTACTCTGAGACGATGGGCTATAGCCCATGGTCTCGGAGTGATTTTCGTCTTTTTTTCAAATCCTCAAAAATGATGAAAAAGGGCATGCTATAGTATGCCGTCCGATATGGGCTATAGCCCATGGTCATAAATGATGAAAAACTAGGATTTGAAAAAAAAACGAAAATGACTCCGAGACGATGGGCTATAGCCCATGGTCTCGGAGTGATTTTCGTCTTTTTTTCAAATCCTCAAAAATGATGGAAAAGGGCATGCTATAGTATGCCGTTCGAGACCATGGGCTAAAGCCCATCGTCTCGGAGTGATTTTCGTCTTTTTTTCAAATCCTCAAAAATGATGAAAAACGGCATGCTATAGTATGCCGTCTGGTATGGGCTATAGCCCATGGTCATAAATTATGAAAAACGAGGATTTGAAAAAAAGACGAAAATGACTCCGAGACGATGGGCTATATATAGCCCATGGTCTCGGAGTGATTTTCGTCTTTTTTTCAAATCCTCAAAAATGATGGAAAACGGCATGCTATAGTATGCCGTCCGATATGGGCTATAGCCCATGGTCATAAATGATGAAAAACGAGGATTTGAAAAAAAGACGAAAATGACTCCGAGACGATGGGCTATAGCCCATGGTCTCGGAGTGATTTTTGTCTTTTTTTCAAATCCTAAAAAATGATGTAAAACGGCATGCTATAGTATGCCGTTCGAGACCATGGGCTATAGCCCATCGTCTCGGAGTGATTTTCGTCTTTTTTTCAAATCCTCAAAAATGATGCAAAATGGCATGCTATAGTATGCCGTTCGAGACCATGGGCTATAGCCCATCGTCTCGGAGTGATTTTCGTCTTTTCTTCAAATCCTCAAAAATGATGAAAAACGGCATGCTATAGTATGCCGTTCGAGACCATGGGCTATAGCCCATCGTCTCGGAGTGATTTTCGTCTTTTCTTCAAATCCTCAAAAATGATGAAAAACGGCATGCTATAGTATGCCGTCCGATATGGGCTATAGCCCATGGTCATAAATGATGAAAAACGAGGATTTGAAAAAAAGACGAAAATGACTCTGAGACGATGGGCTATAGCCCATGGTCTCAGGGTGATTTTCGTCTTTTTTTCAAATCCTCAAAAATGATGAAAAAGGGCATGCTATAGTATGCCGTCCGATATGGGCTATAGCCCATGGTCATAAATGATGAAAAACGAGGATTTGAAAAAAAGACGAAAATGACTCCGTGACGATGGGCTATAGCCCATGGTCTCGGAGTGATTTTCGTCTTTTTTTCAAATCCTCAAAAATGATGCAAAACGGCATGCTATAGTATGCCGTTCGAGACCATGGGCTATAGCCCATGGTCATAAATGATGAAAAACGAGGATTTGAAAAAAAGACGAAAATGACTCCGAGACGATGGGCTATAGCCCATGGTCTCGGAGTGATTTTCGTCTTTTTTTCAAATCCTCAAAAATGATGGAAAAGGGCATGCTATAGTATGCCGTTCGAGACCATGGGCTAAAGCCCATCGTCTCGGAGTGATTTTCGTCTTTTTTTCAAATCCTCAAAAATGATGAAAAACGGCATGCTATAGTATGCCGTCCGGTATGGGCTATAGCCCATGGTCATAAATGATGAAAAACGAGGATTTGAAAAAAAGACGAAAATGACTCCGAGACGATGGGCTATAGCCCATGGTCTCGGAGTGATTTTCGTCTTTTTTTCAAATCCTCAAAAATGATGGAAAACGGCATGCTATAGTATGCCGTCCGATATGGGCTATAGCCCATGGTCATAAATGATGAAAAACGAGGATTTGAAAAAAAGACGAAAATGACTCCGAGACGATGGGCTATAGCCCATGGTCTCGGAGTGATTTTCGTCTTTTTTTCAAATCCTCAAAAATGATGAAAAACGGCATGCTATAGTATGCCGTCCGGTATGGGCTATAGCCCATGGTCATAAATTATGAAAAACGAGGATTTGAAAAAAAGACGAAAATGACTCCGAGACGATGGGCTATAGCCCATGGTCTCGGAGTGATTTTCGTCTTTTTTTCAAATCCTCAAAAATGATGGAAAACGGCATGCTATAGTATGCCGTCCGATATGGGCTATAGCCCATGGTCATAAATGATGAAAAACGAGGATTTGAAAAAAAGACGAAAATGACTCCGAGACGATGGGCTATAGCCCATGGTCTCGGAGTGATTTTCGTCTTTTTTTCAAATCCTCAAAAATGATGGAAAACGGCATGCTATAGTATGCCGTTCGAGACCATGGGCTAAAGCCCATCGTCTCGGAGTGATTTTCGTCTTTTTTTCAAATCCTCAAAAATGATGAAAAACGGCATGCTATAGTATGCCGTCCGGTATGGGCTATAGCCCATGGTCATAAATTATGAAAAACGAGGATTTGAAAAAAAGACGAAAATGACTCCGAGACGATGGGCTATAGCCCATGGTCTCGGAGTGATTTTCGTCTTTTTTTCAAATCCTCAAAAATGATGGAAAACGGCATGCTATAGTATGCCGTCCGATATGGGCTATAGCCCATGGTCATAAATGATGAAAAACGAGGATTTGAAAAAAAGACGAAAATGACTCCGAGACGATGGGCTATAGCCCATGGTCTCGGAGTCATTTTCGTCGTTTTTTCAAATCCTCAAAAATGATGGAAAACGGCATGCTATAGTATGCCGTTCGAGACCATGGGCTATAGCCCATCGTCTCGGAGTGATTTTCGTCTTTTTTTCAAATCTTGGCTGTCTGTGTCCTGTCATGGTTTCTCCTCTGTATTATCTGATTAACATCCACGATAACACTTAAAAGCACTAAAGACACCTTTGATGCACAGCACCATTCAAATGCTCTGTACATGATCCCAAGGCCCCATTTGAAAAGTGACACCAAGAACAACAACTTACAACCTAAAAATCACTGAGAGCTCAGTGGCACCCTTGTTAAGATCACGTCCATGTGAGCCAGAGGTTGTGAGTTCAAATCCAGCTGAGTTCCTCCTGCTTTCACTCTGCAGCATCTTTTGGAGAATAACATCCAGAAGAGAACTGGAAAGCTGAGGAGATTCTCAGAGAGCATGGTGGCACTCTGTGATAAGCTTCTGTCTATGTGAGCCACAGGTCGTGGGTTCAAGTTCAGCCCATGTCCTCAGATGGCATACTATAGCATGCCATATTTCATCATTTTTGAGGATTTTAAAAAAAGACAAAAATCACTCCGAGACCATGGGCTATAGCCCATCGCCTCGTAGTCATTTTCGTCTTTTTTTCAAATCCTCAAAAATGATGAAAAACGGCATGCTATAGTATGCCGTCCGATTTGGGCTACAGCCCATGGTCATAAATGATGAAAAACGAGGATTTGAAAAAAAGACGAAAATGACTCCGAGACGATGGGCTACAGCCCATGGTCTCGGAGTTATTTTCGTCTTTTTTTCAAATCCTCAAAAATGATGAAAAAGGGCATGCTATAGTATGCCGTCCGATATGGGCTATAGCCCATGGTCATAAATGATGAAAAACTAGGATTTGAAAAAAAAAACGAAAATGACTCCGAGACGATGGGCTATAGCCCATGGTCTCGGAGTGATTTTCGTCTTTTTTTCAAATCCTCAAAAATGATGGAAAAGGGCATGCTATAGTATGCCGTTCGAGACCATGGGCTAAAGCCCATCGTCTCGGAGTGATTTTCGTCTTTTTTTCAAATCCTCAAAAATGATGGAAAACGGCATGCTATAGTATGCCGTCCGATATGGGCTATAGCCCATGGTCATAAATGATGAAAAACGAGGATTTGAAAAAAAGACGAAAATTACTCCGAGACGATGGGCTATAGCCCATGGTCTCGGAGTGATTTTCGTCTTTTTTTCAAATCCTCAAAAATGATGGAAAACGGCATGCTATAGTATGCCGTTCGAGACCATGGGCTAAAGCCCATCGTCTCGGAGTGATTTTCGTCTTTTTTTCAAATCCTCAAAAATGATGAAAAACGGCATGCTATAGTATGCCGTCCGGTATGGGCTATAGCCCATGGTCATAAATTATGAAAAACGAGGATTTGAAAAAAAGACGAAAATGACTCCGAGACGATGGGCTATAGCCCATGGTCTCGGAGTGATTTTCGTCTTTTTTTCAAATCCTCAAAAATGATGGAAAACGGCATGCTATAGTATGCCGTCCGATATGGGCTATAGCCCATGGTCATAAATGATGAAAAACGAGGATTTGAAAAAAAGACGAAAATGACTCCGAGACGATGGGCTATAGCCCATGGTCTCGGAGTGATTTTCGTCTTTTTTTCAAATCCTCAAAAATGATGGAAAACGGCATGCTATAGTATGCCGTTCGAGACCATGGGCTAAAGCCCATCGTCTCGGAGTGATTTTCGTCTTTTTTTCAAATCCTCAAAAATGATGAAAAACGGCATGCTATAGTATGCCGTCCGGTATGGGCTATAGCCCATGGTCATAAATTATGAAAAACGAGGATTTGAAAAAAAGACGAAAATGACTCCGAGCGATGGGCTATAGCCCATGGTCTCGGAGTGATTTTCGTCTTTTTTTCAAATCCTCAAAAATGATGGAAAACGGCATGCTATAGTATGCCGTCCGATATGGGCTATAGCCCATGGTCATAAATGATGAAAAACGAGGATTTGAAAAAAAGACGAAAATGACTCCGAGACGATGGGCTATAGCCCATGGTCTCGGAGTCATTTTCGTCGTTTTTTCAAATCCTCAAAAATGATGGAAAACGGCATGCTATAGTATGCCGTTCGAGACCATGGGCTATAGCCCATCGTCTCGGAGTGATTTTCGTCTTTTTTTCAAATCTTGGCTGTCTGTGTCCTGTCATGGTTTCTCCTCTGTATTATCTGATTAACATCCACGATAACACTTAAAAGCACTAAAGACACCTTTGATGCACAGCACCATTCAAATGCTCTGTACATGATCCCAAGGCCCCATTTGAAAAGTGACACCAAGAACAACAACTTACAACCTAAAAATCACTGAGAGCTCAGTGGCACCCTTGTTAAGATCACGTCCATGTGAGCCAGAGGTTGTGAGTTCAAATCCAGCTGAGTTCCTCCTGCTTTCACTCTGCAGCATCTTTTGGAGAATAACATCCAGAAGAGAACTGGAAAGCTGAGGAGATTCTCAGAGAGCATGGTGGCACTCTGTGATAAGCTTCTGTCTATGTGAGCCACAGGTCGTGGGTTCAAGTTCAGCCCATGTCCTCAGATGGCATACTATAGCATGCCATATTTCATCATTTTTGAGGATTTTAAAAAAAGACAAAAATCACTCCGAGACCATGGGCTATAGCCCATCGCCTCGTAGTCATTTTCGTCTTTTTTTCAAATCCTCAAAAATGATGAAAAACGGCATGCTATAGTATGCCGTCCGATTTGGGCTACAGCCCATGGTCAAAAATGATGAAAAACGAGGATTTGAAAAAAAGACGAAAATGACTCCGAGACGATGGGCTATAGCCCATGGTCTCGGAGTGATTTTCGTCTTTTTTTCAAATCCTCAAAAATGATGGAAAACGGCATGCTATAGTATGCCGTTTGAGACCATGGGCTATAGCCCATCGTCTCGGAGTGATTTTCGTCTTTTTTTCAAATCCTCAAAAATGATGCAAAACGGCATGCTATAGTATGCCGTTCGAGACCATGGGCTATAGCCCATGGTCATAAATGATGAAAAACGAGGATTTGAAAAAAAGACGAAAATGACTCCGAGACGATGGGCTACAGCCCATGGTCTCGGAGTTATTTTCGTCTTTTTTTCAAATCCTCAAAAATGATGAAAAAGGGCATGCTATAGTATGCCGTCCGATATGGGCTATAGCCCATGGTCATAAATGATGAAAAACTAGGATTTGAAAAAAAAACGAAAATGACTCCGAGACGATGGGCTATAGCCCATGGTCTCGGAGTGATTTTCGTCTTTTTTTCAAATCCTCAAAAATGATGGAAAAGGGCATGCTATAGTATGCCGTTCGAGACCATGGGCTAAAGCCCATCGTCTCGGAGTGATTTTCGTCTTTTTTTCAAATCCTCAAAAATGATGAAAAACGGCATGCTATAGTATGCCGTCCGGTATGGGCTATAGCCCATGGTCATAAATTATGAAAAACGAGGATTTGAAAAAAAGTCGAAAATGACTCTGAGACGATGGGCTATAGCCCATGGTCTCGGAGTGATTTTCGTCTTTTTTTCAAATCCTCAAAAATGATGGAAAAGGGCATGCTATAGTATGCCGTTCGAGACCATGGGCTAAAGCCCATCGTCTCGGAGTGATTTTCGTCTTTTTTTCAAATCCTCAAAAATGATGAAAAACGGCATGCTATAGTATGCCGTCCGGTATGGGCTATAGCCCATGGTCATAAATTATGAAAAACGAGGATTTGAAAAAAATACGAAAATGACTCCGAGACGATGGGCTATAGCCCATGGTGTCGGAGTGATTTTCGTCTTTTTTTCAAATCCTCAAAAATGATGGAAAACGGCATGCTATAGTATGCCGTCCGATATGGGCTATAGCCCATGGTCATAAATGATGAAAAACGAGGATTTGAAAAAAAGACGAAAATTACTCCGAGACGATGGGCTATAGCCCATGGTCTCGGAGTGATTTTCGTCTTTTTTTCAAATCCTCAAAAATGATGGAAAAGGGCATGCTATAGTATGCCGTTCGAGACCATGGGCTAAAGCCCATCGTCTCGGAGTGATTTTCGTCTTTTTTTCAAATCCTCAAAAATGATGAAAAACGGCATGCTATAGTATGCCGTCCGGTATGGGCTATAGCCCATGGTCATAAATTATGAAAAACGAGGATTTGAAAAAAAGTCGAAAATGACTCTGAGACGATGGGCTATAGCCCATGGTCTCGGAGTGATTTTCGTCTTTTTTTCAAATCCTCAAAAATGATGGAAAAGGGCATGCTATAGTATGCCGTTCGAGACCATGGGCTAAAGCCCATCGTCTCGGAGTGATTTTCGTCTTTTTTTCAAATCCTCAAAAATGATGAAAAACGGCATGCTATAGTATGCCGTCCGGTATGGGCTATAGCCCATGGTCATAAATTATGAAAAACGAGGATTTGAAAAAAATACGAAAATGACTCCGAGACGATGGGCTATAGCCCATGGTGTCGGAGTGATTTTCGTCTTTTTTTCAAATCCTCAAAAATGATGGAAAACGGCATGCTATAGTATGCCGTCCGATATGGGCTATAGCCCATGGTCATAAATGATGAAAAACGAGGATTTGAAAAAAAGACGAAAATTACTCCGAGACGATGGGCTATAGCCCATGGTCTCGGAGTGATTTTCGTCTTTTTTTCAAATCCTCAAAAATGATGTAAAACGGCATGCTATAGTATGCCGTTCGAGACCATGGGCTAAAGCCCATCGTCTCGGAGTGATTTTCGTCTTTTTTTCAAATCCTCAAAAATGATGAAAAACGGCATGCTATAGTATGCCGTCCGGTATGGGCTATAGCCCATGGTCATAAATTATGAAAAACGAGGATTTGAAAAAAAGTCGAAAATGACTCTGAGACGATGGGCTATAGCCCATGGTCTCGGAGTGATTTTCGTCTTTTTTTCAAATCCTCAAAAATGATGAAAAAGGGCATGCTATAGTATGCCGTCCGATATGGGCTATAGCCCATGGTCATAAATGATGAAAAACTAGGATTTGAAAAAAAAAAACGAAAATGACTCCGAGACGATGGGCTATAGCCCATGGTCTCGGGGTGATTTTCGTCTTTTTTTCAAATCCTCAAAAATGATGGAAAAGGGCATGCTATAGTATGCCGTTCGAGACCATGGGCTAAAGCCCATCGTCTCGGAGTGATTTTCGTCTTTTTTTCAAATCCTCAAAAATGATGAAAAACGGCATGCTATAGTATGCCGTCCGGTATGGGCTATAGCCCATGGTCATAAATTATGAAAAACGAGGATTTGAAAAAAAGACGAAAATGACTCCGAGACGATGGGCTATAGCCCATGGTCTCGGAGTGATTTTCGTCTTTTTTTCAAATCCTCAAAAATGATGGAAAACGGCATGCTATAGTATGCCGTTCGAGACCATGGGCTAAAGCCCATCGTCTCGGAGTGATTTTCGTCTTTTTTTCAAATCCTCAAAAATGATGAAAAACGGCATGCTATAGTATGCCGTCTGGTATGGGCTATAGCCCATGGTCATAAATTATGAAAAACGAGGATTTGAAAAAAAGACGAAAATGACTCCGAGACGATGGGCTATAGCCCATGGTCTCGGAGTGATTTTCGTCTTTTTTTCAAATCCTCAAAAATGATGGAAAACGGCATGCTATAGTATGCCGTCCGATATGGGCTATAGCCCATGGTCATAAATGATGAAAAACGAGGATTTGAAAAAAAGACGAAAATGACTCCGAGACGATGGGCTATAGCCCATGGTCTCGGAGTGATTTTTGTCTTTTTTTCAAATCCTCAAAAATGATGTAAAACGGCATGCTATAGTATGCCGTTCGAGACCATGGGCTATAGCCCATCGTCTCGGAGTGATTCTCGTCTTTTTTTCAAATCCTCAAAAATGATGCAAAATGGCATGCTATAGTATGCCGTTCGAGACCATGGGCTATAGCCCATCGTCTCGGAGTGATTTTCGTCTTTTCTTCAAATCCTCAAAAATGATGAAAAACAGCATGCTATAGTATGCCGTTCGAGACCATGGGCTATAGCCCATCGTCTCGGAGTGATTTTCGTCTTTTTTCAAATCCTCAAAAATGATGAAAAACGGCATGCTATAGTATGCCGTCCGATATGGGCTATAGCCCATGGTCATAAATGATGAAAAACGAGGATTTGAAAAAAAGACGAAAATGACTCTGAGACGATGGGCTATAGCCCATGGTCTCAGGGTGATTTTCGTCTTTTTTTCAAATCCTCAAAAATGATGAAAAAGGGCATGCTATAGTATGCCGTCCGATATGGGCTATAGCCCATGGTCATAAATGATGAAAAACTAGGATTTGAAAAAAAACCGAAAATGACTCCGAGACCATGGGCTATAGCCCATGGTCTCGGAGTGATTTTCGTCTTTTTTTCAAATCCTCAAAAATGATGGAAAAGGGCATGCTATAGTATGCCGTTCGAGACCATGGGCTAAAGCCCATCGTCTCGGAGTGATTTTCGTCTTTTTTTCAAATCCTCAAAAATGATGAAAAACGGCATGCTATAGTATGCCGTCCGGTATGGGCTATAGCCCATGGTCATAAATTATGAAAAACGAGGATTTGAAAAAAATACGAAAATGACTCCGAGACGATGGGCTATAGCCCATGGTCTCGGAGTGATTTTCGTCTTTTTTTCAAATCCTCAAAAATGATGGAAAACGGCATGCTATAGTATGCCGTCCGATATGGCTATAGCCCATGGTCATAAATGATGAAAAACGAGGATTTGAAAAAAAGACGAAAATGACTCCGAGACGATGGGCTATAGCCCATGGTCTCGGAGTGATTTTTGTCTTTTTTTCAAATCCTCAAAAATGATGTAAAACGGCATGCTATAGTATGCCGTTCGAGACCATGGGCTAAAGCCCATCGTCTCGGAGTGATTTTCGTCTTTTTTTCAAATCCTCAAAAATGATGAAAAACGGCATGCTATAGTATGCCGTCCGGTATGGGCTATAGCCCATGGTCATAAATTATGAAAAACGAGGATTTGAAAAAAAGTCGAAAAGGACTCTGAGACGATGGGCTATAGCCCATGGTCTCGGAGTCATTTTCGGCTTTTTTTCAAATCCTCAAAAATGATGGAAAACGGCATGCTATAGTATGCCGTTCGAGACCATGGGCTATAGCCCATCGTCTCGGAGTGATTTTCGTCTTTTAAAAAAATCCTGGCTGTCTGTGTCCTGTCATGGTTTCTCCTCTGTATTATCTGATTAACATCCACGATAACACTTCAAAGCACTAAAGACACCTTTGATGCACAGCACCATTCAAATGCTCTATACATGATCCCAAGGCCCCATTTGAAAAGTGACACCAAGAAGAACAACTTACAACCTAAAAATCACTGAGAGCTCAGTGGCACCCTTGTTAAGATGACGTCCATGTGAGCCAGAGGTTGTGAGTTCAAATCCAGCTGAGTTCCTCCTGCTTTCACTCTGCAGCATCTTTTGGAGAATAACATCCAGAAGAGAACTGGAAAGCTGAGGAGATTCTCAGAGAGCATGGTGGCACTCTGTGATAAGCTTCTGTCTATGTGAGCCACAGGTCGTGGGTTCAAGTTCAGCCCATGGCCTCAGATGGCATACTATAGCATGCCATATTTCATAATTTTTGAGGATTTGAAAAAAAGACAAAAATCACTCCGAGACCATGGGCTATAGCCCATCGCCTCTTAGTCATTTTCGTCTTTTTTTCAAATCCTCAAAAATGATGAAAAACGGCATGCTATAGTATGCCGTCCGATTTGGGCTACAGCCCATGGTCAAAAATGATGAAAAACGAGGATTTGAAAAAAAGACGAAAATGACTCAGAGACGATGGGCTATAGCCCATGGTCTCGGAGTGATTTTCGTCTTTTTTTCAAATCCTCAAAAATGATGGAAAACGGCATGCTATAGTATGCCGTCCGATATGGGCTATAGCCCATGGTCATAAATGATGAAAAACGAGGATTTGAAAAAAAGACGAAAATGACTCCGAGACGATGGGCTATAGCCCATGGTCTCGGAGTGATTTTCGTCTTTTTTTCAAATCCTCAAAAATGATGGAAAAGGGCATGCTATAGTATGCCGTTCGAGACCATGGGCTAAAGCCCATCGTCTCGGAGTGATTTTCGTCTTTTTTTCAAATCCTCAAAAATGATGAAAAACGGCATGCTATAGTATGCCGTCTGGTATGGGCTATAGCCCATGGTCATAAATTATGAAAAAAGAGGATTTGAAAAAAAGACGAAAATGACTCCGAGACGATGGGCTATAGCCCATGGTCTCGGAGTGATTTTCGTCTTTTTTTCAAATCCTCAAAAATGATGGAAAACGGCATGCTATAGTATGCCGTCCGATATGGGCTATAGCCCATGGTCATAAATGATGAAAAACGAGGATTTGAAAAAAAGACGAAAATGACTCCGAGACGATGGGCTATAGCCCATGGTCTCGGAGTGATTTTTGTCTTTTTTTCAAATCCTCAAAAATGATGTAAAACGGCATGCTATAGTATGCCGTTCGAGACCATGGGCTATAGCCCATCGTCTCGGAGTGATTTTCGTCTTTTTTTCAAATCCTCAAAAATGATGCAAAATGGCATGCTATAGTATGCCGTTCGAGACCATGGGCTATAGCCCATCGTCTCGGAGTGATTTTCGTCTTTTCTTCAAATCCTCAAAAATGATGAAAAACGGCATGCTATAGTATGCCGTTCGAGACCATGGGCTATAGCCCATCGTCTCGGAGTGATTTTCGTCTTTTCTTCAAATCCTCAAAAATGATGAAAAACGGCATGCTATAGTATGCCGTCCGATATGGGCTATAGCCCATGGTCATAAATGATGAAAAACGAGGATTTGAAAAAAAGACGAAAATGACTCTGAGACGATGGGCTATAGCCCATGGTCTCAGGGTGATTTTCGTCTTTTTTTCAAATCCTCAAAAATGATGAAAAAGGGCATGCTATAGTATGCCGTCCGATATGGGCTATAGCCCATGGTCATAAATGATGAAAAACTAGGATTTGAAAAAACCCCGAAAATGACTCCGAGACGATGGGCTATAGCCCATGGTCTCGGAGTGATTTTCGTCTTTTTTTCAAATCCTCAAAAATGATGGAAAAGGGCATGCTATAGTATGCCGTTCGAGACCATGGGCTAAAGCCCATCGTCTCGGAGTGATTTTCGTCTTTTTTTCAAATCCTCAAAAATGATGAAAAACGGCATGCTATAGTATGCCGTCCGGTATGGGCTATAGCCCATGGTCATAAATTATGAAAAACGAGGATTTGAAAAAAAGACGAAAATGACTCCGAGACGATGGGCTATAGCCCATGGTCTCGGAGTGATTTTTGTCTTTTTTTCAAATCCTCAAAAATGATGTAAAACGGCATGCTATAGTATGCCGTTCGAGACCATGGGCTAAAGCCCATCGTCTCGGAGTGATTTTCGTCTTTTTTTCAAATCCTCAAAAATGATGAAAAACGGCATGCTATAGTATGCCGTCCGGTATGGGCTATAGCCCATGGTCATAAATTATGAAAAACGAGGATTTGAAAAAAAGTCGAAAAGGACTCTGAGACGATGGGCTATAGCCCATGGTCTCGGAGTCATTTTCGGCTTTTTTTCAAATCCTCAAAAATGATGGAAAACGGCATGCTATAGTATGCCGTTCGAGACCATGGGCTATAGCCCATCGTCTCGGAGTGATTTTCGTCTTTTTAAAAAATCCTGGCTGTCTGTGTCCTGTCATGGTTTCTCCTCTGTATTATCTGATTAACATCCACGATAACACTTCAAAGCACTAAAGACACCTTTGATGCACAGCACCATTCAAATGCTCTATACATGATCCCAAGGCCCCATTTGAAAAGTGACACCAAGAAGAACAACTTACAACCTAAAAATCACTGAGAGCTCAGTGGCACCCTTGTTAAGATGACGTCCATGTGAGCCAGAGGTTGTGAGTTCAAATCCAGCTGAGTTCCTCCTGCTTTCACTCTGCAGCATCTTTTGGAGAATAACATCCAGAAGAGAACTGGAAAGAGATGGAAAGCTGAGGAGATTCTCAGAGAGCATGGTGGCACTCTGTGATAAGCTTCTGTCTATGTGAGCCACAGGTCGTGGGTTCAAGTTCAGCCCATGGCCTCAGATGGCATACTATAGCATGCCATATTTCATAATTTTTGAGGATTTGAAAAAAAGACAAAAATCACTCCGAGACCATGGGCTATAGCCCATCGCCTCTTAGTCATTTTCGTCTTTTTTTCAAATCCTCAAAAATGATGAAAAACGGCATGCTATAGTATGCCGTCCGATTTGGGCTACAGCCCATGGTCAAAAATGATGAAAAACGAGGATTTGAAAAAAAGACGAAAATGACTCAGAGACGATGGGCTATAGCCCATGGTCTCGGAGTGATTTTCGTCTTTTTTTCAAATCCTCAAAAATGATGGAAAACGGCATGCTATAGTATGCCGTTCGAGACCATGGGCTATAGCCCATCGTCTCGGAGTGATTTTCGTCTTTTTTTCAAATCCTCAAAAATGATGCAAAACGGCATGCTATAGTATGCCGTTCGAGACCATGGGCTATAGCCCATCGTCTCGGAGTGATTTTCGTCTTTTTTTCAAATCCTCAAATATGATGGAAAACGGCATGCTATAGTATGCCGTCCGATATGGGCTATAGCCCATGGTCATAAATGATGAAAAACGAGGATTTGAAAAAAAGAAAATGACTCCGAGACGATGGGCTATAGCCCATGGTCTCGGAGTGATTTTCGTATTTTTTTCAAATCCTCAAAAATGATGGAAAACGGCATGCTATAGTATGCCGTTCGAGACCATGGGCAATAGCCCATCGTCTCGGAGTGATTTTCGTCTTTTTTTCAAATCCTCAAAAATGATGGAAAAGGGCATGCTATAGTATGCCGTTCGAGACCATGGGCTAAAGCCCATCGTCTCGGAGTGATTTTCGTCTTTTTTTCAAATCCTCAAAAATGATGAAAAACGGCATGCTATAGTATGCCGTCCGGTATGGGCTATAGCCCATGGTCATAAATTATGAAAAACGAGGATTTGAAAAAAATACGAAAATGACTCCGAGACGATGGGCTATAGCCCATGGTGTCGGAGTGATTTTCGTCTTTTTTTCAAATCCTCAAAAATGATGGAAAACGGCATGCTATAGTATGCCGTCCGATATGGGCTATAGCCCATGGTCATAAATGATGAAAAACGAGGATTTGAAAAAAAGACGAAAATTACTCCGAGACGATGGGCTATAGCCCATGGTCTCGGAGTGATTTTCGTCTTTTTTTCAAATCCTCAAAAATGATGGAAAAGGGCATGCTATAGTATGCCGTTCGAGACCATGGGCTAAAGCCCATCGTCTCGGAGTGATTTTCGTCTTTTTTTCAAATCCTCAAAAATGATGAAAAACGGCATGCTATAGTATGCCGTCCGGTATGGGCTATAGCCCATGGTCATAAATTATGAAAAACGAGGATTTGAAAAAAAGTCGAAAATGACTCTGAGACGATGGGCTATAGCCCATGGTCTCGGAGTGATTTTCGTCTTTTTTTCAAATCCTCAAAAATGATGGAAAAGGGCATGCTATAGTATGCCGTTCGAGACCATGGGCTAAAGCCCATCGTCTCGGAGTGATTTTCGTCTTTTTTTCAAATCCTCAAAAATGATGAAAAACGGCATGCTATAGTATGCCGTCCGGTATGGGCTATAGCCCATGGTCATAAATTATGAAAAACGAGGATTTGAAAAAAATACGAAAATGACTCCGAGACGATGGGCTATAGCCCATGGTGTCGGAGTGATTTTCGTCTTTTTTTCAAATCCTCAAAAATGATGGAAAACGGCATGCTATAGTATGCCGTCCGATATGGGCTATAGCCCATGGTCATAAATGATGAAAAACGAGGATTTGAAAAAAAGACGAAAATTACTCCGAGACGATGGGCTATAGCCCATGGTCTCGGAGTGATTTTCGTCTTTTTTTCAAATCCTCAAAAATGATGTAAAACGGCATGCTATAGTATGCCGTTCGAGACCATGGGCTAAAGCCCATCGTCTCGGAGTGATTTTCGTCTTTTTTTCAAATCCTCAAAAATGATGAAAAACGGCATGCTATAGTATGCCGTCCGGTATGGGCTATAGCCCATGGTCATAAATTATGAAAAACGAGGATTTGAAAAAAAGTCGAAAATGACTCTGAGACGATGGGCTATAGCCCATGGTCTCGGAGTGATTTTCGTCTTTTTTTCAAATCCTCAAAAATGATGAAAAAGGGCATGCTATAGTATGCCGTCCGATATGGGCTATAGCCCATGGTCATAAATGATGAAAAACTAGGATTTGAAAAAAAAAACGAAAATGACTCCGAGACGATGGGCTATAGCCCATGGTCTCGGGGTGATTTTCGTCTTTTTTTCAAATCCTCAAAAATGATGGAAAAGGGCATGCTATAGTATGCCGTTCGAGACCATGGGCTAAAGCCCATCGTCTCGGAGTGATTTTCGTCTTTTTTTCAAATCCTCAAAAATGATGAAAAACGGCATGCTATAGTATGCCGTCCGGTATGGGCTATAGCCCATGGTCATAAATTATGAAAAACGAGGATTTGAAAAAAAGACGAAAATGACTCCGAGACGATGGGCTATAGCCCATGGTCTCGGAGTGATTTTCGTCTTTTTTTCAAATCCTCAAAAATGATGGAAAACGGCATGCTATAGTATGCCGTTCGAGACCATGGGCTAAAGCCCATCGTCTCGGAGTGATTTTCGTCTTTTTTTCAAATCCTCAAAAATGATGAAAAACGGCATGCTATAGTATGCCGTCTGGTATGGGCTATAGCCCATGGTCATAAATTATGAAAAACGAGGATTTGAAAAAAAGACGAAAATGACTCCGAGACGATGGGCTATAGCCCATGGTCTCGGAGTGATTTTCGTCTTTTTTTCAAATCCTCAAAAATGATGGAAAACGGCATGCTATAGTATGCCGTCCGATATGGGCTATAGCCCATGGTCATAAATGATGAAAAACGAGGATTTGAAAAAAAGACGAAAATGACTCCGAGACGATGGGCTATAGCCCATGGTCTCGGAGTGATTTTTGTCTTTTTTTCAAATCCTCAAAAATGATGTAAAACGGCATGCTATAGTATGCCGTTCGAGACCATGGGCTATAGCCCATCGTCTCGGAGTGATTCTCGTCTTTTTTTCAAATCCTCAAAAATGATGCAAAATGGCATGCTATAGTATGCCGTTCGAGACCATGGGCTATAGCCCATCGTCTCGGAGTGATTTTCGTCTTTTCTTCAAATCCTCAAAAATGATGAAAAACAGCATGCTATAGTATGCCGTTCGAGACCATGGGCTATAGCCCATCGTCTCGGAGTGATTTTCGTCTTTTTTCAAATCCTCAAAAATGATGAAAAACGGCATGCTATAGTATGCCGTCCGATATGGGCTATAGCCCATGGTCATAAATGATGAAAAACGAGGATTTGAAAAAAAGACGAAAATGACTCTGAGACGATGGGCTATAGCCCATGGTCTCAGGGTGATTTTCGTCTTTTTTTCAAATCCTCAAAAATGATGAAAAAGGGCATGCTATAGTATGCCGTCCGATATGGGCTATAGCCCATGGTCATAAATGATGAAAAACTAGGATTTGAAAAAAAACCGAAAATGACTCCGAGACCATGGGCTATAGCCCATGGTCTCGGAGTGATTTTCGTCTTTTTTTCAAATCCTCAAAAATGATGGAAAAGGGCATGCTATAGTATGCCGTTCGAGACCATGGGCTAAAGCCCATCGTCTCGGAGTGATTTTCGTCTTTTTTTCAAATCCTCAAAAATGATGAAAAACGGCATGCTATAGTATGCCGTCCGGTATGGGCTATAGCCCATGGTCATAAATTATGAAAAACGAGGATTTGAAAAAAATACGAAAATGACTCCGAGACGATGGGCTATAGCCCATGGTCTCGGAGTGATTTTCGTCTTTTTTTCAAATCCTCAAAAATGATGGAAAACGGCATGCTATAGTATGCCGTCCGATATGGCTATAGCCCATGGTCATAAATGATGAAAAACGAGGATTTGAAAAAAAGACGAAAATGACTCCGAGACGATGGGCTATAGCCCATGGTCTCGGAGTGATTTTTGTCTTTTTTTCAAATCCTCAAAAATGATGTAAAACGGCATGCTATAGTATGCCGTTCGAGACCATGGGCTAAAGCCCATCGTCTCGGAGTGATTTTCGTCTTTTTTTCAAATCCTCAAAAATGATGAAAAACGGCATGCTATAGTATGCCGTCCGGTATGGGCTATAGCCCATGGTCATAAATTATGAAAAACGAGGATTTGAAAAAAAGTCGAAAAGGACTCTGAGACGATGGGCTATAGCCCATGGTCTCGGAGTCATTTTCGGCTTTTTTTCAAATCCTCAAAAATGATGGAAAACGGCATGCTATAGTATGCCGTTCGAGACCATGGGCTATAGCCCATCGTCTCGGAGTGATTTTCGTCTTTTTAAAAAATCCTGGCTGTCTGTGTCCTGTCATGGTTTCTCCTCTGTATTATCTGATTAACATCCACGATAACACTTCAAAGCACTAAAGACACCTTTGATGCACAGCACCATTCAAATGCTCTATACATGATCCCAAGGCCCCATTTGAAAAGTGACACCAAGAAGAACAACTTACAACCTAAAAATCACTGAGAGCTCAGTGGCACCCTTGTTAAGATGACGTCCATGTGAGCCAGAGGTTGTGAGTTCAAATCCAGCTGAGTTCCTCCTGCTTTCACTCTGCAGCATCTTTTGGAGAATAACATCCAGAAGAGAACTGGAAAGCTGAGGAGATTCTCAGAGAGCATGGTGGCACTCTGTGATAAGCTTCTGTCTATGTGAGCCACAGGTCGTGGGTTCAAGTTCAGCCCATGGCCTCAGATGGCATACTATAGCATGCCATATTTCATAATTTTTGAGGATTTGAAAAAAAGACAAAAATCACTCCGAGACCATGGGCTATAGCCCATCGCCTCTTAGTCATTTTCGTCTTTTTTTCAAATCCTCAAAAATGATGAAAAACGGCATGCTATAGTATGCCGTCCGATTTGGGCTACAGCCCATGGTCAAAAATGATGAAAAACGAGGATTTGAAAAAAAGACGAAAATGACTCAGAGACGATGGGCTATAGCCCATGGTCTCGGAGTGATTTTCGTCTTTTTTTCAAATCCTCAAAAATGATGGAAAACGGCATGCTATAGTATGCCGTCCGATATGGGCTATAGCCCATGGTCATAAATGATGAAAAACGAGGATTTGAAAAAAAGACGAAAATGACTCCGAGACGATGGGCTATAGCCCATGGTCTCGGAGTGATTTTCGTCTTTTTTTCAAATCCTCAAAAATGATGGAAAAGGGCATGCTATAGTATGCCGTTCGAGACCATGGGCTAAAGCCCATCGTCTCGGAGTGATTTTCGTCTTTTTTTCAAATCCTCAAAAATGATGAAAAACGGCATGCTATAGTATGCCGTCTGGTATGGGCTATAGCCCATGGTCATAAATTATGAAAAAAGAGGATTTGAAAAAAAGACGAAAATGACTCCGAGACGATGGGCTATAGCCCATGGTCTCGGAGTGATTTTCGTCTTTTTTTCAAATCCTCAAAAATGATGGAAAACGGCATGCTATAGTATGCCGTCCGATATGGGCTATAGCCCATGGTCATAAATGATGAAAAACGAGGATTTGAAAAAAAGACGAAAATGACTCCGAGACGATGGGCTATAGCCCATGGTCTCGGAGTGATTTTTGTCTTTTTTTCAAATCCTCAAAAATGATGTAAAACGGCATGCTATAGTATGCCGTTCGAGACCATGGGCTATAGCCCATCGTCTCGGAGTGATTTTCGTCTTTTTTTCAAATCCTCAAAAATGATGCAAAATGGCATGCTATAGTATGCCGTTCGAGACCATGGGCTATAGCCCATCGTCTCGGAGTGATTTTCGTCTTTTCTTCAAATCCTCAAAAATGATGAAAAACGGCATGCTATAGTATGCCGTTCGAGACCATGGGCTATAGCCCATCGTCTCGGAGTGATTTTCGTCTTTTCTTCAAATCCTCAAAAATGATGAAAAACGGCATGCTATAGTATGCCGTCCGATATGGGCTATAGCCCATGGTCATAAATGATGAAAAACGAGGATTTGAAAAAAAGACGAAAATGACTCTGAGACGATGGGCTATAGCCCATGGTCTCAGGGTGATTTTCGTCTTTTTTTCAAATCCTCAAAAATGATGAAAAAGGGCATGCTATAGTATGCCGTCCGATATGGGCTATAGCCCATGGTCATAAATGATGAAAAACTAGGATTTGAAAAAACCCCGAAAATGACTCCGAGACGATGGGCTATAGCCCATGGTCTCGGAGTGATTTTCGTCTTTTTTTCAAATCCTCAAAAATGATGGAAAAGGGCATGCTATAGTATGCCGTTCGAGACCATGGGCTAAAGCCCATCGTCTCGGAGTGATTTTCGTCTTTTTTTCAAATCCTCAAAAATGATGAAAAACGGCATGCTATAGTATGCCGTCCGGTATGGGCTATAGCCCATGGTCATAAATTATGAAAAACGAGGATTTGAAAAAAAGACGAAAATGACTCCGAGACGATGGGCTATAGCCCATGGTCTCGGAGTGATTTTTGTCTTTTTTTCAAATCCTCAAAAATGATGTAAAACGGCATGCTATAGTATGCCGTTCGAGACCATGGGCTAAAGCCCATCGTCTCGGAGTGATTTTCGTCTTTTTTTCAAATCCTCAAAAATGATGAAAAACGGCATGCTATAGTATGCCGTCCGGTATGGGCTATAGCCCATGGTCATAAATTATGAAAAACGAGGATTTGAAAAAAAGTCGAAAAGGACTCTGAGACGATGGGCTATAGCCCATGGTCTCGGAGTCATTTTCGGCTTTTTTTCAAATCCTCAAAAATGATGGAAAACGGCATGCTATAGTATGCCGTTCGAGACCATGGGCTATAGCCCATCGTCTCGGAGTGATTTTCGTCTTTTTAAAAAATCCTGGCTGTCTGTGTCCTGTCATGGTTTCTCCTCTGTATTATCTGATTAACATCCACGATAACACTTCAAAGCACTAAAGACACCTTTGATGCACAGCACCATTCAAATGCTCTATACATGATCCCAAGGCCCCATTTGAAAAGTGACACCAAGAAGAACAACTTACAACCTAAAAATCACTGAGAGCTCAGTGGCACCCTTGTTAAGATGACGTCCATGTGAGCCAGAGGTTGTGAGTTCAAATCCAGCTGAGTTCCTCCTGCTTTCACTCTGCAGCATCTTTTGGAGAATAACATCCAGAAGAGAACTGGAAAGAGATGGAAAGCTGAGGAGATTCTCAGAGAGCATGGTGGCACTCTGTGATAAGCTTCTGTCTATGTGAGCCACAGGTCGTGGGTTCAAGTTCAGCCCATGGCCTCAGATGGCATACTATAGCATGCCATATTTCATAATTTTTGAGGATTTGAAAAAAAGACAAAAATCACTCCGAGACCATGGGCTATAGCCCATCGCCTCTTAGTCATTTTCGTCTTTTTTTCAAATCCTCAAAAATGATGAAAAACGGCATGCTATAGTATGCCGTCCGATTTGGGCTACAGCCCATGGTCAAAAATGATGAAAAACGAGGATTTGAAAAAAAGACGAAAATGACTCAGAGACGATGGGCTATAGCCCATGGTCTCGGAGTGATTTTCGTCTTTTTTTCAAATCCTCAAAAATGATGGAAAACGGCATGCTATAGTATGCCGTTCGAGACCATGGGCTATAGCCCATCGTCTCGGAGTGATTTTCGTCTTTTTTTCAAATCCTCAAAAATGATGCAAAACGGCATGCTATAGTATGCCGTTCGAGACCATGGGCTATAGCCCATCGTCTCGGAGTGATTTTCGTCTTTTTTTCAAATCCTCAAATATGATGGAAAACGGCATGCTATAGTATGCCGTCCGATATGGGCTATAGCCCATGGTCATAAATGATGAAAAACGAGGATTTGAAAAAAAGAAAATGACTCCGAGACGATGGGCTATAGCCCATGGTCTCGGAGTGATTTTCGTATTTTTTTCAAATCCTCAAAAATGATGGAAAACGGCATGCTATAGTATGCCGTTCGAGACCATGGGCAATAGCCCATCGTCTCGGAGTGATTTTCGTCTTTTTTTCAAATCCTCAAAAATGATGCAGCCCATCGTCTCGGAGTGATTTTCGTCTTTTTTTCAAATCCTCAAAAATGATGAAAAACGGAATGCTATAGTATGCCGTCCGATATGGGCTATAGCCCATGGTCATAAATGATGAAAAACGAGGATTTGAAAAAAAGACGAAAATGACTTAGAGACGATGGGCTATAGCCCATGGTCTCGGAGTAATTTACGTCTTTTTTTCAAATCCTGGCTGTCTGTGTCCTGTCATGGTTTCTCCTCTGTATTATCTGATTAACATCCACGATAACACTTAAAAGCACTAAAGACACCTTTGATGCACAGCACCATTCAAATGCTCTGTACATGATCCCAAGGCCCCATTTGAAAAGTGACACGAAGAAGAACAACTTACAACCTAAAAATCACTGAGAGCTCAGTGGCACCCTTGTTAAGATGACGTCCATGTGAGCCAGAGGTTGTGAGTTCAAATCCAGCTGAGTTCCTCTTGCTTTCACTCTGCAGCATCTTTTGGAGAATAACATCCAGAAGAGAACTGGAAAGAGATGGAAAGCTGAGGAGATTCTCAGAGAGCATGGTGGCACTCTGTGATAAGCTGCTGTCTATGTGAGCCACAGGTCGTGGGTTCAAGTTCAGCCCATGGCCTCAGATGGCATACTATAGCATGCCATTTTTCATCATTTTTGAGGATTTGAAAAAAAGACAAAAATCACTCCGAGACCATGGGATATAGCCCATGGTCTCGGAGTCATTTCCGTCTTTTTTTGCATGCCATAGTATGCCGTCCGATATGGGCTATAGCCCATGGTCATAAATTATGAAAAACGAGGATTTGAAAAAAAGACGAAAATGACTCCGAGACGATGGGCTATATAGCCCATGGTCTCGGAGTGATTTTCGTCTTTTTTTCAAATCCTCAAAAATGATGGAAAACGGCATGCTATAGTATGCCGTCCGATATGGGCTATAGCCCATGGTCATAAATGATGAAAAACGAGGATTTGAAAAAAAGACGAAAATGACTCCGAGACCATGGGCTATAGCCCATGGTCTCGGAGTGATTTTCGTCTTTTTTTCAAATCCTCAAAAATGATGAAAAACGGCATGCTATAGTATGCCGTCCGATATGGGCTATAGCCCATGGTCATAAATGATGAAAAACGAGGATTTGAAAAAAAAAAAACGAAAATGACTCCGATACGATGGGCTATAGCCCATGGTCTCGGAGTGATTTTCGTCTTTTTTTCAAATCCTCAAAAATGATGGAAAACGGCATGCTATAGTATGCCGTTCGAGACCATGGGCTAAAGCCCATCGTCTCGGAGTGATTTTCGTCTTTTTTTCAAATCCTCAAAAATGATGAAAAACGGCATGCTATAGTATGCCGTCCGGTATGGGCTATAGCCCATGGTCATAAATTATGAAAAACGAGGATTTGAAAAAAAGACGAAAATGACTCCGAGACGATGGGCTATAGCCCATGGTCTCGGAGTGATTTTCGTCTTTTTTTCAAATCCTCAAAAATGATGGAAAACGGCATGCTATAGTATGCCGTCCGATATGGGCTATAGCCCATGGTCATAAATGATGAAAAACGAGGATTTGAAAAAAAGACGAAAATGACTCCGAGACGATGGGCTATAGCCCATGGTCTCGGAGTGATTTTTGTCTTTTTTTCAAATCCTCAAAAATGATGTAAAACGGCATGCTATAGTATGCCGTTCGAGACCATGGGCTAAAGCCCATCGTCTCGGAGTGATTTTCGTCTTTTTTTCAAATCCTCAAAAATGATGAAAAACGGCATGCTATAGTATGCCGTCCGGTATGGGCTATAGCCCATGGTCATAAATTATGAAAAACGAGGATTTGAAAAAAGTCGAAAATGACTCCGAGACGATGGGCTATAGCCCATGGTCTCTGAGTGATTTTCGTCTTTTTTTCAAATCCTCAAAAATGATGGAAAACGGCATGCTATAGTATGCCGTCCGATATGGGCTATAGCCCATGGTCATAAATGATGAAAAACGAGGATTTGAAAAAAAGACGAAAATGACTCCGAGACGATGGGCTATAGCCCATGGTCTCGGAGTCATTTTCGTCTTTTTTTCAAATCCTCAAAAATTATGGAAAACGGCATGCTATAGTATGCCGTTCGAGACCATGGGCTATAGCCCATCGTCTCGGAGTGATTTTCGTCTTTTTTAAAAATCCTGGCTGTCTGTGTCCTGTCATGGTTTCTCCTCTGTATTATCTGATTAACATCCACGATAACACTTAAAAGCACTAAAGACACCTTTGATGCACAGCACCATTCAAATACTCTGTACATGATCCCAAGGCCCCATTTGAAAAGTCACACCAAGAAGAACAACTTACAACCTAAAAATCACTGAGAGCTCAGTGGCACCCTTGTTAAGATGACGTCCATGTGAGCCAGAGGTTGTGAGTTCAAATCCAGCTGAGTTCCTCCTGCTTTCACTCTGCAGCATCTTTTGGAGAATAACATCCAGAAGAGAACTGGAAAGAGATGGAAAGCTGAGGAGCTGAGGTCCGATATGGGCTATAGCCCATGGTCATAAATTATAAAAAACGAGGATTTGAAAAAAAGACGAAAATGACTCCGAGACGATGGGCTATAGCCCATGGTCTCGGAGTGATTTTCGTCTTTTTTTCAAATCCTCAAAAATGATGGAAAACGGCATGCTATAGTATGCCGTTCGAGACCATGGGCTAAAGCCCATCGTCTCGGAGTGATTTTCGTCTTTTTTTCAAATCCTCAAAAATGATGAAAAACGGCATGCTATAGTTTGCCGTCCGGTATGGGCTATAGCCCATGGTCATAAATTATGAAAAACGAGGATTTGAAAAAAAGACGAAAATGACTCCGAGACGATGGGCTATAGCCCATGGTCTCGGAGTGATTTTTGTCTTTTTTTCAAATCCTCAAAAATGATGGAAAACGGCATGCTATAGTATGCCGTTCGAGACCATGGGCTATAGCCCATCGTCTCGGAGTGATTTTCGTCTTTTTTTCAAATCCTCAAAAATGATGCAAAACGGCATGCTATAGTATGCCGTTCGAGACCATGGGCTATAGCCCATCGTCTCGGAGTGATTTTCGTCTTTTTTTCAAATCCTCAAAAATGATGAAAAACGGAATGCTATAGTATGCCGTCCGATATGGGCTATAGCCCATGGTCATAAATTATGAAAAACGAGGATTTGAAAAAAAGACGAAAATGACTCCGAGACGATGGGCTATAGCCCATGGTCTCGGAGTGATTTTTGTCTTTTTTTCAAATCCTCAAAAATGATGGAAAACGGCATGCTATAGTATGCCGTTCGAGACCATGGGCTATAGCCCATCGTGTCGGAGTGATTTTCGTCTTTTTTTCAAATCCTCAAAAATGATGAAAAACGGCATGCTATAGTATGCCGTCCGGTATGGGCTATAGCCCATGGTCATAAATGATGAAAAACGAGGATTTGAAAAAAAGACGAAAATGACTCCGAGACGATGGGCTATAGCCCATGGTCTCGGAGTGATTTTCGTCTTTTTTTCAAATCCTCAAAAATTATGGAAAACGGCATGCTATAGTATGCCGTCCGATATGGGCTATAGCCCATGGTCATAAATGATGAAAAACGAGGATTTGAAAAAAAGACGAAAATGACTCCGAGACGATGGGCTATAGCCCATGGTCTCGGAGTGATTTTTGTCTTTTTTTCAAATCCTCAAAAATGATGAAAAACAGCATGCTATAGTATGCCGTCCGGTATGGGCTATAGCCCATGGTAATAAATGATGAAAAACGAGGATTTGAAAAAAAGACGAAAATGACTCCGAGACCATAGGCTATAGCCCATGGTCTCGGAGTGATTTTCGTCTTTTTTTCAAATCCTCAAAAATGATGTAAAACGGCATGCCATAGTATGTCGTCCGATATGGGCTAAAGCCCATCGTCTCGGAGTGATTTTCGTCTTTTTTTCAAATCCTCAAAAATGATGAAAAACGGCATGCTATAGTATGCCGTCCGGTATGGGCTATAGCCCATGGTCATAAATTATGAAAAACGAGGATTTGAAAAAAAGACGAAAATGACTCCGAGACGATGGGCTATAGCCCATGGTCTCGGAGTGATTTTCGTCTTTTTTTCAAATCCTCAAAAATGATGGAAAACGGCATGCTATAGTATGCCGTCCGATATGGGCTATAGCCCATGGTCATAAATGATGAAAAACGAGGATTTGAAAAAAAGACGAAAATGACTCCGAGACGATGGGCTATAGCCCATGGTCTCGGAGTGATTTTCGTCTTTTTTTCAAATCCTCAAAAATGATGTAAAACGGCATGCCATAGTATGCCGTCCGATATGGGCTATAGCCCATGGTCATAAATTATGAAAAACGAGGATTTAAAAAAAAGACGAAAATGACTCCGAGACGATGGGCTATAGCCCATGGTCTCGGAGTGATTTTCGTCTTTTTTTCAAATCCTCAAAAATGATAGAAAACGGCATGCTATAGTATGCCGTTCGAGACCATGGGCTATAGCCCATCGTCTCGGAGTGATTTTCGTCTTTTTTTCAAATCCTCAAAAATGATGAAAAACGGCATGCTATAGTATGCCGTCCGGTATGGGCTATAGCCCATGGTCATAAATGATGAAAAACGAGGATTTGAAAAAAAGACGAAAATGACTCCGAGACGATGGGCTATAGCCCATGGTCTCGGAGTGATTTTCGTCTTTTTTTCAAATCCTCAAAAATTATGTAAAACGGCATGCCATAGTATGCCGTCCGATATGGGCTATAGCCCATGGTCATAAATTATGAAAAACGAGGATTTGAAAAAAAGACGAAAATGACTCCGAGACGATGGGCTATAGCCCATGGTCTCGGAGTGATTTTCGTCTTTTTTTCAAATCCTCAAAAATGATAGAAAACGGCATGCTATAGTATGCCGTTCGAGACCATGGGCTATAGCCCATCGTCTCGGAGTGATTTTCGTCTTTTTTTCAAATCCTCAAAAATGATGAAAAACGGCATGCTATAGTATGCCGTCCGGTATGGGCTATAGCCCATGGTCATAAATGATGAAAAACGAGGATTTGAAAAAAAGAAGAAAATGACTCAGAGACGATGGGCTATAGCCCATGGTCTCGGAGTCATTTTCGTCTTTTTTTCAAATCCTCAAAAATGATGGAAAACGGCATGCTATAGTATGCCGTTCGAGACCATGGGCTATAGCCCATCGTCTCGGAGTGATTTTCGTCTTTTTTAAAAATCCTGGCTGTCTGTGTCCTGTCATGGTTTCTCCTCTGTATTATCTGATTAACATCCACGATAACACTTAAAAGCACTAAAGACACCTTTGATGCACAGCACCATTCAAATACTCTGTACATGATCCCAAGGCCCCATTTGAAAAGTGACACCAAGAAGAACAACTTACAACCTAAAAATCACTGAGAGCTCAGTGGCACCCTTGTTAAGATGACGTCCATGTGAGCCAGAGGTTGTGAGTTCAAATCCAGCTGAGTTCCTCCTGCTTTCACTCTGCAGCATCTTTTGGAGAATAACATCCAGAAGAGAACTGGAAAGAGATGGAAAGCTGAGGAGCTGAGGTCCGATATGGGCTATAGCCCATGGTCATAAATTATAAAAAACGAGGATTTGAAAAAAAGACGAAAATGACTCCGAGACGATGGGCTATAGCCCATGGTCTCGGAGTGATTTTCGTCTTTTTTTCAAATCCTCAAAAATGATGGAAAACGGCATGCTATAGTATGCCGTTCGAGACCATGGGCTAAAGCCCATCGTCTCGGAGTGATTTTCGTCTTTTTTTCAAATCCTCAAAAATGATGAAAAACGGCATGCTATAGTTTGCCGTCCGGTATGGGCTATAGCCCATGGTCATAAATTATGAAAAACGAGGATTTGAAAAAAAGACGAAAATGACTCCGAGACGATGGGCTATAGCCCATGGTCTCGGAGTGATTTTTGTCTTTTTTTCAAATCCTCAAAAATGATGGAAAACGGCATGCTATAGTATGCCGTTCGAGACCATGGGCTATAGCCCATCGTCTCGGAGTGATTTTCGTCTTTTTTTCAAATCCTCAAAAATGATGAAAAACGGCATGGTATAGTATGCCGTCCGGTATGGGCTATAGCCCATGGTCATAAATGATGAAAAACGAGGATTTGAAAAAAAGACGAAAATGACTCCGAGACGATGGGCTATAGCCCATGGTCTCGGAGTGATTTTCGTCTTTTTTTCAAATCCTCAAAAATTATGTAAAACGGCATGCCATAGTATGCCGTCCGATATGGGCTATAGCCCATGGTCATAAATTATGAAAAACGAGGATTTGAAAAAAAGACGAAAATGACTCCGAGACGATGGGCTATAGCCCATGGTCTCGGAGTGATTTTCGTCTTTTTTTCAAATCCTCAAAAATGATAGAAAACGGCATGCTATAGTATGCCGTTCGAGACCATGGGCTATAGCCCATCGTCTCGGAGTGATTTTCGTCTTTTTTTCAAATCCTCAAAAATGATGAAAAACGGCATGCTATAGTATGCCGTCCGGTATGGGCTATAGCCCATGGTCATAAATGATGAAAAACGAGGATTTGAAAAAAAGACGAAAATGACTCCGAGACGATGGGCTATAGCCCATGGTCTCGGAGTGATTTTCGTCTTTTTTTCAAATCCTCAAAAATTATGTAAAACGGCATGCCATAGTATGCCGTCCGATATGGGCTATAGCCCATGGTCATAAATTATGAAAAACGAGGATTTGAAAAAAAGACGAAAATGACTCCGAGACGATGGGCTATAGCCCATGGTCTCGGAGTGATTTTCGTCTTTTTTTCAAATCCTAAAAAATGATAGAAAACGGCATGCTATAGTATGCCGTTCGAGACCATGGGCTATAGCCCATCGTCTCGGAGTGATTTTCGTCTTTTTTTCAAATCCTCAAAAATGATGAAAAACGGCATGCTATAGTATGCCGTCCGGTATGGGCTATAGCCCATGGTCATAAATGATGAAAAACGAGGATTTGAAAAAAAGACGAAAATGACTCCAAGACGATGGGCTATAGCCCATGGTCTCGGAGTGATTTTCGTCTTTTTTTCAAATCCTCAAAAATGATGTAAAACGGCATGCCATAGTATGCCGTCCGATATGGGCTATAGCCCATGGTCATAAATTATGAAAAACGAGGATTTGAAAAAAAGACGAAAATGACTCCGAGACGATGGGCTATAGCCCATGGTCTCGGAGTGATTTTCGTCTTTTTTTCAAATCCTCAAAAATGATAGAAAACGGCATGCTATAGTATGCCGTTCGAGACCATGGGCTATAGCCCATCGTCTCGGAGTGATTTTCGTCTTTTTTTCAAATCCTCAAAAATGATGGAAAACGGCATGCTATAGTATGCCGTCCGATATGGGCTATAGCCCATGGTCATAAATGATGAAAAACGAGGATTTGAAAAAAAGACGAAAATGACTCCGAGACGATGGGCTATAGCCCATGGTCTCGGAGTCATTTTCGTCTTTTTTTCAAATCCTCAAAAATGATGGAAAACGGCATGCTATAGTATGCCGTTCGAGACCATGGGCTATAGCCCATCGTCTCGGAGTGATTTTCGTCTTTTTTTCAAATCCTCAAAAATGATGAAAAACGGCATGCTATAGTATGCCTTCCGGTATGGGCTATAGCCCATGGTCATAAATGATGAAAAACGAGGATTTGAAAAAAAGACGAAAATGACTCCGAGACGATGGGCTATAGCCCATGGTCTCGGAGTGATTTTCGTCTTTTTTTCAAATCCTCAAAAATTATGTAAAACGGCATGCCATAGTATGCCGTCCGATATGGGCTATAGCCCATGGTCATAAATTATGAAAAACGAGGATTTGAAAAAAAGACGAAAATGACTCCGAGACGATGGGCTATAGCCCATGGTCTCGGAGTGATTTTCGTCTTTTTTTCAAATCCTCAAAAATGATAGAAAACGGCATGCTATAGTATGCCGTTCGAGACCATGGGCTATAGCCCATCGTCTCGGAGTGATTTTCGTCTTTTTTTCAAATCCTCAAAAATGATGTAAAACGGCATGCCATAGTATGCCGTCCGATATGGGCTATAGCCCATGGTCATAAATTATGAAAAACGAGGATTTGAAAAAAAGACGAAAATGACTCCGAGACGATGGGCTATAGCCCATGGTCTCGGAGTGATTTTTGTCTTTTTTTCAAATCCTCAAAAATGATGGAAAACGGCATGCTATAGTATGCCGTTCGAGACCATGGGCTATAGCCCATCGTCTCGGAGTGATTTTCGTCTTTTTTTCAAATCCTCAAAAATGATGAAAAACGGCATGCTATAGTATGCCGTCCGGTATGGGCTATAGCCCATGGTCATAAATTATGAAAAACGAGGATTTGAAAAAAAGTCGAAAATGACTCTGAGACGATGGGCTATAGCCCATGGTCTCGGAGTGATTTTCGTCTTTTTTTCAAATCCTCAAAAATGATGGAAAACGGCATGCTATAGTATGCCGTCCGATATGGGCTATAGCCCATGGTCATAAATGATGAAAAACTAGGATTTGAAAAAAAAACGAAAATGACTCCGAGACGATGGGCTATAGCCCATGGTCTCGGAGTGATTTTCGTCTTTTTTTCAAATCCTCAAAAATGATGGAAAAGGGCATGCTATAGTATGCCGTTCGAGACCATGGGCTAAAGCCCATCGTCTCGGAGTGATTTTCGTCTTTTTTTCAAATCCTCAAAAATGATGAAAAACGGCATGCTATAGTATGCCGTCTGGTATGGGCTATAGCCCATGGTCATAAATTATGAAAAACGAGGATTTGAAAAAAAGACGAAAATGACTCCGAGACGATGGGCTATAGCCCATGGTCTCGGAGTGATTTTCGTCTTTTTTTCAAATCCTCAAAAATGATGGAAAACGGCATGCTATAGTATGCCGTCCGATATGGGCTATAGCCCATGGTCATAAATGATGAAAAACGAGGATTTGAAAAAAAGACGAAAATTACTCCGAGACGATGGGCTATAGCCCATGGTCTCGGAGTGATTTTTGTCTTTTTTTCAAATCCTCAAAAATGATGTAAAACGGCATGCTATAGTATGCCGTTCGAGACCATGGGCTATAGCCCATCGTCTCGGAGTGATTTTCGTCTTTTCTTCAAATCCTCAAAAATGATGAAAAACGGCATGCTATAGTATGCCGTTCGAGACCATGGGCTATAGCCCATCGTCTCGGAGTGATTTTCGTCTTTTCTTCAAATCCTCAAAAATGATGAAAAACGGCATGCTATAGTATGCCGTCCGATATGGGCTATAGCCCATGGTCATAAAGGATGAAAAACGAGGATTTGAAAAAAAGACGAAAATGACTCTGAGACGATGGGCTATAGCCCATGGTCTCGGAGTGATTTTCGTCTTTTTTTCAAATCCTCAAAAATGATGGAAAAGGGCATGCTATAGTATGCCGTTCGAGACCATGGGCTAAAGCCCATCGTCTCGGAGTGATTTTCGTCTTTTTTTCAAATCCTCAAAAATGATGCAAAATGGCATGCTATAGTATGCCGTTCGAGACCATGGGCTATAGCCCATCGTCTCGGAGTGATTTTCGTCTTTTCTTCAAATCCTCAAAAATGATGAAAAACGGCATGCTATAGTATGCCGTCCGGTATGGGCTATAGCCCATGGTCATAAATTATGAAAAACGAGGATTTGAAAAAAAGTCGAAAATGACTCTGAGACGATGGGCTATAGCCCATGGTCTCGGAGTGATTTTCGTCTTTTTTTCAAATCCTCAAAAATGATGGAAAACGGCATGCTATAGTATGCCGTCCGATATGGGCTATAGCCCATGGTCATAAATGATGAAAAACGAGGATTTGAAAAAAAGACGAAAATGACTCCGAGACGATGGGCTATAGCCCATGGTCTCGGAGTCATTTTCGTCTTTTTTTCAAATCCTCAAAAATGATGGAAAACGGCATGCTATAGTATGCCGTTCGAGACCATGGGCTATAGCCCATCGTCTCGGAGTGATTTTCGTCTTTTTTTCAAATCCTCAAAAATGATGAAAAACGGCATGCTATAGTATGCCTTCCGGTATGGGCTATAGCCCATGGTCATAAATGATGAAAAACGAGGATTTGAAAAAAAGACGAAAATGACTCCGAGACGATGGGCTATAGCCCATGGTCTCGGAGTGATTTTCGTCTTTTTTTCAAATCCTCAAAAATTATGTAAAACGGCATGCCATAGTATGCCGTCCGATATGGGCTATAGCCCATGGTCATAAATTATGAAAAACGAGGATTTGAAAAAAAGACGAAAATGACTCCGAGACGATGGGCTATAGCCCATGGTCTCGGAGTGATTTTCGTCTTTTTTTCAAATCCTCAAAAATGATAGAAAACGGCATGCTATAGTATGCCGTTCGAGACCATGGGCTATAGCCCATCGTCTCGGAGTGATTTTCGTCTTTTTTTCAAATCCTCAAAAATGATGTAAAACGGCATGCCATAGTATGCCGTCCGATATGGGCTATAGCCCATGGTCATAAATTATGAAAAACGAGGATTTGAAAAAAAGACGAAAATGACTCCGAGACGATGGGCTATAGCCCATGGTCTCGGAGTGATTTTTGTCTTTTTTTCAAATCCTCAAAAATGATGGAAAACGGCATGCTATAGTATGCCGTTCGAGACCATGGGCTATAGCCCATCGTCTCGGAGTGATTTTCGTCTTTTTTTCAAATCCTCAAAAATGATGAAAAACGGCATGCTATAGTATGCCGTCCGGTATGGGCTATAGCCCATGGTCATAAATTATGAAAAACGAGGATTTGAAAAAAAGTCGAAAATGACTCTGAGACGATGGGCTATAGCCCATGGTCTCGGAGTGATTTTCGTCTTTTTTTCAAATCCTCAAAAATGATGGAAAACGGCATGCTATAGTATGCCGTCCGATATGGGCTATAGCCCATGGTCATAAATGATGAAAAACTAGGATTTGAAAAAAAAACGAAAATGACTCCGAGACGATGGGCTATAGCCCATGGTCTCGGAGTGATTTTCGTCTTTTTTTCAAATCCTCAAAAATGATGGAAAAGGGCATGCTATAGTATGCCGTTCGAGACCATGGGCTAAAGCCCATCGTCTCGGAGTGATTTTCGTCTTTTTTTCAAATCCTCAAAAATGATGAAAAACGGCATGCTATAGTATGCCGTCTGGTATGGGCTATAGCCCATGGTCATAAATTATGAAAAACGAGGATTTGAAAAAAAGACGAAAATGACTCCGAGACGATGGGCTATAGCCCATGGTCTCGGAGTGATTTTCGTCTTTTTTTCAAATCCTCAAAAATGATGGAAAACGGCATGCTATAGTATGCCGTCCGATATGGGCTATAGCCCATGGTCATAAATGATGAAAAACGAGGATTTGAAAAAAAGACGAAAATTACTCCGAGACGATGGGCTATAGCCCATGGTCTCGGAGTGATTTTTGTCTTTTTTTCAAATCCTCAAAAATGATGTAAAACGGCATGCTATAGTATGCCGTTCGAGACCATGGGCTATAGCCCATCGTCTCGGAGTGATTTTCGTCTTTTCTTCAAATCCTCAAAAATGATGAAAAACGGCATGCTATAGTATGCCGTTCGAGACCATGGGCTATAGCCCATCGTCTCGGAGTGATTTTCGTCTTTTCTTCAAATCCTCAAAAATGATGAAAAACGGCATGCTATAGTATGCCGTCCGATATGGGCTATAGCCCATGGTCATAAAGGATGAAAAACGAGGATTTGAAAAAAAGACGAAAATGACTCTGAGACGATGGGCTATAGCCCATGGTCTCGGAGTGATTTTCGTCTTTTTTTCAAATCCTCAAAAATGATGGAAAAGGGCATGCTATAGTATGCCGTTCGAGACCATGGGCTAAAGCCCATCGTCTCGGAGTGATTTTCGTCTTTTTTTCAAATCCTCAAAAATGATGCAAAATGGCATGCTATAGTATGCCGTTCGAGACCATGGGCTATAGCCCATCGTCTCGGAGTGATTTTCGTCTTTTCTTCAAATCCTCAAAAATGATGAAAAACGGCATGCTATAGTATGCCGTCCGGTATGGGCTATAGCCCATGGTCATAAATTATGAAAAACGAGGATTTGAAAAAAAGTCGAAAATGACTCTGAGACGATGGGCTATAGCCCATGGTCTCGGAGTGATTTTCGTCTTTTTTTCAAATCCTCAAAAATGATGGAAAACGGCATGCTATAGTATGCCGTCCGATATGGGCTATAGCCCATGGTCATAAATGATGAAAAACTAGGATTTGAAAAAAAAACGAAAATGACTCCGAGACGATGGGCTATAGCCCATGGTCTCGGAGTGATTTTTGTCTTTTTTTCAAATCCTCAAAAATGATGGAAAAGGGCATGCTATAGTATGCCGTTCGAGACCATGGGCTATAGCCCATCGTCTCGGAGTGATTTTCGTCTTTTCTTCAAATCCTCAAAAATGATGAAAAACGGCATGCTATAGTATGCCGTTCGAGACCATGGGCTATAGCCCATCGTCTCGGAGTGATTTTCGTCTTTTCTTCAAATCCTCAAAAATGATGAAAAACGGCATGCTATAGTATGCCGTCCGATATGGGCTATAGCCCATGGTCATAAAGGATGAAAAACGAGGATTTGAAAAAAAGACGAAAATGACTCTGAGACGATGGGCTATAGCCCATGGTCTCGGAGTGATTTTCGTCTTTTTTTCAAATCCTCAAAAATGATGGAAAAGGGCATGCTATAGTATGCCGTTCGAGACCATGGGCTAAAGCCCATCGTCTCGGAGTGATTTTCGTCTTTTTTTCAAATCCTCAAAAATGATGAAAAACGGCATGCTATAGTATGCCGTCCGGTATGGGCTATAGCCCATGGTCATAAATTATGAAAAACGAGGATTTGAAAAAAATACGAAAATGACTCCGAGACGATGGGCTATAGCCCATGGTCTCGGAGTGATTTTCGTCTTTTTTTCAAATCCTCAAAAATGATGGAAAACGGCATGCTATAGTATGCCGTCCGATATGGGCTATAGCCATAGAGTATATATATAATAGAGACTGAACTGGCGCGAAGCTCCGCCCCCCCAGCTATTCATGTCAGTGGAAGTTGCTCAGTGGCGTTTTGAAGCACCCGGAAGACTGCCGGAAGTCCCTCCCAGGACCTCAACTTTGAGGTCCTGAGTGACGTAGGGCAACCGAGCGCTCAACGTTAAAGCCCAGCTGCACGGGGTTTCCCGGTCATGAATCCACGGGTCCGCCTGTAGTCCCTCCTCCTACCACTAGGACCCAGAGCTTCAACGTTGGAAAGCCTGCCTGCCCCCTTGGCTATAGCCCATGGTCATAAATGATGAAAAACGAGGATTTGAAAAAAAGACGAAAATGACTCCGAGACGATGGGCTATAGCCCATGGTCTCGGAGTGATTTTTGTCTTTTTTTCAAATCCTCAAAAATGATGTAAAACGGCATGCTATAGTATGCCGTTCGAGACCATGGGCTAAAGCCCATCGTCTCGGAGTGATTTTCGTCTTTTTTTCAAATCCTCAAAAATGATGAAAAACGGCATGCTATAGTATGCCGTCCGGTATGGGCTATAGCCCATGGTCATAAATTATGAAAAACGAGGATTTGAAAAAAAGTCGAAAAGGACTCTGAGACGATGGGCTATAGCCCATGGTCTCGGAGTCATTTTCGGCTTTTTTTCAAATCCTCAAAAATGATGGAAAACGGCATGCTATAGTATGCCGTTCGAGACCATGGGCTATAGCCCATCGTCTCGGAGTGATTTTCGTCTTTTTAAAAAATCCTGGCTGTCTGTGTCCTGTCATGGTTTCTCCTCTGTATTATCTGATTAACATCCACGATAACACTTCAAAGCACTAAAGAAACCTTTGATGCACAGCACCATTCAAATGCTCTATACATGATCCCAAGGCCCCATTTGAAAAGTGACACCAAGAAGAACAACTTACAACCTAAAAATCACTGAGAGCTCAGTGGCACCCTTGTTAAGATGACGTCCATGTGAGCCAGAGGTTGTGAGTTCAAATCCAGCTGAGTTCCTCCTGCTTTCACTCTGCAGCATCTTTTGGAGAATAACATCCAGAAGAGAACTGGAAAGAGATGGAAAGCTGAGGAGATTCTCAGAGAGCATGGTGGCACTCTGTGATAAGCTTCTGTCTATGTGAGCCACAGGTCGTGGGTTCAAGTTCAGCCCATGGCCTCAGATGGCATACTATAGCATGCCATATTTCATAATTTTTGAGGATTTGAAAAAAAGACAAAAATCACTCCGAGACCATGGGCTATAGCCCATCGCCTCTTAGTCATTTTCGTCTTTTTTTCAAATCCTCAAAAATGATAAAAAACGGCATGCTATAGTATGCCGTCCGATTTGGGCTACAGCCCATGGTCAAAAATGATGAAAAACGAGGATTTGAAAAAAAGACGAAAATGACTCAGAGACGATGGGCTATAGCCCATGGTCTCGGAGTGATTTTCGTCTTTTTTTCAAATCCTCAAAAATGATGGAAAACGGCATGCTATAGTATGCCGTTCGAGACCATGGGCTATAGCCCATCGTCTCGGAGTGATTTTCGTCTTTTTTTCAAATCCTCAAAAATGATGCAAAACGGCATGCTATAGTATGCCGTTCGAGACCATGGGCTATAGCCCATCGTCTCGGAGTGATTTTCGTCTTTTTTTCAAATCCTCAAATATGATGGAAAACGGCATGCTATAGTATGCCGTCCGATATGGGCTATAGCCCATGGTCATAAATGATGAAAAACGAGGATTTGAAAAAAAGACGAAAATGACTCCGAGACGATGGGCTATAGCCCATGGTCTCGGAGTGATTTTCGTATTTTTTTCAAATCCTCAAAAATGATGGAAAACGGCATGCTATAGTATGCCGTTCGAGACCATGGGCAATAGCCCATCGTCTCGGAGTGATTTTCGTCTTTTTTTCAAATCCTCAAAAATGATGCAAAACGGCATGCTATAGTATGCCGTTCGAGACCATGGGCTATAGCCCATCGTCTCGGAGTGATTTTCGTCTTTTTTTCAAATCCTCAAAAATGATGAAAAACGGAATGCTATAGTATGCCGTCCGATATGGGCTATAGCCCATGGTCATAAATGATGAAAAACGAGGATTTGAAAAAAAGACGAAAATGACTCCGAGACGATGGGCTATAGCCCATGGTCTCGGAGTCATTTTCGTCTTTTTTTCAAATCCTGGCTGTCTGTGTCCTGTCATGGTTTCTCCTCTGTATTATCTGATTAACATCCACGATAACACTTAAAAGCACTAAAGACACCTTTGATGCACAGCACCATTCAAATGCTCTGTACATGATCCCAAGGCCCCATTTGAAAAGTGACACGAAGAAGAACAACTTACAACCTAAAAATCACTGAGAGCTCAGTGGCACCCTTGTTAAGATGACGTCCATGTGAGCCAGAGGTTGTGAGTTCAAATCCAGCTGAGTTCCTCTTGCTTTCACTCTGCAGCATCTTTTGGAGAATAACATCCAGAAGAGAACTGGAAAGAGATGGAAAGCTGAGGAGATTCTCAGAGAGCATGGTGGCACTCTGTGATAAGCTTCTGTCTATGTGAGCCACAGGTCGTGGGTTCAAGTTCAGCCCATGGCCTCAGATGGCATACTATAGCATGCCATATTTCATAATTTTTGAGGATTTGAAAAAAAGACAAAAATCACTCCGAGACCATGTGCTATAGCCCATCGCCTCTTAGTCATTTTCGTCTTTTTTTCAAATCCTCAAAAATGATGAAAAACGGCATGCTATAGTATGCCGTCCGATTTGGGCTACAGCCCATGGTCAAAAATGATGAAAAACGAGGATTTGAAAAAAAGACGGAAATGACTCAGAGACGATGGGCTATAGCCCATGGTCTCGGAGTGATTTTCGTCTTTTTTTCAAATCCTCAAAAATGATGGAAAACGGCATGCTATAGTATGCCGTTCGAGACCATGGGCTATAGCCCATCGTCTCGGAGTGATTTTCGTCTTTTTTTCAAATCCTCAAAAATGATGCAAAACGGCATGCTATAGTATGCCGTTCGAGACCATGGGCTATAGCCCATCGTCTCGGAGTGATTTTCGTCTTTTTTTCAAATCCTCAAATATGATGGAAAACGGCATGCTATAGTATGCCGTCCGATATGGGCTATAGCCCATGGTCATAAATGATGAAAAACGAGGATTTGAAAAAAAGACGAAAATGACTCCGAGACGATGGGCTATAGCCCATGGTCTCGGAGTGATTTTCGTATTTTTTTCAAATCCTCAAAAATGATGGAAAACGGCATGCTATAGTATGCCGTTCGAGACCATGGGCAATAGCCCATCGTCTCGGAGTGATTTTCGTCTTTTTTTCAAATCCTCAAAAATGATGCAAAACGGCATGCTATAGTATGCCGTTCGAGACCATGGGCTATAGCCCATCGTCTCGGAGTGATTTTCGTCTTTTTTTCAAATCCTCAAAAATGATGAAAAACGGAATGCTATAGTATGCCGTCCGATATGGGCTATAGCCCATGGTCATAAATGATGAAAAACGAGGATTTGAAAAAAAGACGAAAATGACTCCGAGACGATGGGCTATAGCCCATGGTCTCGGAGTCATTTTCGTCTTTTTTTCAAATCCTGGCTGTCTGTGTCCTGTCATGGTTTCTCCTCTGTATTATCTGATTAACATCCACGATAACACTTAAAAGCACTAAAGACACCTTTGATGCACAGCACCATTCAAATGCTCTGTACATGATCCCAAGGCCCCATTTGAAAAGTGACACGAAGAAGAACAACTTACAACCTAAAAATCACTGAGAGCTCAGTGGCACCCTTGTTAAGATGACGTCCATGTGAGCCAGAGGTTGTGAGTTCAAATCCAGCTGAGTTCCTCTTGCTTTCACTCTGCAGCATCTTTTGGAGAATAACATCCAGAAGAGAACTGGAAAGAGATGGAAAGCTGAGGAGATTCTCAGAGAGCATGGTGGCACTCTGTGATAAGCTGCTGTCTATGTGAGCCACAGGTCGTGGGTTCAAGTTCAGCCCATGGCCTCAGATGGCATACTATAGCATGCCATTTTTCATCATTTTTGAGGATTTGAAAAAAAGACAAAAATCACTCCGAGACCATGGGATATAGCCCATGGTCTCGGAGTCATTTCCGTCTTTTTTTGCATGCCATAGTATGCCGTCCGATATGGGCTATAGCCCATGGTCATAAATTATGAAAAACGAGGATTTGAAAAAAAGACGAAAATGACTCCGAGACGATGGGCTATAGCCCATGGTCTCGGAGTGATTTTCGTCTTTTTTTCAAATCCTCAAAAATGATGGAAAACGGCATGCTATAGTATGCCGTCCGATATGGGCTATAGCCCATGGTCATAAATGATGAAAAACGAGGATTTGAAAAAAAGACGAAAATGACTCCGAGACCATGGGCTATAGCCCATGGTCTCGGAGTGATTTTCGTCTTTTTTTCAAATCCTCAAAAATGATGAAAAACGGCATGCTATAGTATGCCGTCCGATATGGGCTATAGCCCATGGTCATAAATGATGAAAAACGAGGATTTGGAGAAAAAAAAACGAAAATGACTCCGATACGATGGGCTATAGCCCATGGTCTCGGAGTGATTTTCGTCTTTTTTTCAAATCCTCAAAACTGATGGAAAACGGCATGCTATAGTATGCCGTTCGAGACCATGGGCTAAAGCCCATCGTCTCGGAGTGATTTTCGTCTTTTTTTCAAATCCTCAAAAATGATGAAAAACGGCATGCTATAGTATGCCGTCCGGTATGGGCTATAGCCCATGGTCATAAATTATGAAAAACGAGGATTTGAAAAAAAGACGAAAATGACTCCGAGACGATGGGCTATAGCCCATGGTCTCGGAGTGATTTTCGTCTTTTTTTCAAATCCTCAAAAATGATGGAAAACGGCATGCTATAGTATGCCGTCCGATATGGGCTATAGCCCATGGTCATAAATGATGAAAAACGAGGATTTGAAAAAAAGACGAAAATGACTCCGAGACGATGGGCTATAGCCCATGGTCTCGGAGTGATTTTTGTCTTTTTTTCAAATCCTCAAAAATGATGTAAAACGGCATGCTATAGTATGCCGTTCGAGACCATGGGCTATAGCCCATCGTCTCGGAGTGATTTTCGTCTTTTTTTCAAATCCTCAAATATGATGGAAAACGGCATGCTATAGTATGCCGTCCGATATGGGCTATAGCCCATGGTCATAAATTATGAAAAACGAGGATTTGAAAAAAAGACGAAAATGACTCCGAGACGATGGGCTATAGCCCATGGTCTCGGAGTGATTTTCGTCTTTTTTTCAAATCCTCAAAAATGATGGAAAACGGCATGCTATAGTATGCCGTCCGATATGGGCTATAGCCCATGGTCATAAATGATGAAAAACGAGGATTTGAAAAAAAGACGAAAATGACTCCGAGACCATGGGCTATAGCCCATGGTCTCGGAGTGATTTTCGTCTTTTTTTCAAATCCTCAAAAATGATGAAAAACGGCATGCTATAGTATGCCGTCCGATATGGGCTATAGCCCATGGTCATAAATGATGAAAAACGAGGATTTGAAAAAAAAAAACGAAAATGACTCCGATACGATGGGCTATAGCCCATGGTCTCGGAGTGATTTTCGTCTTTTTTTCAAATCCTCAAAAATTATGGAAAACGGCATGCTATAGTATGCCGTTCGAGACCATGGGCTAAAGCCCATCGTCTCGGAGTGATTTTCGTCTTTTTTTCAAATCCTCAAAAATGATGAAAAACGGCATGCTATAGTATGCCGTCCGGTATGGGCTATAGCCCATGGTCATAAATTATGAAAAACGAGGATTTGAAAAAAAGACGAAAATGACTCCGAGACGATGGGCTATAGCCCATGGTCTCGGAGTGATTTTCGTCTTTTTTTCAAATCCTCAAAAATGATGGAAAACGGCATGCTATAGTATGCCGTCCGATATGGGCTATAGCCCATGGTCATAAATGATGAAAAACGAGGATTTGAAAAAAAGACGAAAATGACTCCGAGACGATGGGCTATAGCCCATGGTCTCGGAGTGATTTTTGTCTTTTTTTCAAATCCTCAAAAATGATGTAAAACGGCATGCTATAGTATGCCGTTCGAGACCATGGGCTAAAGCCCATCGTCTCGGAGTGATTTTCGTCTTTTTTTCAAATCCTCAAAAATGATGAAAAACGGCATGCTATAGTATGCCGTCCGGTATGGGCTATAGCCCATGGTCATAAATTATGAAAAACGAGGATTTGAAAAAAAGTCGAAAATGACTCCGAGACGATGGGCTATAGCCCATGGTCTCTGAGTGATTTTCGTCTTTTTTTCAAATCCTCAAAAATGATGGAAAACGGCATGCTATAGTATGCCGTCCGATATGGGCTATAGCCCATGGTCATAAATGATGAAAAACGAGGATTTGAAAAAAAGACGAAAATGACTCCGAGACGATGGGCTATAGCCCATGGTCTCGGAGTCATTTTCGTCTTTTTTTCAAATCCTCAAAAATGATGGAAAACGGCATGCTATAGTATGCCGTTCGAGACCATGGGCTATAGCCCATCGTCTCGGAGTGATTTTCGTCTTTTTTAAAAATCCTGGCTGTCTGTGTCCTGTCATGGTTTCTCCTCTGTATTATCTGATTAACATCCACGATAACACTTAAAAGCACTAAAGACACCTTTGATGCACAGCACCATTCAAATACTCTGTACATGATCCCAAGGCCCCATTTGAAAAGTCACACCAAGAAGAACAACTTACAACCTAAAAATCACTGAGAGCTCAGTGGCACCCTTGTTAAGATGACGTCCATGTGAGCCAGAGGTTGTGAGTTCAAATCCAGCTGAGTTCCTCCTGCTTTCACTCTGCAGCATCTTTTGGAGAATAACATCCAGAAGAGAACTGGAAAGAGATGGAAAGCTGAGGAGCTGAGGTCCGATATGGGCTATAGCCCATGGTCATAAATTATAAAAAACGAGGATTTGAAAAAAAAGACGAAAATGACTCCGAGACGATGGGCTATAGCCCATGGTCTCGGAGTGATTTTCGTCTTTTTTTCAAATCCTCAAAAATGATGGAAAACGGCATGCTATAGTATGCCGTTCGAGACCATGGGCTAAAGCCCATCGTCTCGGAGTGATTTTCGTCTTTTTTTCAAATCCTCAAAAATGATGGAAAACGGCATGCTATAGTATGCCGTTCGAGACCATGGGCTATAGCCCATCGTCTCGGAGTGATTTTCGTCTTTTTTAAAAATCCTGGCTGTCTGTGTCCTGTCATGGTTTCTCCTCTGTATTATCTGATTAACATCCACGATAACACTTAAAAGCACTAAAGACACCTTTGATGCACAGCACCATTCAAATACTCTGTACATGATCCCAAGGCCCCATTTGAAAAGTCACACCAAGAAGAACAACTTACAACCTAAAAATCACTGAGAGCTCAGTGGCACCCTTGTTAAGATGACGTCCATGTGAGCCAGAGGTTGTGAGTTCAAATCCAGCTGAGTTCCTCCTGCTTTCACTCTGCAGCATCTTTTGGAGAATAACATCCAGAAGAGAACTGGAAAGAGATGGAAAGCTGAGGAGCTGAGGTCCGATATGGGCTATAGCCCATGGTCATAAATTATAAAAAACGAGGATTTGAAAAAAAGACGAAAATGACTCCGAGACGATGGGCTATAGCCCATGGTCTCGGAGTGATTTTCGTCTTTTTTTCAAATCCTCAAAAATGATGGAAAACGGCATGCTATAGTATGCCGTTCGAGACCATGGGCTAAAGCCCATCGTCTCGGAGTGATTTTCGTCTTTTTTTCAAATCCTCAAAAATGATGAAAAACGGCATGCTATAGTTTGCCGTCCGGTATGGGCTATAGCCCATGGTCATAAATTATGAAAAACGAGGATTTGAAAAAAAGACGAAAATGACTCCGAGACGATGGGCTATAGCCCATGGTCTCGGAGTGATTTTTGTCTTTTTTTCAAATCCTCAAAAATGATGGAAAACGGCATGCTATAGTATGCCGTTCGAGACCATGGGCTATAGCCCATCGTCTCGGAGTGATTTTCGTCTTTTTTTCAAATCCTCAAAAATGATGCAAAACGGCATGCTATAGTATGCCGTTCGAGACCATGGGCTATAGCCCATCGTCTCGGAGTGATTTTCGTCTTTTTTTCAAATCCTCAAAAATGATGAAAAACGGCATGCTATAGTATGCCGTCCGGTATGGGCTATAGCCCATGGTCATAAATGATGAAAAACGAGGATTTGAAAAAAAGACGAAAATGACTCCGAGACGATGGGCTATAGCCCATGGTCTCGGAGTGATTTTCGTCTTTTTTTCAAATCCTCAAAAATTATGGAAAACGGCATGCTATAGTATGCCGTCCGATATGGGCTGTAGCCCATGGTCATAAATGATGAAAAACGAGGATTTGAAAAAAAGACGAAAATGACTCCGAGACGATGGGCTATAGCCCATGGTCTCGGAGTGATTTTTGTCTTTTTTTCAAATCCTCAAAAATGATGGAAAACGGCATGCTATAGTATGCCGTTCGAGACCATGGGCTATAGCCCATCGTCTCGGAGTGATTTTCGTCTTTTTTTCAAATCCTCAAAAATGATGAAAAACGGCATGCTATAGTATGCCGTCCGGTATGGGCTATAGCCCATGGTCATAAATGATGAAAAACGAGGATTTGAAAAAAAGACGAAAATGACTCCGAGACGATGGGCTATAGCCCATGGTCTCGGAGTGATTTTCGTCTTTTTTTCAAATCCTCAAAAATTATGGAAAACGGCATGCTATAGTATGCCGTCCGATATGGGCTATAGCCCATGGTCATAAATGATGAAAAACGAGGATTTGAAAAAAAGACGAAAATGACTCCGAGACGATGGGCTATAGCCCATGGTCTCGGAGTGATTTTTGTCTTTTTTTCAAATCCTCAAAAATGATGAAAAACAGCATGCTATAGTATGCCGTCCGGTATGGGCTATAGCCCATGGTAATAAATGATGAAAAACGAGGATTTGAAAAAAAGACGAAAATGACTCCGAGACCATAGGCTATAGCCCATGGTCTCGGAGTGATTTTCGTCTTTTTTTCAAATCCTCAAAAATGATGTAAAACGGCATGCCATAGTATGTCGTCCGATATGGGCTAAAGCCCATCGTCTCGGAGTGATTTTCGTCTTTTTTTCAAATCCTCAAAAATGATGAAAAACGGCATGCTATAGTATGCCGTCCGGTATGGGCTATAGCCCATGGTCATAAATTATGAAAAACGAGGATTTGAAAAAAAGACGAAAATGACTCCGAGACGATGGGCTATAGCCCATGGTCTCGGAGTGATTTTCGTCTTTTTTTCAAATCCTCAAAAATGATGGAAAACGGCATGCTATAGTATGCCGTCCGATATGGGCTATAGCCCATGGTCATAAATGATGAAAAACGAGGATTTGAAAAAAAGACGAAAATGACTCCGAGACGATGGGCTATAGCCCATGGTCTCGGAGTGATTTTCGTCTTTTTTTCAAATCCTCAAAAATGATGTAAAACGGCATGCCATAGTATGCCGTCCGATATGGGCTATAGCCCATGGTCATAAATTATGAAAAACGAGGATTTAAAAAAAAGACGAAAATGACTCCGAGACGATGGGCTATAGCCCATGGTCTCGGAGTGATTTTCGTCTTTTTTTCAAATCCTCAAAAATGATAGAAAACGGCATGCTATAGTATGCCGTTCGAGACCATGGGCTATAGCCCATCGTCTCGGAGTGATTTTCGTCTTTTTTTCAAATCCTCAAAAATGATGAAAAACGGCATGCTATAGTATGCCGTCCGGTATGGGCTATAGCCCATGGTCATAAATGATGAAAAACGAGGATTTGAAAAAAAGACGAAAATGACTCCGAGACGATGGGCTATAGCCCATGGTCTCGGAGTGATTTTCGTCTTTTTTTCAAATCCTCAAAAATTATGTAAAACGGCATGCCATAGTATGCCGTCCGATATGGGCTATAGCCCATGGTCATAAATTATGAAAAACGAGGATTTGAAAAAAAGACGAAAATGACTCCGAGACGATGGGCTATAGCCCATGGTCTCGGAGTGATTTTCGTCTTTTTTTCAAATCCTCAAAAATGATAGAAAACGGCATGCTATAGTATGCCGTTCGAGACCATGGGCTATAGCCCATCGTCTCGGAGTGATTTTCGTCTTTTTTTCAAATCCTCAAAAATGATGAAAAACGGCATGCTATAGTATGCCGTCCGGTATGGGCTATAGCCCATGGTCATAAATGATGAAAAACGAGGATTTGAAAAAAAGAAGAAAATGACTCAGAGACGATGGGCTATAGCCCATGGTCTCGGAGTCATTTTCGTCTTTTTTTCAAATCCTCAAAAATGATGGAAAACGGCATGCTATAGTATGCCGTTCGAGACCATGGGCTATAGCCCATCGTCTCGGAGTGATTTTCGTCTTTTTTAAAAATCCTGGCTGTCTGTGTCCTGTCATGGTTTCTCCTCTGTATTATCTGATTAACATCCACGATAACACTTAAAAGCACTAAAGACACCTTTGATGCACAGCACCATTCAAATACTCTGTACATGATCCCAAGGCCCCATTTGAAAAGTGACACCAAGAAGAACAACTTACAACCTAAAAATCACTGAGAGCTCAGTGGCACCCTTGTTAAGATGACGTCCATGTGAGCCAGAGGTTGTGAGTTCAAATCCAGCTGAGTTCCTCCTGCTTTCACTCTGCAGCATCTTTTGGAGAATAACATCCAGAAGAGAACTGGAAAGAGATGGAAAGCTGAGGAGCTGAGGTCCGATATGGGCTATAGCCCATGGTCATAAATTATAAAAAACGAGGATTTGAAAAAAAGACGAAAATGACTCCGAGACGATGGGCTATAGCCCATGGTCTCGGAGTGATTTTCGTCTTTTTTTCAAATCCTCAAAAATGATGGAAAACGGCATGCTATAGTATGCCGTTCGAGACCATGGGCTATAGCCCATCGTCTCGGAGTGATTTTCGTCTTTTTTTCAAATCCTCAAAAATGATGAAAAACGGCATGCTATAGTATGCCGTCCGGTATGGGCTATAGCCCATGGTCATAAATGATGAAAAACGAGGATTTGAAAAAAAGACGAAAATGACTCCGAGACGATGGGCTATAGCCCATGGTCTCGGAGTGATTTTCGTCTTTTTTTCAAATCCTCAAAAATTATGTAAAACGGCATGCCATAGTATGCCGTCCGATATGGGCTATAGCCCATGGTCATAAATTATGAAAAACGAGGATTTGAAAAAAAGACGAAAATGACTCCGAGACGATGGGCTATAGCCCATGGTCTCGGAGTGATTTTCGTCTTTTTTTCAAATCCTAAAAAATGATAGAAAACGGCATGCTATAGTATGCCGTTCGAGACCATGGGCTATAGCCCATCGTCTCGGAGTGATTTTCGTCTTTTTTTCAAATCCTCAAAAATGATGAAAAACGGCATGCTATAGTATGCCGTCCGGTATGGGCTATAGCCCATGGTCATAAATGATGAAAAACGAGGATTTGAAAAAAAGACGAAAATGACTCCAAGACGATGGGCTATAGCCCATGGTCTCGGAGTGATTTTCGTCTTTTTTTCAAATCCTCAAAAATGATGTAAAACGGCATGCCATAGTATGCCGTCCGATATGGGCTATAGCCCATGGTCATAAATTATGAAAAACGAGGATTTGAAAAAAAGACGAAAATGACTCCGAGACGATGGGCTATAGCCCATGGTCTCGGAGTGATTTTCGTCTTTTTTTCAAATCCTCAAAAATGATAGAAAACGGCATGCTATAGTATGCCGTTCGAGACCATGGGCTATAGCCCATCGTCTCGGAGTGATTTTCGTCTTTTTTTCAAATCCTCAAAAATGATGGAAAACGGCATGCTATAGTATGCCGTCCGATATGGGCTATAGCCCATGGTCATAAATGATGAAAAACGAGGATTTGAAAAAAAGACGAAAATGTCTCCGAGACGATGGGCTATAGCCCATGGTCTCGGAGTCATTTTCGTCTTTTTTTCAAATCCTCAAAAATGATGGAAAACGGCATGCTATAGTATGCCGTTCGAGACCATGGGCTATAGCCCATCGTCTCGGAGTGATTTTCGTCTTTTTTAAAAATCCTGGCTGTCTGTGTCCTGTCATGGTTTCTCCTCTGTATTATCTGATTAACATCCACGATAACACTTAAAAGCACTAAAGACACCTTTGATGCACAGCACCATTCAAATACTCTGTACATGATCCCAAGGCCCCATTTGAAAAGTGACACCAAGAAGAACAACTTACAACCTAAAAATCACTGAGAGCTCAGTGGCACCCTTGTTAAGATGACGTCCATGTGAGCCAGAGGTTGTGAGTTCAAATCCAGCTGAGTTCCTCCTGCTTTCACTCTGCAGCATCTTTTGGAGAATAACATCCAGAAGAGAACTGGAAAGAGATGGAAAGCTGAGGAGCTGAGGTCCGATATGGGCTATAGCCCATGGTCATAAATTATAAAAAACGAGGATTTGAAAAAAAGACGAAAATGACTCCGAGACGATGGGCTATAGCCCATGGTCTCGGAGTGATTTTCGTCTTTTTTTCAAATCCTCAAAAATGATGGAAAACGGCATGCTATAGTATGCCGTTCGAGACCATGGGCTAAAGCCCATCGTCTCGGAGTGATTTTCGTCTTTTTTTCAAATCCTCAAAAATGATGAAAAACGGCATGCTATAGTTTGCCGTCCGGTATGGGCTATAGCCCATGGTCATAAATTATGAAAAACGAGGATTTGAAAAAAAGACGAAAATGACTCCGAGACGATGGGCTATAGCCCATGGTCTCGGAGTGATTTTTGTCTTTTTTTCAAATCCTCAAAAATGATGGAAAACGGCATGCTATAGTATGCCGTTCGAGACCATGGGCTATAGCCCATCGTCTCGGAGTGATTTTCGTCTTTTTAAAAAATCCTGGCTGTCTGTGTCCTGTCATGGTTTCTCCTCTGTATTATCTGATTAACATCCACGATAACACTTAAAAGCACTAAAGACACCTTTGATGCACAGCACCATTCAAATACTCTGTACATGATCCCAAGGCCCCATTTGAAAAGTGACACCAAGAAGAACAACTTACAACCTAAAAATCACTGAGAGCTCAGTGGCACCCTTGTTAAGATGACGTCCATGTGAGCCAGAGGTTGTGAGTTCAAATCCAGCTGAGTTCCTCCTGCTTTCACTCTGCAGCATCTTTTGGAGAATAACATCCAGAAGAGAACTGGAAAGAGATGGAAAGCTGAGGAGCTGAGGTCCGATATGGGCTATAGCCCATGGTCATAAATTATAAAAAACGAGGATTTGAAAAAAAGACGAAAATGACTCCGAGACGATGGGCTATAGCCCATGGTCTCGGAGTGATTTTCGTCTTTTTTTCAAATCCTCAAAAATGATGGAAAACGGCATGCTATAGTATGCCGTTCGAGACCATGGGCTAAAGCCCATCGTCTCGGAGTGATTTTCGTCTTTTTTTCAAATCCTCAAAAATGATGAAAAACGGCATGCTATAGTTTGCCGTCCGGTATGGGCTATAGCCCATGGTCATAAATTATGAAAAACGAGGATTTGAAAAAAAGACGAAAATGACTCCGAGACGATGGGCTATAGCCCATGGTCTCGGAGTGATTTTTGTCTTTTTTTCAAATCCTCAAAAATGATGGAAAACGGCATGCTATAGTATGCCGTTCGAGACCATGGGCTATAGCCCATCGTCTCGGAGTGATTTTCGTCTTTTTTTCAAATCCTCAAAAATGATGCAAAACGGCATGCTATAGTATGCCGTTCGAGACCATGGGCTAAAGCCCATCGTCTCGGAGTGATTTTCGTCTTTTTTTCAAATCCTCAAAAATGATGAAAAACGGCATGCTATAGTATGCCGTCCGGTATGGGCTATAGCCCATGGTCATAAATTATGAAAAACGAGGATTTGAAAAAAAGTCGAAAATGACTCCGAGACGATGGGCTATAGCCCATGGTCTCTGAGTGATTTTCGTCTTTTTTTCAAATCCTCAAAAATGATGGAAAACGGCATGCTATAGTATGCCGTCCGATATGGGCTATAGCCCATGGTCATAAATGATGAAAAACGAGGATTTGAAAAAAAGACGAAAATGACTCCGAGACGATGGGCTATAGCCCATGGTCTCGGAGTCATTTTCGTCTTTTTTTCAAATCCTCAAAAATGATGGAAAACGGCATGCTATAGTATGCCGTTCGAGACCATGGGCTATAGCCCATCGTCTCGGAGTGATTTTCGTCTTTTTTTAAAATCCTGGCTGTCTGTGTCCTGTCATGGTTTCTCCTCTGTATTATCTTATTAACATCCACGATAACACTTAAAAGCACTAAAGACACCTTTGATGCACAGCACCATTCAAATACTCTGTACATGATCCCAAGGCCCCATTTGAAAAGTGACACCAAGAAGAACAACTTACAACCTAAAAATCACTGAGAGCTCAGTGGCACCCTTGTTAAGATGACGTCCATGTGAGCCAGAGGTTGTGAGTTCAAATCCAGCTGAGTTCCTCCTGCTTTCACTCTGCAGCATCTTTTGGAGAATAACATCCAGAAGAGAACTGGAAAGAGATGGAAAGCTGAGGAGCTGAGGTCCGATATGGGCTATAGCCCATGGTCATAAATTATAAAAAACGAGGATTTGAAAAAAAGACGAAAATGACTCCGAGACGATGGGCTATAGCCCATGGTCTCGGAGTGATTTTCGTCTTTTTTTCAAATCCTCAAAAATGATGGAAAACGGCATGCTATAGTATGCCGTTCGAGACCATGGGCTAAAGCCCATCGTCTCGGAGTGATTTTCGTCTTTTTTTCAAATCCTCAAAAATGATGAAAAACGGCATGCTATAGTTTGCCGTCCGGTATGGGCTATAGCCCATGGTCATAAATTATGAAAAACGAGGATTTGAAAAAAAGACGAAAATGACTCCGAGACGATGGGCTATAGCCCATGGTCTCGGAGTGATTTTTGTCTTTTTTTCAAATCCTCAAAAATGATGGAAAACGGCATGCTATAGTATGCCGTTCGAGACCATGGGCTATAGCCCATCGTCTCGGAGTGATTTTCGTCTTTTTAAAAAATCCTGGCTGTCTGTGTCCTGTCATGGTTTCTCCTCTGTATTATCTGATTAACATCCACGATAACACTTAAAAGCACTAAAGACACCTTTGATGCACAGCACCATTCAAATACTCTGTACATGATCCCAAGGCCCCATTTGAAAAGTGACACCAAGAAGAACAACTTACAACCTAAAAATCACTGAGAGCTCAGTGGCACCCTTGTTAAGATGACGTCCATGTGAGCCAGAGGTTGTGAGTTCAAATCCAGCTGAGTTCCTCCTGCTTTCACTCTGCAGCATCTTTTGGAGAATAACATCCAGAAGAGAACTGGAAAGAGATGGAAAGCTGAGGAGCTGAGGTCCGATATGGGCTATAGCCCATGGTCATAAATTATAAAAAACGAGGATTTGAAAAAAAGACGAAAATGACTCCGAGACGATGGGCTATAGCCCATGGTCTCGGAGTGATTTTCGTCTTTTTTTCAAATCCTCAAAAATGATGGAAAACGGCATGCTATAGTATGCCGTTCGAGACCATGGGCTAAAGCCCATCGTCTCGGAGTGATTTTCGTCTTTTTTTCAAATCCTCAAAAATGATGAAAAACGGCATGCTATAGTTTGCCGTCCGGTATGGGCTATAGCCCATGGTCATAAATTATGAAAAACGAGGATTTGAAAAAAAGACGAAAATGACTCCGAGACGATGGGCTATAGCCCATGGTCTCGGAGTGATTTTTGTCTTTTTTTCAAATCCTCAAAAATGATGGAAAACGGCATGCTATAGTATGCCGTTCGAGACCATGGGCTATAGCCCATCGTCTCGGAGTGATTTTCGTCTTTTTTTCAAATCCTCAAAAATGATGCAAAACGGCATGCTATAGTATGCCGTTCGAGACCATGGGCTAAAGCCCATCGTCTCGGAGTGATTTTCGTCTTTTTTTCAAATCCTCAAAAATGATGAAAAACGGCATGCTATAGTATGCCGTCCGGTATGGGCTATAGCCCATGGTCATAAATTATGAAAAACGAGGATTTGAAAAAAAGTCGAAAATGACTCCGAGACGATGGGCTATAGCCCATGGTCTCTGAGTGATTTTCGTCTTTTTTTCAAATCCTCAAAAATGATGGAAAACGGCATGCTATAGTATGCCGTCCGATATGGGCTATAGCCCATGGTCATAAATGATGAAAAACGAGGATTTGAAAAAAAGACGAAAATGACTCCGAGACGATGGGCTATAGCCCATGGTCTCGGAGTCATTTTCGTCTTTTTTTCAAATCCTCAAAAATGATGGAAAACGGCATGCTATAGTATGCCGTTCGAGACCATGGGCTATAGCCCATCGTCTCGGAGTGATTTTCGTCTTTTTTTAAAATCCTGGCTGTCTGTGTCCTGTCATGGTTTCTCCTCTGTATTATCTTATTAACATCCACGATAACACTTAAAAGCACTAAAGACACCTTTGATGCACAGCACCATTCAAATACTCTGTACATGATCCCAAGGCCCCATTTGAAAAGTGACACCAAGAAGAACAACTTACAACCTAAAAATCACTGAGAGCTCAGTGGCACCCTTGTTAAGATGACGTCCATGTGAGCCAGAGGTTGTGAGTTCAAATCCAGCTGAGTTCCTCCTGCTTTCACTCTGCAGCATCTTTTGGAGAATAACATCCAGAAGAGAACTGGAAAGAGATGGAAAGCTGAGGAGCTGAGGTCCGATATGGGCTATAGCCCATGGTCATAAATTATAAAAAACGAGGATTTGAAAAAAAGACGAAAATGACTCCGAGACGATGGGCTATAGCCCATGGTCTCGGAGTGATTTTCGTCTTTTTTTCAAATCCTCAAAAATGATGGAAAACGGCATGCTATAGTATGCCGTTCGAGACCATGGGCTAAAGCCCATCGTCTCGGAGTGATTTTCGTCTTTTTTTCAAATCCTCAAAAATGATGAAAAACGGCATGCTATAGTTTGCCGTCCGGTATGGGCTATAGCCCATGGTCATAAATTATGAAAAACGAGGATTTGAAAAAAAGACGAAAATGACTCCGAGACGATGGGCTATAGCCCATGGTCTCGGAGTGATTTTTGTCTTTTTTTCAAATCCTCAAAAATGATGGAAAACGGCATGCTATAGTATGCCGTTCGAGACCATGGGCTATAGCCCATCGTCTCGGAGTGATTTTCGTCTTTTTTTCAAATCCTCAAAAATGATGCAAAACGGCATGCTATAGTATGCCGTTCGAGACCATGGGCTATAGCCCATCGTCTCGGAGTGATTTTCGTCTTTTTTTCAAATCCTCAAAAATGATGAAAAACGGCATGCTATAGTATGCCGTCCGGTATGGGCTATAGCCCATGGTCATAAATGATGAAAAACGAGGATTTGAAAAAAAGACGAAAATGACTCCGAGACGATGGGCTATAGCCCATGGTCTCGGAGTGATTTTCGTCTTTTTTTCAAATCCTCAAAAATTATGGAAAACGGCATGCTATAGTATGCCGTCCGATATGGGCTATAGCCCATGGTCATAAATGATGAAAAACGAGGATTTGAAAAAAAGACGAAAATGACTCCGAGACGATGGGCTATAGCCCATGGTCTCTGAGTGATTTTCGTCTTTTTTTCAAATCCTCAAAAATGATGGAAAACGGCATGCTATAGTATGCCGTCCGATATGGGCTATAGCCCATGGTCATAAATGATGAAAAACGAGGATTTGAAAAAAAGACGAAAATGACTCCGAGACGATGGGCTATAGCCCATGGTCTCGGAGTCATTTTCGTCTTTTTTTCAAATCCTCAAAAATTATGGAAAACGGCATGCTATAGTATGCCGTCCGATATGGGCTATAGCCCATGGTCATAAATGATGAAAAACGAGGATTTGAAAAAAAGACGAAAATGACTCCGAGACGATGGGCTATAGCCCATGGTCTCGGAGTGATTTTCGTCTTTTTTTCAAATCCTCAAAAATTATGGAAAACGGCATGCTATAGTATGCCGTCCGATATGGGCTATAGCCCATGGTCATAAATGATGAAAAACGAGGATTTGAAAAAAAGACGAAAATGACTCCGAGACGATGGGCTATAGCCCATGGTCTCTGAGTGATTTTCGTCTTTTTTTCAAATCCTCAAAAATGATGGAAAACGGCATGCTATAGTATGCCGTCCGATATGGGCTATAGCCCATGGTCATAAATGATGAAAAACGAGGATTTGAAAAAAAGACGAAAATGACTCCGAGACGATGGGCTATAGCCCATGGTCTCGGAGTCATTTTCGTCTTTTTTTCAAATCCTCAAAAATGATGGAAAACAGCATGCTATAGTATGCCGTTCGAGACCATGGGCTATAGCCCATCGTCTCGGAGTGATTTTCGTCTTTTTTAAAAATCCTGGCTGTCTGTGTCCTGTCATGGTTTCTCCTCTGTATTATCTGATTAACATCCACGATAACACTTAAAAGCACTAAAGACACCTTTGATGCACAGCACCATTCAAATACTCTGTACATGATCCCAAGGCCCCATTTGAAAAGTGACACCAAGAAGAACAACTTACAACCTAAAAATCACTGAGAGCTCAGTGGCACCCTTGTTAAGATGACGTCCATGTGAGCCAGAGGTTGTGAGTTCAAATCCAGCTGAGTTCCTCCTGCTTTCACTCTGCAGCATCTTTTGGAGAATAACATCCAGAAGAGAACTGGAAAGAGATGGAAAGCTGAGGAGCTGAGGTCCGATATGGGCTATAGCCCATGGTCATAAATTATAAAAAACGAGGATTTGAAAAAAAGACGAAAATGACTCCGAGACGATGGGCTATAGCCCATGGTCTCGGAGTGATTTTCGTATTTTTTTCAAATCCTCAAAAATGATGGAAAACGGCATGCTATAGTATGCCGTTCGAGACCATGGGCTAAAGCCCATCGTCTCGGAGTGATTTTCGTCTTTTTTTCAAATCCTCAAAAATGATGAAAAACGGCATGCTATAGTTTGCCGTCCGGTATGGGCTATAGCCCATGGTCATAAATTATGAAAAACGAGGATTTGAAAAAAAGACGAAAATGACTCCGAGACCATGGGCTATAGCCCATGGTCTCGGAGTGATTTTTGTCTTTTTTTCAAATCCTCAAAAATGATGGAAAACGGCATGCTATAGTATGCCGTTCGAGACCATGGGCTATAGCCCATCGTCTCGGAGTGATTTTCGTCTTTTTTTCAAATCCTCAAAAATGATGAAAAACGGCATGCTATAGTATGCCGTCCGGTATGGGCTATAGCCCATGGTCATAAATGATGAAAAACGAGGATTTGAAAAAAAGACGAAAATGACTCCGAGACGATGGGCTATAGCCCATGGTCTCGGAGTGATTTTCGTCTTTTTTTCAAATCCTCAAAAATTATGGAAAACGGCATGCTATAGTATGCCGTCCGATATGGGCTATAGCCCATGGTCATAAATGATGAAAAACGAGGATTTGAAAAAAAGACGAAAATGACTCCGAGACGATGGGCTATAGCCCATGGTCTCGGAGTGATTTTTGTCTTTTTTTCAAATCCTCAAAAATGATGAAAAACAGCATGCTATAGTATGCCGTCCGGTATGGGCTATAGCCCATGGTAATAAATGATGAAAAACGAGGATTTGAAAAAAAGACGAAAATGACTCCGAGACCATAGGCTATAGCCCATGGTCTCGGAGTGATTTTCGTCTTTTTTTCAAATCCTGGCTGTCTGTGTCCTGTCATGGTTTCTCCTCTGTATTATCTGATTAACATCCACGATAACACTTAAAAGCACTAAAGACACCTTTGATGCACAGCACCATTCAAATGCTCTGTACATGATCCCAAGGCCCCATTTGAAAAGTGACACGAAGAAGAACAACTTACAACCTAAAAATCACTGAGAGCTCAGTGGCACCCTTGTTAAGATGACGTCCATGTGAGCCAGAGGTTGTGAGTTCAAATCCAGCTGAGTTCCTCTTGCTTTCACTCTGCAGCATCTTTTGGAGAATAACATCCAGAAGAGAACTGGAAAGAGATGGAAAGCTGAGGAGATTCTCAGAGAGCATGGTGGCACTCTGTGATAAGCTGCTGTCTATGTGAGCCACAGGTCGTGGGTTCAAGTTCAGCCCATGGCCTCAGATGGCATACTATAGCATGCCATTTTTCATCATTTTTGAGGATTTGAAAAAAAGACAAAAATCACTCCGAGACCATGGGATATAGCCCATGGTCTCGGAGTCATTTCCGTCTTTTTTTGCATGCCATAGTATGCCGTCCGATATGGGCTATAGCCCATGGTCATAAATTATGAAAAACGAGGATTTGAAAAAAAGACGAAAATGACTCCGAGACGATGGGCTATAGCCCATGGTCTCGGAGTGATTTTCGTCTTTTTTTCAAATCCTCAAAAATGATGGAAAACGGCATGCTATAGTATGCCGTCCGATATGGGCTATAGCCCATGGTCATAAATGATGAAAAACGAGGATTTGAAAAAAAGACGAAAATGACTCCGAGACCATGGGCTATAGCCCATGGTCTCGGAGTGATTTTCGTCTTTTTTTCAAATCCTCAAAAATGATGAAAAACGGCATGCTATAGTATGCCGTCCGATATGGGCTATAGCCCATGGTCATAAATGATGAAAAACGAGGATTTGAAAAAAACAAACGAAAATGACTCCGATACGATGGGCTATAGCCCATGGTCTCGGAGTGATTTTCGTCTTTTTTTCAAATCCTCAAAAATGATGGAAAACGGCATGCTATAGTATGCCGTTCGAGACCATGGGCTAAAGCCCATCGTCTCGGAGTGATTTTCGTCTTTTTTTCAAATCCTCAAAAATGATGAAAAACGGCATGCTATAGTATGCCGTCCGGTATGGGCTATAGCCCATGGTCATAAATTATGAAAAACGAGGATTTGAAAAAAAGTCGAAAATGACTCCGAGACGATGGGCTATAGCCCATGGTCTCTGAGTGATTTTCGTCTTTTTTTCAAATCCTCAAAAATGATGGAAAACGGCATGCTATAGTATGCCGTCCGATATGGGCTATAGCCCATGGTCATAAATGATGAAAAACGAGGATTTGAAAAAAAGACGAAAATGACTCCGAGACGATGGGCTATAGCCCATGGTCTCGGAGTCATTTTCGTCTTTTTTTCAAATCCTCAAAAATGATGGAAAACGGCATGCTATAGTATGCCGTTCGAGACCATGGGCTATAGCCCATCGTCTCGGAGTGATTTTCGTCTTTTTTAAAAATCCTGGCTGTCTGTGTCCTGTCATGGTTTCTCCTCTGTATTATCTTATTAACATCCACGATAACACTTAAAAGCACTAAAGACACCTTTGATGCACAGCACCATTCAAATACTCTGTACATGATCCCAAGGCCCCATTTGAAAAGTGACACCAAGAAGAACAACTTACAACCTAAAAATCACTGAGAGCTCAGTGGCACCCTTGTTAAGATGACGTCCATGTGAGCCAGAGGTTGTGAGTTCAAATCCAGCTGAGTTCCTCCTGCTTTCACTCTGCAGCATCTTTTGGAGAATAACATCCAGAAGAGAACTGGAAAGAGATGGAAAGCTGAGGAGCTGAGGTCCGATATGGGCTATAGCCCATGGTCATAAATTATAAAAAACGAGGATTTGAAAAAAAGACGAAAATGACTCCGAGACGATGGGCTATAGCCCATGGTCTCGGAGTGATTTTCGTCTTTTTTTCAAATCCTCAAAAATGATGGAAAACGGCATGCTATAGTATGCCGTTCGAGACCATGGGCTAAAGCCCATCGTCTCGGAGTGATTTTCGTCTTTTTTTCAAATCCTCAAAAATGATGAAAAACGGCATGCTATAGTTTGCCGTCCGGTATGGGCTATAGCCCATGGTCATAAATTATGAAAAACGAGGATTTGAAAAAAAGACGAAAATGACTCCGAGACGATGGGCTATAGCCCATGGTCTCGGAGTGATTTTTGTCTTTTTTTCAAATCCTCAAAAATGATGGAAAACGGCATGCTATAGTATGCCGTTCGAGACCATGGGCTATAGCCCATCGTCTCGGAGTGATTTTCGTCTTTTTTTCAAATCCTCAAAAATGATGCAAAACGGCATGCTATAGTATGCCGTTCGAGACCATGGGCTATAGCCCATCGTCTCGGAGTGATTTTCGTCTTTTTTTCAAATCCTCAAAAATGATGAAAAACGGCATGCTATAGTATGCCGTCCGGTATGGGCTATAGCCCATGGTCATAAATGATGAAAAACGAGGATTTGAAAAAAAGACGAAAATGACTCCGAGACGATGGGCTATAGCCCATGGTCTCGGAGTGATTTTCGTCTTTTTTTCAAATCCTCAAAAATTATGGAAAACGGCATGCTATAGTATGCCGTCCGATATGGGCTATAGCCCATGGTCATAAATGATGAAAAACGAGGATTTGAAAAAAAGACGAAAATGACTCCGAGACGATGGGCTATAGCCCATGGTCTCGGAGTGATTTTTGTCTTTTTTTCAAATCCTCAAAAATGATGAAAAACAGCATGCTATAGTATGCCGTTCGAGACCATGGGCTAAAGCCCATCGTCTCGGAGTGATTTTCGTCTTTTTTTCAAATCCTCAAAAATGATGAAAAACGGCATGCTATAGTATGCCGTCCGGTATGGGCTATAGCCCATGGTCATAAATGATGAAAAACGAGGATTTGAAAAAAAGACGAAAATGACTCCGAGACGATGGGCTATAGCCCATGGTCTCGGAGTCATTTTCGTCTTTTTTTCAAATCCTCAAAAATGATGGAAAACGGCATGCTATAGTATGCCGTTCGAGACCATGGGCTATAGCCCATCGTCTCGGAGTGATTTTCGTCTTTTTTAAAAATCCTGGCTGTCTGTGTCCTGTCATGGTTTCTCCTCTGTATTATCTGATTAACATCCACGATAACACTTAAAAGCACTAAAGACACCTTTGATGCACAGCACCATTCAAATACTCTGTACATGATCCCAAGGCCCCATTTGAAAAGTGACACCAAGAAGAACAACTTACAACCTAAAAATCACTGAGAGCTCAGTGGCACCCTTGTTAAGATGACGTCCATGTGAGCCAGAGGTTGTGAGTTCAAATCCAGCTGAGTTCCTCCTGCTTTCACTCTGCAGCATCTTTTGGAGAATAACATCCAGAAGAGAACTGGAAAGAGATGGAAAGCTGAGGAGCTGAGGTCCGATATGGGCTATAGCCCATGGTCATAAATTATAAAAAACGAGGATTTGAAAAAAAGACGAAAATGACTCCGAGACGATGGGCTATAGCCCATGGTCTCGGAGTGATTTTCGTCTTTTTTTCAAATCCTCAAAAATGATGGAAAACGGCATGCTATAGTATGCCGTTCGAGACGATGGGCTATAGCCCATGGTCTCGGAGTGATTTTCGTCTTTTTTTCAAATCCTCAAAAATGATGTAAAACGGCATGCCATAGTATGCCGTCCGATATGGGCTATAGCCCATGGTCATAAATTATGAAAAACGAGGATTTGAAAAAAAGACGAAAATGACTCCGAGACGATGGGCTATAGCCCATGGTCTCGGAGTGATTTTTGTCTTTTTTTCAAATCCTCAAAAATGATGGAAAACGGCATGCTATAGTATGCCGTTCGAGACCATGGGCTATAGCCCATCGTCTCGGAGTGATTTTCGTCTTTTTTTCAAATCCTCAAAAATGATGAAAAACGGCATGCTATAGTATGCCGTCCGGTATGGGCTATAGCCCATGGTCATAAATGATGAAAAACGAGGATTTGAAAAAAAGACGAAAATGACTCCGAGACGATGGGCTATAGCCCATGGTCTCGGAGTGATTTTCGTCTTTTTTTCAAATCCTCAAAAATTATGGAAAACGGCATGCTATAGTATGCCGTCCGATATGGGCTATAGCCCATGGTCATAAATGATGAAAAACGAGGATTTGAAAAAAAGACGAAAATGACTCCGAGACGATGGGCTATAGCCCATGGTCTTGGAGTGATTTTTGTCTTTTTTTCAAATCCTCAAAAATGATGAAAAACAGCATGCTATAGTATGCCGTCCGGTATGGGCTATAGCCCATGGTAATAAATGATGAAAAACGAGGATTTGAAAAAATAGACGAAAATGACTCCGAGACCATAGGCTATAGCCCATGGTCTCGGAGTGATTTTCGTCTTTTTTTCAAATCCTCAAAAATGATGTAAAACGGCATGCCATAGTATGCCGTCCGATATGGGCTAAAGCCCATCGTCTCGGAGTGATTTTCGTCTTTTTTTCAAATCCTCAAAAATGATGAAAAACGGCATGCTATAGTATGCCGTCCGGTATGGGCTATAGCCCATGGTCATAAATTATGAAAAACGAGGATTTGAAAAAAAGACGAAAATGACTCCGAGACGATGGGCTATAGCCCATGGTCTCGGAGTGATTTTCGTCTTTTTTTCAAATCCTCAAAAATGATGGAAAACGGCATGCTATAGTATGCCGTCCGATATGGGCTATAGCCCATGGTCATAAATGATGAAAAACGAGGATTTGAAAAAAAGACGAAAATGACTCCGAGACGATGGGCTATAGCCCATGGTCTCGGAGTGATTTTCGTCTTTTTTTCAAATCCTCAAAAATGATGGAAAACGGCATGCTATAGTATGCCGTCCGATATGGGCTATAGCCCATGGTCATAAATGATGAAAAACGAGGATTTGAAAAAAAGACGAAAATGACTCCGAGACGATGGGCTATAGCCCATGGTCTCGGAGTGATTTTCGTCTTTTTTTCAAATCCTCAAAAATGATCGAAAACGGCATGCTATAGTATGCCGTCCGATATGGGCTATAGCCCATGGTCATAAATGATGAAAAACGAGGATTTGAAAAAAAGAAGAAAATGACTCCGAGACGATGGGCTATAGCCCATGGTCTCGGAGTTATTTTCGTCTTTTTTTCAAATCCTCAAAAATGATGGAAAACGTCATGCTATAGTATGCCATCCGATATGGGCTATAGCCCATGGTCATAAATGATGAAAAACGAGGATTTGAAAAAAAGACGAAAATGACTCCGAGACGATGGGCTATAGCCCATGGTCTCGGAGTGATTTTCGTCTTTTTTTCAAATCCTCAAAAATGATAGAAAACGGCATGCTATAGTATACCGTTCGAGACCATGGGCTATAGCCCATGGTCTCGGAGTGATTTTCGTCTTTTTTTCAAATCCTCAAAAATGATGTAAAACGGCATGCCATAGTATGCCGTCCGATATGGGCTATAGCCCATGGTCATAAATGATGAAAAACGAGGATTTGAAAAAAAGAAGAAAATGACTCCGAGACGATGGGCTATAGCCCATGGTCTCGGAGTGATTTTCGTCTTTTTTTCAAATCCTCAAAAATTATGGAAAACGGCATGCTATAGTATGCCGTCCGATATGGGCTATAGCCCATGGTCATAAATGATGAAAAACGAGGATTTGAAAAAAAGACGAAAATGACTCCGAGACGATGGGCTATAGCCCATGGTCTCGGAGTGATTTTCGTCTTTTTTTCAAATCCTCAAAAATGATGTAAAACGGCATGCCATAGTATGCCGTCCGATATGGGCTATAGCCCATGGTCATAAATTATGAAAAACGAGGATTTGAAAAAAAGACGAAAATGACTCCGAGACGATGGGCTATAGCCCATGGTCTCGGAGTGATTTTCGTCTTTTTTTCAAATCCTCAAAAATGATGAAAAACGGCATGCTATAGTATGCCGTCCGATATGGGCTATAGCCCATGGTCATAAATGATGAAAAACGAGGATTTTAAAAAAAGACGAAAATGACTCCGAGACCATGGGCTATAGCCCATGGTCTCGGAGTGATTTTCGTCTTTTTTTCAAATCCTCAAAAATGATGGAAAACGGCATGCTAAAACTATGACACATTTCAAAGATTCCTTTTCAGGCAAACATGTCAGCTCAATCAACAGGACCAGAACACACCTGGGCTGGCTGCCAGGATCACATCCACCAATGGGGAGGCTGTCTGTGTTCTCTCATGGTTTCTCCTCTGTATTATCTGATTAACATCCACGATAACACTATAGATACCTTTGATGCACAGCACCATTAAAATGCTCTGTACATGATCCAAAGGCCCCATTTCAAAAGTTACACCAAGAAGAACAACTTACAACCTAAAAATCACAGAGGGCTCAGTGGCACCATTGTTAAGACGACATCCATGTGAGCCAGAGGTTGTGAGTTCAAATCCAGCTCCTACTTTCATTCTGCAGCACGTTTTGGAGAATAACATCCAGAAGAACACTAGAAAGAGATGGTAAGCTGAGAAGATTTTCAGAGAGCATGGTGGCACTCTGTTAAACTGCTGTCTATGTGAGCCACAGCTCATGGGTTCAAGTTTATACCATGGCCTTGGACGGCATACTATAGCATGCCGTTTTTCATCATTTTTGAAGATTTGAAAAAAAGACGAAAATCACTCCGATACCATGGACTATAGCCCATGGTCTCGGACGGCATACTTTAGCGTTGTCGTCTTTTTTCGAATCCTCGTTTTTCATCATGTTTGACCATGGACGCCCATGGTCTCGGACGGCATACTATACTGTACTGTACTGTACTGTATTCTGTACTGGGTTCAAGTTTATACCATGGCCTTGGACGGCATACTGTAGCATGCCGGTTTTCTACATTTTTTAGGATTTGAAAAAAAGACGAAAATCACTCCGAGACCATGGACTATAGCCCATGGTCTCGAACGGCATACTTTAGCATGCCGTTTTTCATCATTTTTGAGGATTTGAAAAAAAGGCGAAAATCACACCGAGACCATGGACTATATAGCCCATGGTCTCGGACGGCATACTTTAGCATGCCGTTTTTCATCATTTTTGAGGATTTTAAAAAAAGACGAAAATCACTCCGAGACCATCGACTATAGCCCATGCCGTTTTTCATCATTTTTGAGGATTTGAAAAAAAGGCGAAAATCACTCCGAGACGGCATACTTTAGCATGCCGTTTTTCATCATTTTTGAGGATTAAAAAAAAAGAGGAAAATCACTCCGAGACCATCGACTATAGCCCATGGTCTTTTCATAATTTTTGAGGATTTGAAAAAAAGACGAAAATCACTCCGAGACCATGGACTATAGCCCATGGTCTCGGACGGCATACTGTAGCACGCCGGTTTTCTACATTTTTGAGGATTTGAAAAAAAGGCGAAAATCACTCCGAGACGATGGGCTATAGCCCATGGTCTCGAATGGCATACTTTAGCATGCCATTTTTCATCATTTTTGAGGATTTCAAAAAAAGGCGAAAATCACACCGAAACCATGGACTATAGCCCATGGTCTCGGAGCGATTTTCGCCTTTTTTCGAATCCTCGTTTTTCGTCATGTTTGACCATGGACCATGGTCTCGGACGGCATACTATACTGTACTGTACTGTACTGTATTCTGTACTGGGTTCAAGTTTATACCATGGCCTTGGACGGCATACTGTAGCACGCCGATTTTCTACATTTTTGAGGATTTGAAAAAAAGACGAAAATCACTCCGAGACCATGGACTATAGCCCATGGTGATCTCCGTCTGGGGCCTCCAACCTGTTAAATAGAGTTAATTTAATAGAGTTAAATATCTATATGGGTCTTGAGCTGTATACTTTCTTGACCGGGGTTCCCAACTTCCAATGCAGGGCTTTGTACATGCCAGTTAGCCCACATGTAGACCATGTTGGACCTACATGGGCTTGCCCACTTCCAGCCCATGCAAGTTAGCCCACATGCAGACCATGTTGGAACTACATGGGCTTACCCACTTCCAACCCATGCAAGTTAGCCCACATGTAGACCATGTTGGACCTACATGGGCGTGCCCAACTCCAACCCATGCCAGTTATCCCACATGTAGACCATGTGGGACCTACATGGGCTTGCCCACTTTCAACCCATGCCAGTTAGCCCACATGTATCCCATGTTGGACCTACATGGGCTTGCCCACTTCCAGCCCATGCAAGTTAGCCCACATGCAGACCATGTTGGACCTACATGGGCTTGCCCACTTTCAACCCATGCCAGTTAGCCCACATGTAGCCCATGTGGGACCTACATACATGGGCTTGCCCACTTTCAACCCATGCCAGTTAGCCCACATGTAGCCCATGTGGGACCTACATGGGCTTGCCCACTTTCAACCCATGCCAGTTAGCCCACATGTAGCCCATGTGGGACCTGCATGAACTTGCCCACCTCCAGCCCATGCACGTTAGCCCACATGTAGACCATGTTGGACCTACATGGGCTTGCCCACTTCCAGCCCATGCCAGTTAGCCCTCATGTAGACCACGTGGGACCTACATTGGCTTGCCCACTTCCAACCCATGCCCAGTTAGCCCACATGCAGACCATGTTGGACCTACATGGGCTTGCCCACTTCCAACCCATGCCCAGTTAACCCACGTGTAGACCACGTGGGACCCTCATAATTTGCCCAGTTCAAGCCCATTCCCACTTGGTACCCATGTATCCCGCATTGAAACCACATGGGCCCCAAGTGGGCGTGCTGGCTGGGTATAGTTCATGGTTTCGGACGGAAGGCTATAGCATGTCGTTTTTTTCCATTTTTGAGGTTTTGAGAGAAAGATGAAAATCGAGAAAAAACGGCATACTATAGTTCATGGTTTCGGACGGAAGGCTATAGCATGTTGTTTTTTTCCATTGTTGAGGTTTTGAGAGAAAGATGAAAATCGAGAAAAAACGGCATACTATAGTTCATGGTTTCAGACGGAAGGCTATAGCATGTGGTTTTTATGCCCTCCGAGACGATGGACTATAGCCTTTCGCTTTTCCACGATTTTCACCTTTTTTTCAAATCCTCCGAAATCGTAAAAGAATGACATACTATAGTATGCCGTCCGTGACCATGGCCTTTCGCTTTCGTCCGTGGCCTTTCGCTTTTCCGTGATTTTCACCTTTTTTCAAATCCTCCGAAATCGTAAAAAAAAACTACATACTATAGTATTCCGTCCGAAATCATGGCCTTTTGCTTTTCCGTAATTTCTATCTTTCTTTCAAAAACTCAAAAATCGTGAAAAAACTGCATACTACAGTATTCCGTCCGAAATCATGAACTATAGTATTTTTTCAAATCCTCAACAACGATGAAGCTTTTCGTACAGCTGCAATGTTGGTGAGTTTGACGTCATTTAATACAATGAAATAGGACTTCTGTTTGGATGAATGGGCTGTCGATGGGAAGTTGCACCTAGGTAGCACGTTGCTGGCAAGCCGTGTACATGGCATCAATTGGTACTAGTTCTAGTGAACATAAATAATAAATAAATAGACTTGGTAACCTAACTGTAGGGAGTACAAACACAGTAAAGAACCAGGGTGTTATCATCTATGAAAAGGCAACACGATGAGCAGAAAATAAATTAACCATGTAAATACAACAAATTGAGCAGAGCACTGCAGGGAGTTGAACCCCGTTCCGGTAAACCAGAAGTACGACACCAGTGCCTTAGTTTTGGTGTTGTTGTCATTTACAGGTAACCTGACTCCGCCAGATGGGGCAGCAGAGAGTACACTGGGTTCCCCCCTCTGCCTGAGAGTTCCCAGATGGGAGCAGGAGGGGGGAACCCAGTGTACTCTCTGCTGCCCCATCTGGCGGAGTCAGGTTAATTTACAGGTCCATTCGTTGAAATGTAAAATTTACATTTCAACAGTAAAGTAATACATAAAGAAGAAAAACATAGAAGCACAAAACTAACATTTTCGAATTACCGGTATTTGCTATGATTTTTTAAACTTTCTCTTGCCGACCTCCCACATTTCATTTGATGATTAACAAAAAACAGTGTTGGACCTGTAAGGGTCCATTTGGTTACACGTGCGTGTGCGTGTGTGTGTGTGTGTGTGTGTGTGTGCGTGCATGTGTGTGTGCATGCTTTGATAACCAGTGTTGGACCTGTAAGGGGTCCATTTTGTTTCATCTGTACACTCTGAGTTACAGACCTGTGTAAGGGTCCATTTGGTTACATGTGTTACACTCTCAGAGTTACATTTGGTTAGCATGTGTGTGCACGCCGTCTGTGCGTGTGCACTGTGCATGTGCATGTGTGTATGCGTGCGTGCACGCTTCAATAACCATGTGTTGGACCCCATGGGGACCCATCAGGGACCTCAGGGAGTCCCCGAACCACACTTTGATAACAGAGAGGAGGGGGGAGCTATTAGGAGAGGAGAGGAGATCACACCTGTTAGTAATGATGCGAATTACAGGAATGACTTGCAGAAATCACTATTGAAACCAATGACCCATAGCACAGCACCACTTTACACTGACCTAACGTATGTCCACACAAATGACTATAGCAGAAAAAGTCAATTTTTGTTTTCACTGTGAGTGTCCCGAGACATTGAGGTACGCCCTGTGCGATCGTGGTATTGGTACGATAACAAATGTGGTTATAAGAGCGAGTTAAGAATTGTGTTCCTGCCCGCACATCAGACCACTGTGTTGGGGATGAACGAAGGAAAGTCTGGAAGGAAATGATAGAGAACACCGACATGACAACATAACAGCAGGAAGGCATGGCCCACAATCCGCCGTCTTGGCGAAGACCACACCACCGATAATCACAGCAAACTCTGTTGCATCACAACTGGTGGCCAGCAGTCGTAACCAACACCGCCGCCGACCCACATGAGAACACCATCGCACAGTGGTATCAGACCAAGCACAACCAGCCAGCCCTCAAACCAAACTCTTCGACCTAGAAGAACTCAAAACTGCAATGGGAAAGTTGAAACCCGGAAAAGCAGCAGGGATTGATGACATACTGGCAGAAATGATACAGCACCTGGGACCTAACGCAAAGACCTGGCTCATGGGGATGCTGAACACATGCATGGCACAGAAAACCATCCCTTCTGTCTGGAGAAAGGCCAATTAAAGTGGTTGCAATCCCCAAACCTGGCAAAGACCCATCATCCCCAAAGAGCTACCAACCCATTTCCTTCCTCTGCATCACCTACATGCAAGCTCTATGAGAGGCTGCTACTCCAACGCCTCATGCCACTCTAGACACCAAGCTGACTAAAGACCAAGCTGGTTTCCGTCCTGGCCGCTCCTGTGCTGGACAGAGCTCAACCTCACCCAACACATTGAGGATGGGTTTGAGGGAAAACAAATAACTGGAGCAGCATTCATAGATCTCTCTGCTGCCTACGACACTGTGCAACACCGCACAATGGTCAGGAAACTACTGGACATGACTGGTGACCTGGACCTCAAGTCATCAAAAGCCTCCTCAACAACAGGCGCTTCTATGTCCAGTTAAATGACCAGAGGAGTAAATGGCAAGCCCAAAAGAACGGCCTCCCACAAGGTAGCGTGCTCGCCCCCCTCCTTTTCAATATCTACACAAACGACCAGCCACTACCCACAGAATGCCAGCGTTTCATCTACGCCGACGACCTCTGCATTACCACCCAACAAGCAGACTTCCAGAAGATTGAGTCTGTCCTTGAAAGTGCCCTCCAAGAAATGTCAAGCTACTACAATAACAACCACCTGAAACCCAACCCATCAAAAACCCAACTATGCAGCTTCCACCTGAGGAACCGAGACGCGAAAAAAGAACTGAGCGTCACTTGGGATGGTCACAAAGGTATATTCAAAGATTTGTGGCACATTTACAAAAATAGCAGACATATACAAGCTCGTAGAGCGGCACTCGGTGCCGTGCTATGAGCTTGTATATCTGCTATTTTTCAATAGCTAAACTATAACATAATGCTTAAAACACCAAAAAGGGTCCCGCCCAGAATAGGGTAAACACTGTCGACCCATTAACAGGTTGTGTTCTGTCTGCAACAGACAGGCCACATTGCTTGCAATAAACACACACCATGACTTGTGCCTCGTATCGCAACCACGGGAACTGTGCCAGCCATTGTTGCTGAAAAGAGTACTCGATCGTGATTGGCGGAAGGCCCCTCTCTATCCTGATTGGATGACGGCTGGGCCACCTATAGCCAAAAACGAAACGAAACTAAAAGGTTTTTTTTTTTTTTTACCACAGGGGTTAACTGGGGACAGGGAGAAACTCTTTATATGGTCAGCACACTCTATAGTAGGGAGGATTATCACAACAAAACAAAAAATAAGTGATATTTGAATTAAGTGAAATTAATATACCTTTAAGTCGCACGCTGGAGCCCTGGCTACACTAACAACAGTCAACAGACCGGGAGAGGGAGTGAATCTCTTTCCATCTTTAGTTTTACTCAAGTTAGTGAGATAGCCGGGCTAGGCCACAAAATGTAAAACAAGCTGATATCTGAGATCTTTGTAGGGCTCCTGATTGTATTATTATAAATTACACCACAGGCACCTTTAAATAGTTAATTCTAAGTATAAGCCATGCAGACCTATGGGGTTTTCAAAAATACTCCAGGTTTTGACAGTGCACAAGCCTTCTCTTTGGCTGCAGTCTCTCAGGCTAATTATCTGATTATATTCCAGCGGAGCGCTCTGCGCTGCCAAGCAGTGCATTTCCAGCGCTGCCAAACGGTGCATTTCACTCTCTTTATGGAGATGAAGAAGCCGCCAAAGCTGCAAGCGTAGCACACAGCGCTCCAACTCTACTGGACACATAATCAGTGTTATGGAATCAATACAGCCACGGTGCAGTGAAGTCAGAGTCAGGACAGCCCGCTTACAATATACACACCGCAGGACCGCACACATTCATCTCCATAAGAAGAAGGTAAGATCATTTATTGTATTTGATGATAATATGCACACATGATGCTCTTATACCTGTATGCACAGCAAGACATTGTACAATGAGAAGAAGGCATGATGTATTATAGGCTATACTTATTGTGGCTGTCGTGTGGAAATATTGTAAGTTCAAAAGCGTTACTTTTCAGGAAATGGAAAAAATGTAATGGATCCAATGTAGTTATTTAGTTAAATGCTCTTGTGAACTACCACTCATTCAATTTATAAACCCCTGCCACACACACTTAAAGGGGAATACCACTCATTTTCAACATTTTACTATGTCATTAATATACCTTAGAGCAGTTCAACCCCCCCCCCCCCCACCCCCCCCCCGTCTTGATGATGTAATGATTCACCATGTTAATGATTTCTTTTACTATGCACACACATGTGCTTATAGTGCAGTGGTACTTATGGGTGGTACTTAGGGCATATGGCCAATCATTATGTGCAATATTAAAATCATCAATACAGCGATCACAGACGAAAATGTAAAAACGCAGACAGATCAGATCCCGCATACACAGTAAAATCCTCAGTGTAAATGTACATGTGTAGCCTGAACTCTCCGAGTTGCAAATGGATGAAACTAAATCTGAGGATTGTATCATGTGTAGTTTCTTTAAGTTCAAATGTGCTTATGGAATGTTTCTGTACTTCGCAGTTATGCACTAAAATCATGAACAGATATGTGAATATGAAATGTTAATTTGATATGTGAATTTGAAATGATTTGTTCTCAGTATTTGCTGGGAAATACTGCCTCGTCAAAGTTGGTGTTGTGACTTTAGAAATTGTCAATTACTTGCATGAGATGGAGAGAGGTGGTGGGGTTAGCTGTTTTAACAGACAGTTTGAGGGTCCAATGGAGTTAAGAGGTTTTGCGATGCAACACACGGCTAGCTTGCACATCTGTTCTATTTTAAGCAACTTAAAGCAAGCCAGACCTCTAAAAAATTATGATACAAAATGTAATCGCAGGTCGATTGTTGCAATATGTGAAATATGCAGACCAAGAAAGTTGAAAAGATAGCAGTTATGCAGTTTGGCTGATTTGATGACTCCTAATACATTTTTCAATGAATTGGATTCAGTTGTAAATGGAGCTGGGTAAACATATATATGTACTGTATATATGCATGTATATATTTCTGAGGGGGGTGTGGTGTAGCAAAGGCATAACTTAACTGTGAACTGTCTTTGGGTTAGTGTCTCCACCAGCCTGAAGGCGTGGCCGAGACTATGTTTGGCCTGAATTCTGAACATTGCTGGCCCACAATGACCAGGAGCACTTTCTCTAGTTGCACTGGTTCTGCTTGATTGGTTGTGGTTTGGTTCAGTTGGTTGTGGGTCGGTTCTGTTGGTTACCAGTGGTGGAAAATAACTAAGTACTATTTTGAGGTATTTGTACTTTACTTGAGTATTTCCAATACTTTTACTTCTACTCCACTAATGTACATCTTTTTTTACTTCACTACAATTATTTGAAAACTTTAGTTACTTTGGCGATTTTGCGTTGCGACGCATTGTGAGCTTGTAGATCGGCTATTTTCAATAGATTTTCTACACATTTTGAATTTGTGAAATGTGACATTCTGCAATAAGGTCGCGAATACAAGCGGCCGAAATGAGTTTTCTTCGACGGGTGGCTGGCATCTCCCTTAGAGATAGGGTGAGAAGTTCAGTCACACGAGAGAGACTCGGAGTAGAACCGCTGCTCCTTCGCCTGGAAAGGAGCCAGCGTGGTTCGGGCATCTGGTTAGGATGCCTCTCGGGCGTCTCCCTAGGGAGGTCCTCGACGCACGTCCCACTGGGAGGAGACCCCAGGGCAGACCAAGGCGCAGTTGGAGGAAACACATCGACTCACTGGCCTTGGAACGTCTCGGAATCCCCCAGGAGGAAGTCACTAATGTTGCTCGGAAGTCTGGAGCACTCTGGTGGAGCTGTTGCCCCCGCGACCCGACTACGGATAAGCGGTTGAAGATGGATGGATGGATGGATGGGTGGATGGACATTCTGCAATATGAATACTTTTACTTTTGGTACTTTAATTACATTTTGATGCCGATACTTTTGTACTTTTACTCAAGTACATTTTCAATTCCGTACTTTTACTTGTAACAAAGTAGTTCTAAATTGCAGTATTGGTACTTTTACTTAAGTAAAACCATTAAGTATTTTTTCCACCACTGTTGGTTATACAGTTTGGCCACGGTGATGGTGAACTGGACCTACATGAGCCAATTGGTCCTGGGATGGACGGTTCTGCTCAGCAACCTACATGCATCTAGTAAGTATATGACCTCTCCCTAACCAGTGATGGAGAAAGTATCCTATTACACTGTGCACCGAGTGCCGCGCTACAAGCTTGTAGTTCTGCTATTTTTGAAAAATAGTGAAAATGTGGCTTTGATTATATATTCTGTCAGAGCGAACGTTTTTAACTCAAATCTTTGCTTCTGGGGGGGTCCCTGGAACAACATATTTTCAGATGGGGGTCTGGGGCCAATTACATATCATTTTGGGGGTCCTTGACATGAAAATGTTTGAGCACCACTGACATCTTCTCTTCCTATCCCAGGACTCCCTGCATCTCATAAACCCGCCGTGTGGTCGAGGCGGAGATGCAGACTCTTCATCCTCCCTCCTCTTCCTCCCCCGCCCTTTCCTCCTCTGAACTGGAAACAAGAACTGATGGTGATGAGCACGCACGCACGCACGCACGCACGCACGCACGCACGCACGCACGCACGCACGCACGCACGCACGCACGCACGCACGCACGCACGCACGCACGCACGCACGCACGCACGCACGCACGCACGCACGCACGCACGCACGCACGCACGCACGCACGCACGCACGCACGCACGCACGCACGCACGCACGCACGCACGCACGCACGCACGCACGCACGCACACACACACACACACACACACACACACACACACACACACACACACACACACACACACACACACACACACACACACACACACACACACACACACACACACACACACACACACACACACACACACACACACACACACACACACACACACACACACACAATTTGCTTTCAGTCCTGGTTGACGTTTCATGGTATTTTGCAGGTTGATATAACGGAGGACATCACAGGACTTAAAGGAGAAAAGGTACAGGATATTATTATTATTATTATTATTACGACCGAAGGTCGCAGTTAACTATGGAATTGTGCGTCCCCAGACATGGAGAAAGCCCCCATATATTGTGCCCAGTTCTTGTGACATCACTATGACATCATCAGGTATGGATACATGTCAGAACCTGTTCCATATGTTGATCCTTCCCCATCCATCCTTCCTCTTTGATGGATACCTGTCCATTTAAACTAGACGGACCTGCATCCGCCCAAAATAACAAAAGTTATTTGTGCAGCCGCGCTTGGCAGCCGGAAAAAACTTGAATTCTCAACAGGCCCGAAAATTAAGGCCCCCTACCTGGGCCCTCATCAAACCCTGTACACTCAAGACACTGCCCCCGCTGCCACCCTTAGATCTCAATATATGGAGCTGACCTGTTCTGACATTCCATATGTTGATCTGACCTCATAACACCCTGTACACTCTAGACACGCTCCATATATGGTCAGTGCACGCGACCTCGCCCTTTAGGGCGAAGCCCTCAGGCGTCTCACTGGTTATTATTAACACCTTAATTGCCCAGGGTTATTTAATCCATTAATAAAATGTGCCCAGCGATTTATAAACACGGAGCACTTTTACTGACAGACCGTCGGTTTTTATATCATTAATCTCCGTCGTTTTAATCAATCTCCGTCTCGGGCATCAGACCGTACTAAGTACCAGGACGGAGAACTCCGTCTGGGGCCATTAACTGTTAAAGGTAGGATAATATTATTATTTTAAGGCTCGTGACAGTATACCAGCGCCTTCCTAAGCCATTTTAAGCAAGCATTGTAAATAAGTACCCCTTCATTTCTTTGGTTTATTACATTTTATTTTTAATTATGATTATGTCAAAAGATATGACATAACAGATACAATCAATACAAACAATTGTAGGAGAGCAAAAAGACACAAGGCAGCGGCAAACGTTTTTAACCCTAGAACACGGGTGATTTTCTACCGGACAATTCTATTTTTGTAATTTTCATAATGTTGCTTATCAGTGGCAGTAGGTTTGTTTCCCTGCCCACATCTTCTTTTTTCTACAGCCAGGTGTTTGGGGTGAAT
>NC_136794.1:39920897-39933397 GCF_951216825.1 Electrona antarctica | reverse complement strand
CAGACATTAAAGATTGGCGTTAGAATCTGACACGACTGTGTGGTTTTTAGAGTCTCGTATGTCACCCCATCGATGCCGCTGGCTTTACAGTTAGGGAGGCCATGTAGAACATCCTGTACCTCCTCAGCAGTAAAGTGCTCAGTGTTAGGAAGGAATGTAGGTTCAGGGCGTGGCACATCTCTGTGCCAAGGTGGGGGTGGAAGATCATTATTATGCCCATGGTCTTTACATTTATTGTCATAAAAAGACTGTATGACAGTAATGTCACTGGGGCAGGAGGGGGGGTCGAGGTACTCACTGTTGTTCAGGATCACCTGGATTGCCTTAGATCTCCTCTTCTGCCAGAGGTCTGCTAGCTTGTTCCTGCTGACTTTACGCCCCCTGGTGGAACCAGGGCGCGCTGCTGTTTGTAGTGACGGCAGGACAGTGTCACGCAGGGAACACAGCTGGGAACACACGCGCACACACACACACACACACACACACACACACACACACACACACACACACACAGTAACTTTCCGGCAAAACGGAAAATAAATCAGAGCTAGAAGCACACCAGATGTCCATGGCAGTCACTGTGTTAAGAAGGTGACACCATGTGTTGTGGTATTAGAAGGTGACACCATGTGTTGTGGTATTAGAAGGTGACACCATGTGTTGTGGTATTAGAAGGTGACACCATGTGTTGTGGTATTAGAAGGTGACACCATGTGTTGTGGTATTAGAAGGTGACACCATGTGTTGTGGTATTAGAAGGTGACACCATGTGTTGTGGTATTAGGGGGAGAAGGTGACACCATGTGTTGTGGTATTAGAAGGTGACACCATGTGTTGTGGTATTAGAAGGTGACACCATGTGTTGTGGTATTAGAAGGTGACACCATGTGTTGTGGTATTAGAAGGTGACACCATGTGTTGTGGTATTAGGGGGAGAAAGGTGAACGTGGCTGGAGAGGACTGTATGGTGACATCGGAAGTCCTGGACTACAGAAGGTGAACAGCAAAATCACTACAATTAATACTAGCATGAACATTGTGTGCCATACTGTGTAATTTTGTAACATAATATTGTTTTTTATATTGTGTGTGTGTGTGTGTGTGTGTGTGTGTGTGTGTGTGCGTGCGTGCGTGCGTGCGTGCGTGCGTGCGTGCGTGCGTGCGTGCGTGCGTGCGTGCGTGCGTGCGCGCGTGCGTGCGTGCGTGTGTGTGCATTGCGACGGCATCGAGGCCAACCAAAATACATTTGTCGACAAATTCAACTGTAGATTTGTAGATTTAGTCTACTAAAATCTAGCGATATTTAGTGGATTAAAAGTAGACTAAAACGAAAGCATTTCAGATGACATGGCTTTCAAAATTAACACTGGTGCGTGTGCGTGTGTGTGCGTGCGTGCGTGCGTGCGTGCGTGCGTGCGTGCGTGCGTGTGTGTGTGTGTGCGTGTGTGTGTGTGTGTGTGTGTGCATGTGTGTGTGTGTGTGTGTGTGCGTGCGCGTGCGGGCATGTGTGATTACAGGGTAATGCAGGATACAGGGGATCTAAGGTGAGTGCACGGCCCACTTGGCGCTCAGCACTAGCCTGGCTAATAAGCCAGACTCAAATCACACCGGCAGGCAATTTATTTTTGCCAACGGCTGATTCGGTCTGGCTTATTAGCCAGGCTAGCTCAGCACATCAGCTGTACCGCCGGTACCACAGGTGGTACAGCTGATGCTAATGTCATGACGACGTATCACCAACAGGGGGAGCAGGGATGGAAGGGATACACAGGTGCAAAGGGAGAGCAGGTACGGTATGGAGTTTCCCTCTCCCTCCCTCTCTCTCTCCCTCCCTCCCTCTTGCCAAATTCCAAAACCCCAAATCTCGGCCACTCGCTCACTCACACTCGATCACTCCAGCATGGTGGTGTTATGGTGAAATTGGTGACCTGCTGAAATATGTGACAATCGTGTAGACAATCACATAATGTCAGCGTCTGAATGTTAATCGTTGCAGTTTGTTCATTAGCAGAGTTCAACCTAGCGGTATTCAGGCCACATATAATTAAATACCTCCATGTAAGTTGTGTGAAGTCCACAAAATGGTCACATATTTCGGCAGGTCACCAATTTCACCATAACTTTGCCATGCTGGAGTGACCGAGTGTGAGTGAGCGAGTGGCCGAGATTTTCGGCCACTGGAATTTGGCTTCTCTCTCTCTCTCTCTCTCTCTCATCGGCCACTGCTTGTGTCATGTGACATCCTGTTCAGCCAATCAACTTGTATTTTCCCACAGGGTTACCATGGGGTCCCTGGAGTCCCAGGTCAGAAGGTCAGTCAGTCAGTGTTTATTGTGTTATTGTGTTCACTCTGTTGACTTTAAACTATGGACAAACCACCTTTTTTCACGTTTGAAAACGAAAAACATAAAACTGTCAGGGAGGGACTATAGAGAATAGATCTACAAGCTCACAACATTGATCGGGTTCTATTGTGCGTCCACTGTGTGGTAATAGGCCGACCGTAGTATGTATTTGCATAAACTGTAAACGAAATGAGAGCGACTGCTATTGGCTGCGACAGCAGCGAGGGCGGGTCTTCACTCGGTATAGAACCAGTAGAAACCCTAGAGACATACCCTATAGAGTATAGAGCATAGTCCCACCCCCTTGAGAGACCCGGAAAAGAATTCCCCGTTCATTTTCCTCATAGACTTTTCAAAATGTATTTATTTAAAGACGTTTACGCTGCGGACAAAGCCAACTGGAGTTGTGACAAATCATGACAATAAACACAATGTTTTGGGCCGAACACACACAGATACAAGATACAACACTTTTTTTGTTTTTCTTCTCATAAATTAATTTGATTGGCCCAAAACATTGTGTTTATTGTCATGATTTGTCACAACTCCAGTTGGCTTTGTCCGCGACGTAAATGTCTTTAAATAAATACTTTTTTGAAAAGTCTATGAGGAAAATTAACGGGGAATTCTTTTCCGGGTCTGGAAAGGGGGCGGGACTGTGACACTCGCATATCATGATTTAAGACATACTTGAAACTAGCGATTGAAACCCTGAAGGGTTTATGAGTGTATAGCCGAAAGTCCGTCCAAAGGCAAAACCTTGTTGACATTATTATTGTATTGCCGTCGGTAGAAGGTGAAATAGCGACATCAGCTGGGCCATTAATATGAACTGCATGCTTAAAGTGTACAAGAGACCCCGGGAGATCATTTCAATTACAGTTTTTTGCCCTGTGTTGTTATTGTGTATTAGTTGTGTATGTGTTGTGTTATTGTTGTTATTGTGTATTAGTTGTGTATGTGTTGTGTTATTGTGTATTAGTTGTGTATGTGTTGTGTTATTGTGTATTAGTTGTGTATGTGTTGTGTTATTGTGTATTAGTTGTGTATGTGTTGTGTTATTGTGTATTAGTTGTGTACGTGTTGTGTTATTGTTGTTATTGTGTATTAGTTGTGTATGTGTTGTGTATGTGTTGTGTTATTGTTGTTATTGTGTATGTGTTGTGTTATTGTTGTTATTGTGTATTAGTTGTGTATGTGTTGTGTTATTGTGTATTAGTTGTGTATGTGTTGTGTTATTGTGTATTAGTTGTGTATGTGTTGTGTTATTGTGTATTAGTTGTGTATGTGTTGTGTTATTGTGTATTAGTTGTGTATGTGTTGTGTTATTGTTGTTATTGTGTATTAGTTGTGTATGTGTTATCATTTCACCACCAGGGGGACACAGGTCAGAGTGATGCAGGGGTGAGGGGGAAGGCAGGACCCAGGGGAGGCCTAGGACACAGAGGATCTGGGGGGCCTCGGGGCTCCCAGGGGCCTCCGGGAAGTCCAGGCTACGCAGGACATGTGGGGATGCAGGGACCGACGGGAGAGCCTGGTCTACCTGGACAAGGTGGGTCACAAACCAAACAAATAGCAAACGCGTCGCACTGCAACACATCGTGAGCTCATATACTGTAGATCGGCTGTTTTATTTTAGGGTTAGGGTTCAAAATGGCAAAAGCATAGTAATTACAAACCTGTGCGTGCGTGCGTGCGTGCGTGTGCGTGTGTGTGTGCGTGCACGTGTGCGTGCATGTAGTGTACATCCTGCCAGGCCTCAGAGGGGACACGGGGTCACCCGGGGCTCCTGCACCATGCGGCTGTTCAGAGATTCGAACCGACGTCTCTGAGAAAGACAGGAACAAGAACAGGGTTTCATCTGTGAGTCACAACACCTCCTATACCATATTATAATAAAATCACACCCATGTGAACTGTGAACGTGAACATGAGTGGTGCAACTCTGTGTGGCGGTCCCTGGTGGGTCCCCGGAACTTCCAGACCCACAGGAACGTGCCCAGGGTGGAGTTACCGTGTGGGGGAATTAGCAGACAACACTGATTGTGTTAACACATTCTGGGCGGGAACCCCTTTTGGTGTTAGCATTGTTATGCTTTAGCTATTGAAAAATAGCAGATCTACAAGCTCATAGCGCGCCACCGAGTGGCGCGCTACGAGCTTATAGGTCTGCTATTTTTGAAAAATCGAAGAACGACTGACATAGAAACATAGCTTTTTCAGAAAACTGTCAGGATGTAGAAGACATTTTTAGAATCTGATCTCAGGTCAAAATCGGTTAATATTTGATGTTTTGTGCAGATCTACACGGCTCAGACGGAGCGTCAGATGAGAGCCATGAGGAAGGAGAACGTCATGGTGTTGAGGAAAGACACCCAGGCTCTGTACATCTACTCTGGATCCCAGTGGGTCAACGTGCTGCAGCAGGTGTGTGTGTGTGTGTCTGTCCACTAGAGCAGTGTATGGTTCCCAAATTGTTTCATGTCAAGGACCCCCAAATTGACACTTATTAGCCTGCGGACCCCCATTAGAAAATAATATGCCATGCAGGGTCGACCCCCATAAGAGAAGATTTTATATACGACTCTAGCAGTGATTCTCAACCATTTTTATTTCAAGGACCCCCAGTTTGGCATGCATTAGGCCAGGGGTTCTCAACGTTTTTGGCTGGGTGGGGACCCCCGGAAATGCTTTGGCCATACATGTCTCAAATAACCAGAAATTAGCGAAATATGTAGGCGACCTATATATATTCATGTTTTAGCTTAGATTTTATGTTGTACTTTCTTGAAGCAGAAGCATATCACTGTGCCAGATATAATGTAGGCTTACATGAGAAAATAAAAAAGAAAGCAAAACACTAGATTAAAAAAAAGGCTATACACACACGTCCAAAGGCAGAGAGACGTCTGGGCTTTTAGTTGAAAACGCTGATTCCATCTGCTGTTGTATGCACGTAAATTCCCATTGATTTCGGTAGCTGGGAATTCTGGTATTTGCTGCGGTTGAGTTGCTGCCCCCTCGATAGCTGATAGATCCCCAATTTTAGACTGGCAGTCCAATGGATGCTAAAGCAGCAATAGGGGCCTCTGAGTTCTCCCCCGGTGCAGGTGACTTATTATTATTATTAGCTTTGCTTCTGGTGGTCCCTGGTACAGAATATTTTTAGATGGGGGTCCAAGTACATATCCTTTTGATGGGCCAACACGTGAAAACGTTTGAGAACCACTGTCTGACGTATCAACATTATTTTGTTTAGAAGACATGCTTGAAGCTTATATATGCCTCCTTCTTTTTCTCCTCTGTTTCCGCCATGTTGTTGGACTCATGCTGCCTCTAAGCCGTGAGCCGTGGAGTCTAAGCCGTGAACCTCCTTCAGCGCTGGCGGACTGACCTCCATGCTGCTCCCCTTCACTCTCTCCTCTCCAGTGGAGTCTAAGCCGTGAACCTCCTTCAGCGCTGGCGGACTGACCTCCATGCTGCTCCCCTTCACTCTCCCCTCTCCAGTGGAGTCTAAGCCTTGAACCTCCTTCAGCGCTGGCGGACTGACCTCCATGCTGCTCCCCTTCACTCTCTCCTCTCCAGTGGAGTCTAAGCCGTGAACCTCCTTCAGCGCTGGAGGACTGACCTCCATGCTGCTCCCCGTCACTCTCTCCTCTCCAGTGGAGTCTAAGCCGTGAACCTCCTTCAGCGCTGGCGGACTGACCTCCATGCTGCTCCCCTTCACTCTCTCCTCTCCAGTGGAGTCTAAGCCGTGAACCTCCTTCAGCGCTGGCGGACTGACCTCCATGCTGCTCCCCTTCACTCTCTCCTCTCCAGTGGAGTCTAAGCCGTGAACCTCCTTCAGCGCTGGAGGACTGACCTCCATGCTGCTCCCCTTCACTCTCTCCTCTCCAACCGCCCGGCATGTAACAGAGTTTGGTGACATGACCTGTCAGTGTCAGTCGGGGGGGCACAATACCCACTGGCTCAATACCCACTGGCTCAATACCCACGCTCCAATAAATACGTTTGGGTACGGCCCGGGGAGACACCATATGCATCTCTTGGGTCTTGAGAGGAAAGAACCTTTGTCAACCACTGCTCTGGACTCCCACTGGTCTGCTCATGCATCTGCATGCAGCTAAAGCGCATTACTTATCGCCTCGTACCTAGGACGAAAAACTAAATATGCCAACGCGCGCCGAGTCTTCAGCGGTCTGTGGCATATGGACACGTTTAATTGGGGACAGCATTCTGGAGCCGTATACGTATGCTACAGCACTTTCAAAAATGTAAGCGCACATCTAGAACAGTAACCAGAGAACTCGCTGGTTTTCCGACTCACAAAGTTTAAACACCAAAGTACTGAAACTGGGGATGTCCCGATGCTGTATCGGTATCGGGAAAAGTATCAGATCGGCCCTTATTTGTCATATCGGGTCATCTCGGTATCGGTGAATATGCCAGTCTAACCACCGATCAGTCACAGGGGTAAGGGGGTTGACACTATGGCAGGTAAATAAAATGTTGGGACATGTGGAGTTTGCTTTGGAGTTGCCCAAACTGCAAGTGCACATTTGAGTGAGGAGTCTGCTATAAACACAACACGAGATCACTATTGGTATTCGGTATCGGCTAACACGGAAACGGAAACGAAAAAAGTGTATCAGGACATCCCTAACCGAAACAATGTAATTAATTAGTAAACAATATCCTGAAATATCATTGGTATTCACATACTCAACCTTTTTATCATTATCTAGCTGACCATTTAATTGCACTAATTTCCAATCACTTTGGAAATTAACTATACCATCTGTGGGTTTGACATACTATAGAGCGTCGCAGTCCCGCCTCCTACCCGGGACCAGGAAATGAAATCCAATGCATTATTCTCATAGACATTTCGTAAAGTATTTATTTAAAGACGGTTACGCCGCGGACAAAGCCAACTCGAGTCGTGACAACTCATGACAACACAAACAATATTTTGGACCAAACAAATAATTAGAAAGAAGAAAAAAACGGAAGGTTACAACACTTTTTGTTGTTTTTCTTCTTTCTAATTATTTGTTTGGTCCAAAATATTGTTTGTGTTGTCATGAGTTGTCACGACTCGAGTTGGCTTTGTCCGCGGCGTAACCGTCTTTAAATAAATACTTTACAAAATGTCTATGAGAATAATGCATTGGATTTCATTTCCTGGTCCCGGGTAGGAGGCGGGACTGCGACGCTCTATAGGAGGAAAAGGAGTCTGCAACACTGGTATGAAAACTCAGCTCCACTGGTTTATTTGACTCAACGTTTCGATCCCTTAGGATCAAAACCTTTTGCCCAGCACCTGGGCTAGAGTGGAGGTGCATGCTCTATTATCTTTGACATACTATAGGCCTACTGATGAAGACAGCATGTTAGCATAACGATGAAGACATTGAAACTTGTTTCTCTCCACTTTTCGCTGCGGCGAGTTTGTAAACCTGGCGAGTTCTCCGGTATTCTCTAGAAGACGTTGATCTTTGTGGACTTCTCATCCAGCAGAGAAAGAGCATGTCTATGTGAATGACTTATTGAGCACTCATTTCAAAAAGAGAGAAAGAAGAGCTTCTGACTGAGTGACATAATAAATCAGTGTTGTGTGCACTGTGAATTCTGCCTGCTGCAAACACCTTGTGGTCAGTATATGATTGATATTCCAATACTATTCATCATTTGTATAGTACTAGCCCTTACCCGTTGTGAGATATTGCACCCCCCCTTGTGGCCGTGGGTGGTACTGCGCCCTGGGTGCGTTTTAATTCACTAATACATTCATTATTAATCTAATAGTATGTCTTTGAAGACAATGAAAAACGAAATATCCTACGTCGTTTTTCATGGTTTTTGATGATAAAAATAAATCATGAAAATCATGAAAAATGACATACTATAGTAGTATGTTGTTTCTCAAGGTTTGACGATAAAACATTATGAAAATCATGAAAAACAACATAGGCTACTATAGTATCTGTTTTTTTCAGATACTTTTTTCATTCATCATCCATCCATCCATCTTCAACCGCTTATCCGTAGTCGGGTTCGCGGGGGCAACAGCTCCACCAGAGAGCTCCAGACTTCCCTCTCCAGAGCAACATCAGTGACTTCCTCCTGGGGGATCCCGAGACGTTGCAAGGCCAGTGAGTCGATGTAATCCCTCAATCTGCGCCTTGGGCGGAAATGCCACGCCGCAACTGCCGGTAACAGCCACGGCGCTGCCGGGAGAAGGGGCGGCAGCTGTCGGGGAAACTGGGGGGGGGGGGGGGGGTTATGACACTCGACATGCATGTTGCGTCATCCTTGCGGTTATGGTTAGGGTAAAGGGTTTTATCATCAAAAAACATGTTTTTCCTGTTTTTCGACGATACAAATAAATAAATCATGAAAATCGTCGTTTTTCAGGGTTTTTGACGATGAAAAAACGATTAAAAGCATGCAAAACTACTTACTATATAATATGTTATTTTTCATGGTTTTTGACAATAAAAAAGAAATAATGAAAACCATGAAAAACGACATACCTAATGGTGACAACTTGCCCAATCTGACATGGAAACAATGACCCCAATGACACAGAGGACTCGGTGTACATCAATCAATGTTTATTTCAATTTTAAGACTTTGCATCAGTTCATTTTCTTTATTGTTATTTTGTCCAGTAATTTCTATTACACTAGTTTAATATCCATAAGAATGAAAGGTTGGTAGAATCCATTGAAACAAGACAAACTTTGCTGCCGTTGCTGAGAAAACCATTCGTCAGGATAATTACTACAGTGTGAAGAACTACAGAGTGAGTCCAGTGAGTTTAAACCCCATTCATACTTCACCAACCCGAGCTCACCATATGCGTCACATTCCGCGACACATGGTGAGCTTAGTAGATTGGCTATTTTCGCCATGTGGCACAATATGCGACGGAGCAAAAGTTTTAAGGTTTTAGACAGAGCCAGAATTAACCAGATATACAGTACCGATATTGACAGGTACAACATATACAGAGAAAAATAGCCTAAGATTGATTTTTCTTTTCCTTTACTCCCAGGGTTTGAACTGTACAGTCAATATAAAAAACACAAAAAAAACATACTAACAAAACACCCTGTCAGAAGTCAGATTTTTATTATTTTCATTTTTTTTTTTTTTTCATTTTTTTGTTGTTTTTTCTCTGCCGTTGAAAGTTAAAACTGCACTGAACACAAATCTCATTGACGGTACAGGTAGAGAAACAGACTTTTTGTTGTACTTTTTAAAAATGTATTATTTATGATTGTTTGCGAACATGACCACACTTCATTCAATCTAACGCAATGGACAGGCTCAGTACAGAGTAAAGATCCTGAGTGTTTTTAAATCATCCACTCAGTGTGTACAAAACCCTTGGAATTCAATTAACACTCAAGGTTTTTACCGCGTAACAATCAGATTTCGCTCCACTCTGAACCGTGTGAAAACAGCGTGCACTGCGCTGTTCGTTACTACCAGTGCCCCCCCGACCGATATTAACGTTCGGTCATTATTTGGCTTTTTCGATGACGTCGGTATCAGCTGTTATGCAGCTGACGTGTCCCGATTTTTAGGCACGTTCAACATTTCGAGTCCTTATATTTTGGGGCATGCCATTGGGACATGTAAAAAAAATGCAATTCATTATTCTTGGGGAAAAATCCAAAGAAAAATCCAAAGTTTTCAAAAAAAAAAAATAGCTTACATGAAACACAGTATGTTATTTGTTTTCATGCTCACAAAGCATCACAACAAACTCCGGTAAACTCCCGAATTGTACCATCACACCTGTATATTACCGTATATTACTGTATATGCCCGCTAAACTTGAGGTTTACGGGCAAATCTAGTGCCATAATTGCCCGTTAACTCCTCTTTTCAGTGGTGAGCCTGCTATTCTCTGCCGTTCTCGTCCCACGGTGAAGCATGCGTAGCTTCTAGACAGTGGCCTTGTGGTTAGTGTCCGCCCTGAGACTGGGAGGTCGGTGGTTCGATCCCCGGCCGGGTCATACCAAAGACTGTAAAAATGGGACCCAATGCCTCCCTGCTTGGCATTCAGCATCAATGGGTTGGATTGGGGGGTCAAATCCTCTAATCAAATGATTCCCGAGCGCGGCACGGCTGCAGCTCACCGCTCCTTGGCTGCGGCTCACTGCTCCAAGAGATGGGTCAAATGCGGAGAACAAATTTCACTGCGGTAACGTGTGTGACAAATCGTATGACTTTGACTTCCACATCAGTTCAGAATGGAGATAAATACACAATGCACGTCTTCGCCTGTCCAGGTATACAAGGGGTTTGCCAGTGTTGTGTGTATACTTATGTACTTATGTACAACACCATGAAAATCGTGAAATTGTTTTGTTTTTCTTCCACATACAAGAGCCTCCAGTAAAAGTGAACATCACCATCAAATGTGGGGCTAAGACAATGTGGGGCTAAGACAAGGGGATATCGTAGTCCTCTGAGACCAGCATGTAAGGAACATATACTTAGTTGTGTTCAGGTCAAATCGATGTGAACGTCTCACATGTGGCGTAATACAGACTATTCAAGAATGTGACTTTCACCCAAACGTTACTGGAACAACAAATACACGATAATTATCGTCCTACCCGGTTTCTTTATTGCCTGTTGTAACACGAACAATCATAATTATGGAGTTTGGGAGTGTTTTTTTTTTGTCTTTTTCTTTTTTTTACCCGTTCTCGTCTTCTCTATATGTACCCAAGGCAAGTACAATTCTCAGAATCACCAGAAGCTTAATTTGAAAATAAGAAACACAAACAGATCTGGTGATGTAGCGCACGGAAACCCATTACCACAACAACACTGAAGAGCACATATTATTCCTGTGAGGGGCATCATTCACGTTAGATTGCTTTGGCAAGAGAAGACTCTCTATCTCTCTCTCTCTCTGCACCATGAACTAACCTTGTATGTTTGACAAAGGCAGCAGAAGATTCGAACAAACACTGATAAATATTTAACTCACTATATCTTCAACAAAAACAAAAACCAAGTTGGTCGACTATACGATAGACATATTCTATGGCCTTATTCCAAAAAACCTCTTGTTTTGTCTATTCCTAGGAGACATACGTGGCATGACTGCCACACGATTAGCTCTTAGTTTGTTCATTTACAGCAAAGGCGATTCACCCCATCTTGACATTTATGGCACAACAACGTATTCTCTGTATAAATATAAACACCGTCTGTCCAGACCTCACACCATAAATACACTTCCCATTTCCTTTCATTTCCAAGCGTTTTGCATACATCTAAAAATCAATCTGTTCCCTGTGTTCGCACGGTTGTATTTGGGGGAGTGACGTAATCTTCATGGTGTGATGTTTTAGTAAAGTAGCAGCAGCCAAAACAATGAAATATAGTGTGTATCAAGTGTACAGTGTTAGTTGCTCTATACACTGACACCACGGCGCGTAAACAGCGCCTCAAACTGTGACTCCGCCCACAACCGGGGGAAGTTGTGATTTGCGCTCGTTCACTGCAATGCAATTTGCGGCATTTTCAAAACAATATTGAGCAGAGTAGCGATTATCAAACGTATTTTGCAATGCCATACGTTGAAAGATCTGTTGCCCGTGGACAAGGCACGCTACCTCCGCAAGTTAGATAGCATCGGCATAGATGTTTGTCCGTATGTGATTAAGGATTGGACCAAGTTGCATTGGCAGCCATAGAAAATTCTTACCCCAGGCTAAAACCGGATGTGACGTTTTTGGGCGTTCCTGTCTAGCGTGGTGTCAGTGTATTATTATTATTATTACCACCATTATTATTATTATTATTATTATTACCACCATTATTACTATTATTATTACTATTATTATTATTATTGTTATTATTATTACTATTATTATTATTATTACTGTGTGGGTCTATGTGTAGACAAAGCTATATTATATTATGTACTGGCATCGTGGCAAATATAGTAATAAGTGCTGATACTGAAATTCTGTGTTCAGGAAACCAAAGTAAATTAATAAAAAAGGTAACATAACATACATTTTGGCTTAATAGCAATGCAGGTATACATTTCCCTTTTTATATATAGTCCCCCCCCCCCCCCTCAATATTTCAAAAAATATAAAGTTTTTCATAGTTGGC
>NC_136794.1:39878397-39913397 GCF_951216825.1 Electrona antarctica | reverse complement strand
GGAGGATGAGGGCGAGAAGTTGACCAGCTTGCGCTTGCGCGGCCGCTCGGGGTCCTCGGGGGCGTTGAGGTCCCGCCACACCTCGTAGGGGCTCAGGGTCAGCGCGCCCGTGATGTCCATGAACGCAAAGCGTAGGATGGAGCCCTTCAGCATCAGGACGTTTCCTGGGGGGAAAGATAACGTCAATGATGAAGCAAAAACAAAAAAATGAACGCACACAGTGTAGGGCATTAAGCAACTAGTCGACTAGTTTACTAGTCGACTAGTAAATCCACTAGTCGACCTTGTTGGTACTAGTTGACTAGTTGATAAGAAAAGGAAAAAAAAAAGTTTATTTCTTTTATTTATTTCCCGATTTGGTAGGCCTCAAGATCAGGTAGATTATAGTTATAGTCACCATGTACACAGTTTTTCAATGTACAAATATTTATTTCTTCCCAAAAAAAGAAAAGAAAAAAGTTCATTTTTTTAATTTATTTTATTTTTTACATAATAGGTAGTTAAACAACTAGTCGACTAGTAAACTAGGCAACTAGTCAACTAGTAAAAATGACTAGAAGTGAATGCCCTAACACAGTGCGAGTTTCACACACATCGGAGGTAAGATAAGGTAAGGTAAGGTCATTTTATTTATAAAGCGCCTTTCAAAACAGTTACAAGGTGCTGTACAATAAAATAAGAGGAATAAAACAAGAACAATCAGATAAACCAACGATGAAATGAGAAACAGAGCAGCAAGAAAACAGTACATAGAAATAGATAAGAACAGAAACAGAACAACAGTACATAGAAATCACCATACAATAGAAATAATCACTATAGCAAAACCAAAATGTTTGCGGTACAAATTAGTTTTTAGCAGCTTCTTGAAGTTCTCAACAGACTCTGCATGCATTTCTCAAGTAAAGTGGTAAGTCATTCCACAGCGTAGGTGCAACACATGCATAAGCTCGATCTCCTTTGGCTTGCAGCTCAGTAGCGGGGATAGTGAGAAGGAGAGGCCCATAGGTTACAATAGAAAAGAAGGGAATAAACAGACTTACACGGACGGAACACTACAGCTCTGTGGAAAACGAGGCCTGGCTAGGGCCTCTTTTCAATTTCCATTCCATCTGTTGTTTTCTTATCTAAAACCAGAGATTGGATTGAACAACCCAACTTCCAATTGAACGCGAGACGGAGAGAGTTGTGGAATTAATGATTTGGGGAAATGAAAACACTCTCTCCCAGCTCGCTCAGTTCACCTGCATATAATGCTATCTGCAGAATATATATGCGTGGCTCTGCTGGATGCTGTCAGGTTAGACCTCATGTGTCCACACACCGTTACTGTTACTGTCAGGTTAGACCTCATGTGTCCACACACTGTTACTGTTACTGTCAGGTTAGACCTCATGTGTCCACACACTGTTACTGCTGGATGCTGTCAGGTTAGACCTCATGTGTCCACACACTGTTACTTGTTACTAAAGTCTGGAGCTCTCTGCTGGAACTGTTGAATCCCGCTATAGAGGGTATGCGCGTGACATCATCATCAAACCAGGAAGTTATGCAGGAACGCCTACTGAGTGGCAAAAAACTACTTTCTGGCCTTGACAGCCCATACATCCACACAGAAAAGTCATATCTGATTGCATTAAACAACATTAAACGATGTTAAACTCACTTTGCCTGTTGCTTTGCCACTCGATGTGCCATTCACTTTAAGCATGCGCATACTCTCTATACCCGACTCCATATAAGCGGATGAAGATGGTCGGATGGATGGATGGATGGATGGATGGTCGGATGGATGGATGGATGGTCGGATGGATGGATGGATGGATGGATGGATGGATGCAAAAACAGAATTTACAATTTCCCTTTCCTTCTACTCCACTACATCTCAGAGGCAAATGTGTTGCTCCACTGCAATTCATTGTATAATGATATAACTTTAGTTACTACTTTTATAGGTTTTGAGTATCATCACAAAACATACAACCCCTTCAGCCCTATTATACTTTGGCGATCTGAAAATAGCCAATCTACAAGCTCACAATCTACAAGCTCACAAGCTTTTTGATTCGGTGTTCCAGTAGATCCAATATGAATAAGCCTTGCTGGGCCATGAGGCCCGTGCTGTTTCTGTAGCGTGAGGCAGCTTGATGTACAAGTACACCCCCTGGACATTTGGGCCAAATTTTCACGATTTTTCAAAAATAGCTTGTAGATCTGCTATTTTTCAATAGCTAAAGTATAACATAATGCTTAAAACACCGAAAGGGGTTCCCGTCCTGAACGGGTAAATATATGTATAGTAACAGTCTCACCGCTGGCGCCGATGGTGACGGGCTCCTCCAGCCTCTCGTCCTCCTCGGTGGCGACGGACATGGGGATGAGCAGGACCACGCCCAGGCTGGTGCCCACCCACAGGCACGGCGTGGGCACGGGGTCGCTCTTGCGGCCGTAGGACTCTCCGAACTGCAGCGTCGTCACCGCCTCCTTGGTGTCGCGGTCGATGCTGGACACGCTGGAGCTGCGCGAGCGGCTGAAGGAGTTCTCGCGGCTCTCTGCCGGACCGGGCCGGGGCCGGGACGCGAGGAATACACACATGACGAAACAATGTCCCCGGCAAGGACGGACGGACAGACAGACAGATGTACAATAAGAGAGGGAGACACGAGGGGGAGAGAGAGAGGAGACACAGGGACACACAGACAACAAGCAGGGGGAGAGACGGTGTTGGAAGACGGACATTCCAAGGTCGTAATACCGGATACAGTGACAACATGGAAAGACAGTCATGGTAATGTGATGGAGACGTGCATGAGAGCAGAGGAGAACATATATAGAAGACAGAGAGTGAAAAGGAGGGAAAACAGAACAAACACAGATAAGCTGTGGCGCATTGCATGTAAATTGTAATGTAAAAACATTGGGGGAAAATTGAAACAGAACAGAAGATGATGATTCTCTCCTGGATCAACTGTAATGTTCAAACTGTACCAAATCATGCTCTCTCCCACACACACACGCACGCACGCACGCACGCAATATGAAAGGAACATCTTCTTTCCTTGCCCACGGCTTCATGAATGAACATTCATTTCATACATACTGTAGGCCTACATACTGTACACTTGACACATACTGTATGAACAGACATTACACACACACACACACACACACACACACACACACACACACACACAGTACAGAGTACAGTACAGACACGCAAGGGAGCACGCACACAAACCGGTTGACACACTAGACACACTTCTTGGACGACGTCGGACTGCTATCCATTAGAAATGTATAGCTTTAGCCTCCACCAGGAAAGTAGTTCATGTTTAGCCCAAGTATGAGTCATGCACCTCTCAATTATTTAGAGCTACAGTGGGCAGAACGTGCCGCCGCTGCTGCGCTACCACGCCTGTTTTCTGTGAGGTCTCCTGTATGTATTCATGATGTTTTTTGTTTTTTTCATTTGTTTGATGTTGCCTTGTTTATTCCTGTGCAGCACCTTTCGTCAACTAAGGTTGTGTGAAATGTGCTCTGTAAATAAAAGGTTGATTTGATGTGATGCCCTGGTCATCACAGGCCACACAGACTGATGTGATGCCCTGGTCATCACAGGCCACACAGACTGATGTGATGCCCTGGTCATCACAGGCCACACAGACTGATGTGATGCCCTGGTCATCACAGGCCACACAGACTGATGTGATGCCCTGGTCATCACAGGCTACACAGACTGATGTGATGCCCTGGTCATCACAGGCCACACAGACTGATGTGATGCCCTGGTCATCACAGGCCACACAGACTGATGTGATGCCCTGGTCATCACAGGCCACACAGACTGATGTGATGCCCTGGTCATCACAGGCTACACAGACTGATGTGATGCCCTGGTCATCACAGGCCACACAGACTGATGTGATGCCCTGGTCATAACAGGCCACACAGACTGATGTGATGCCCTGGTCATCACAGGCCACACAGACTGATGTGATGCCCTGGTCATCACAGGCCACACAGACTGATGTGATGCCCTGGTCATCACAGGCCACACAGACTGATGTGATGCCCTGGTCATCACAGGCCACACAGACTGATGTGATGCCCTGGTCATCACAGGCCACACAGACTGCAGAGTTTGAGGTCAAAGCATCTGAATGGCTATTAGTGGTGGAAAAAGTACTCAATTGTTTTACTTAAGTTACCAATACAGCAATTTAGAACTACTACGACGTTACAAGTAAAAGTACGGAGTTGGAAATGTACTTGAGTAAAAGTACGAAAGTATCGGCATCAAAATGTACTTAAAGTACTAAATGTAAAGTACTCATTGTGCAGAATGTGCCATTTCACAAGTTCAAAATGTGTACAAAATCTATTGAAAATAGCAGATCTACAAGCTCATAAAGTGTCGCAACGCGACACATTATGAGCTTGTAGATCGGCTATTTTCAAATGGCCGAAATGTATAGGGTTGAAGTGGTTAATGTATGTTTTCTAATCAAAACTAAAATCTTCAAATTAACTATAGCAACTAGTTTTCAAATAAGTTTTGAATACGTTTTCAAATAATTGTAGTGGAGTAAAAGTACAAATTTTGGCTCTGAGATGTAGTGGAGTAGATGTAAAAGTATTGTAAATTGGAAATACTCAAGTAAAGTCCAAATACCTCAAAATTGTACTTAAGTACAGTACTTAAGTAAAAGTACTTAGTTACTTTCCACCACTGTATTTTGGTACGCTGAAAGTGCATTTATAATTTTATAGTGCAGAGTAGACGAGACGGTGATGATGACGAGTACACAGAACTGTCTCACGGCGGTACGTCGTGCAGACACACGTAGAGCGAGTCAACTTTGTTCGCCAACTGTTGAATTTATACACTATAAGGCCTCACTCAGACCTTTACTGCATTGCTGTATGCTTGTTGGATGAATGTTGTGTAGTGTCATGGCCGCCCCAATGCATTTCCAATGGAAGTCACATGGTTTGTAGTCCACATTTTGGACTACAAGCTGTTGTATGGCTTTCGGCTGTGTTTCGACTGCGCCCCTCCCCCTCATACAACACAAATGTTATGTCAAACCATGTGACTCCCATTGGAAATGCATTGGGGCGGCCATGACACTACACAACATTCATCCAACAAGCATACAGCAATGCAGTAAAGGTCTGAGTGAGGCCTAAATCCCACGATCCTCTGCACACAACTTCCGTCCGCTTATACAAACAGTAACATTAATGGAAGGCGGAAATCCACCCTCTGAAATCCGCTTATAACCATGGTTACAGTGACCTCTGTAGGTGTTAATTAGGTGCTATACCGTAGCTTTATCTTTTGAGTGTTTGTCCAGTAACAGGGGTCACTCTCCCCGTCTCTCCAGCTCTTTGGTAAACAGGAGAGAGAGCTCCACAAAGAGGCAGTCTTTCCGTTCTTTCTACGCGTTCATTATCACATTTGTGTTACGTTAGCAACACGGGCTGGCATCCACCCACTGAATAATAATTACAGGCTGAGCTTCAGACCGCTCGGTGTAAGCGTGCGTGTCTGTACACATCCCTGACCCTATGGGAGCCAACCACAGGGCAAAGCCAGGAGGGGAAAGAAGCGTACCACCTAATGTAGACGTGCTGCGGCGCGACAGCTTGGCTGACAACACCGTAGAGCTCAAGAACCTGATGTTGGATAGGACATTGTGGAGGGCAGCGACCCAGGAATCCCCATTTGGTGTCGGCTAGACCTCACTCTCTCGCAGCAGAGAGATTGTACACATCTTCATACTGTAGACGGCCACAGGACTGAGTGACGGACGGACGGACGGACTGACGAACAGACGGACGGGGGACGTATAGGGGACTCAAGACAGTGTGACACGAGGAGTGGGCAGTGCGTGCCCCCCCGGCCCACCCTTACCTCTTTCGCTCCAGCAGTAGGGCGTGGTGGTGGTGACGTGGTGAGATTCGTCGTGCGAGTACATACTGACTCCGTGTAATTGCTGTAGCATCGCCCTCTTGGACGCATAACCTACTCGACCCCATGACAACATGGACGCCATAGATGACACAAACCCAACCAACACATCCCCCCCCCCAGCCAGCCAGCCAGCCAGCAATAGACATGACAGACAGATGGGAGACACAGAAAAAATGCCAGAGAGGACAGGAAGGGTGACAGAAAGAGAAAATTCAACAGAAGTTGGAGAAATGTAATATGCGAAAACACAGAGCGGAGGAAGACAGAGAAAGGTCACTCCGTTTATAGGCTGGAAATGATGCAAATGATGAAAGAGCCAATCTGCAGGCTCACAGTACGCCACATAATGCTGCTTGTAGAGCTTGTAGATCGGCTATTTCCAGCACAGGACTATACAGTTGGAGGCCATCGATATTGTCCTTTTCTTTTTGCTGAGGTTTGCGTGATCTGCGCAAAAGGACAGTTAACCCATTTTGGGCGGGAACCCCTTTTGGTGTTTTAAACATTATGTTATAATTTAGCTATTGAAAAATAGCAGATCTACAAGCTCATAGCGCGCCACCGAGTGGCACGCTACGAGCTTGTAGGTCTGCTATTTTTGAAAAATCGTGAAAATTTAGAAGGATTTTTTCAGGATTTAGAAGGATTTTTAAAAGTTTTGAGGTCAGGCCTAAATGGGTCAAATGATAAGGGACAATATTGGTGGCACCCAACTGTACATCATGTCACAACATATTGGTTGGCTACACCCAACCGTTTTTCAATGCCACGTTGTTAACCCATGTGTGTGTGTGTGTGCATCGGTGTGACACGAGCAGAAACTAGCAATACGCCAAAATCCCCCTGACAATATTAGCCCCACGATTTGTTATTGAGCCGACAAAAAATAAGCCACTTCCGTGATCCGCCTCACAGACAAAGACCAAAGCGAGCCAAGATTGTCCATACCCCCTCGTTCACTTTACATTGGACTCAGTTTCCCAGAAGCCTCGCTTGCAAGCGAGTTGTAGTTTGATTTCCGGTTGCGTCGTCATAACGCGTCAGCCTCGTCACGATGTCCGCGACAAAGACGGATTTCCATAATAATCATCTAAACAACGGCAAATTAAACATAAACAAATAGCGGGTTTTAGCGTATTACGCATGGAAAGACAATAGAATAAATGCTGTGTGTGGCGGGTTATGCGGTCCAAGTGTTAAACGAGTGCCTCCGACGTTGGCGGCAGCTCAAATCGCTCGCATTTGTTGGGTAGTGACTGACAGAACCCGTGAGGTGTTGGCTAATTAGAGTCATGCACACATGGAGCTCTAACGGGGCATGGCGAGGGGGAGTCCTACGGGCCCGGAAGAGAGGAGCTGGAAGCAGGCAATAGCGGACAAAGTAAAGGAAGTGTGAAGGTTAATTATGCTTCGCATCAGTGCTTCCCAACCTGGGATCTGGGCGCCCCCCCCCCCCCCCCCTCGGGGGGGACAGGCTTTGATTGTGAGACCATGTGTGTTTATCGGAGGTATTAGTCCAAATAGAGGTTTAAACATGTTGCACAGATTCATAACTTGCTTTCATCCACTGTCTGCCTGCATGTTAACTCAATGTGATAGTAGTCAAAAGAAAATAGCAGCTCTACAAGCTCGAGCATGTAAATAGGAGAAGTCTACAGTATTACATGCACTGAAAATGTGCGCGTGAAACCCCGGCTTTAGTTTAGACTTATTGGTCCGACTGTCATTAGACCAACAACAACCTACCTCAAAGTCAAACCCTAACCTAACCCTATAACCGCCAGCACGGGAGCAGCGCATGTTCGACCGCATCGTGTCCGACCGTTGTTTCCGCATGTCAGTCCGTCAGTGTGTCTAATCTGCGTGTGGATCCCCCCGCGTGTGCACCCACATAATGAGGGGTGTCAGCTTGTGTCCGATGGTAGAAGAGGGGTCTCCAAGGAGACCCCCCTCATATTTGCCTGATGAAGACATAGTAGGTCGAAACGTTGCACTTTGTTGCCTCTAAATAAAGTAAGTCTCTGAGCTCTAGAAACTAGTGTCTGGATGTTCTTTCTCTTCCTTGATGTTTGCCTTGATGCCTGACATCCAGCACCCTGGCCTGAATATAGGCATTGAGACACAATCTTCTCTGTGGAAAGGAAAGGTCTCCGAGGAGAAAAGGTTTGGTAAATGGTGCATTTATATAGCGCCTTTATCCAAGGTGCTTTACATAGATTGTGCATTACATTCACCCATTCACACACATATTCATACACCGATGGCGGCGGAAACCATGCAAGGCACCAACCAACAAATCAGGAGCAATTAGGGGTTCAGTGTCTTGCTCAAGGACACTTCGACACCAACTCTGGGGGAGCCCGGGTTTGAACTGGCAACCTTGCGGTTACCATCCAGCCACTCTACCCCTGAGCCACCGCCGCTGAGTCACCGCCGAACCAATGCTTTGCAGGACAAGTATCGACCAAGGCGTTGCAGGACGAGATCGAGTGCCGTCAACACTGTGTCACGTATACCTCTGGGGAAAAATGAACGGGTGCAGACGCCTCGATAAAAAAGATGCGCGCTCCTCTCATTGGTTAGGAAGACAAACTAAGCTCCTTTCATTTGTTAGGAAGACAAACTAAGCTGTGTTGCTACAGAAAACTGCACGTTCACTTCCCCGTTTACACTTTGTGACGACGCCGACGCCGTAGGCGAGTTTTAGACTGCTCAAAAAAAGTTGTTGTCGCAGTTGTCGTGCAAAGCATGAGTTGACCTTAAAGGGAGGGTAAATAGGACAGACAGACAGATGTCAGGAGTTGTGTACTGAAATGGACCCCTTTGATTTACTGTAATTTATGTATTACTATTGTTGTTATTATTACTACTAATACTACTACTATTATTATTATTATTATTATTGAGTGATTAACCATCATTAAAAAGGTTATCGACTGAATGCTCTCGATGTTATTCAGATGTCTCGCTCAACAGCCGTGATCTGTAACCATCCCCGGCAATTAAATGTAGCTAATCGTGACATGCCACTTCAATATTTAATAAGTGCTGGGGGCCTCGCTCGGCGTCTAGCAGAGATATAAGATATGAAAGTGTTGTTTATACGTTCAGCGAGGAGGACCCTGCCCTTTTTCCAATCTTTGGCAGGGCCGCACCTGGTGCGCGGGAGCCTCATTAAAGCGGGGGCCCTCATTAGCGCGGGGGCCCCTGGCTCTTCGCGCCGTTCTTTGACCTTTAACCCATTTAGACCTGAGAACGATTCTAAAAAAAAAAGTCTTCTAAATCCTAAGAGTTGTCTGAAATACCTATGTTTCTATATCAGTGGTGCTCAACCTTTTTCATGTCAGGGACCCCCAGAATTATCTGTATTTGTCTGAAAATATGTTGTTCCAGTGACCTCCCAGCAGCAACGTTTTGAGTTAAAAACGTTCGCTCTGAAAGAATATATATTCAAAGATTTGCGCCACATTGTCACAATTTTTCAAAAAATAGCAGATCTACACGCTCGTAGCGCGGCACTCGGTGCCGTGCTATGAGCTTGTAGATCTGCTATTTTTCAATAGCTAAAGTATAACATAATGCTATAAACACCAAAAGGGGTTCCCGTCTAAAATGGGTTAATTATTCCAGTGACCCCGCTGGCACACCGCATTGCCGTGGTAACCCAGTGCTGGCTAATCTTCACAAGCCATGGGACAAATCAGCTACATTTGCCACTGCCAGTACAAACCAATCGCAGGCAGGCATGCAATTCTCCAACAAGAGCCAAGGCTTGTTTGTGACTAACACTGTAATCAAAACCAGGACATGCCAACTTGTGAATGTTGCATTGCAGTCTATACATTTCCATTTTGCAAGCTCTGATTGACTGGCGACGTAAATATTAGCGTGGCATATTAGCACATGAATGTTTCTTAGCATCCCTCTTCCGGGCTTATCAGAGCGAGCAAAATTAGGCAATTCGGCAAACGTGTTAGGTCCCGAAGAGCAGTGGTTCCCAAAGTGGGGTCCGGGGACCCCTAGGGGTACTTTGAGAGTGTACAAATGTGTACATCCTCAGAGTTAAATTAACAGTGGTTTTACAATATAAATTGGGGTACCAGAGATAGAAATGCCATTAAATCGGGGGTCCGTAGCATAATGCGTGTGAAACTGGGGGTCCTTGAAATTAATATGTTTCAGAATCACTGCTAGAGCCGTAAAAATCCTCCCTTATCGGGGTCACTGGCATATGTTTTGAAATGGGGGGTCCATGGCCTAATAAATGTTGATTTGGGGGTCCTTGACATGAAAAAGTTTGGGAACCACTGCCAAAGAGGCAAAGAGCATCGCAGTGTGACACGTTGTGAGCTTGTAGAGCTCTGCTATAGAGCGTCGCAGTCCCGCCCTCTTTCATGACGACGCCTGGCCCAGGAAATGAATCCCAATGCATTTTTCCCATAGACATTTCAAAAAGTATTTATTTAAAGACGGTTACGCCGCGGACAAAGCCAACTCGAGTCGTGACAACTCATGACAACACAAACAATATTTTGGACCAAACAAATAATTACAAAGAAGAAAAACAACAAAAAAAGTGTTGTAACCTGCCGTTCTTTTCTTCTTTCTAATTATTTGTTCGGCCCAAAATTTTTGGTTTGTTGTCATGATTTGTCACGACTCGAGTTGGCTTTGTCTGCGGCGTAAACGTCTTTAAATAAATACTTTCTGAAATGTCTATGAGGAAAATGAACGGAGAATCATTTCCTGGGCCATGGTAGGGGGCGGGACTGCGACGCTCTACACTTCTGGTCCTCAGACGATCGAGCCCTTCGAGCCCTCCATCGTTGCTTCCAGTCATCCTGGTTCTCCCGGTATATTATCCCTCTTCTCCATACATCTGGCCAGCTCGTTGGTGCTTTGTGCTCCTGCGTCTTTCTTAAGCACATCCACATACGTCAGGGATGTCAAACTCAAATACACAGTGGGCCAAAATAAATAAATCGGTCGAGGTCAAGGGCCGGACTGTGTTTCAACACATGGGCACCACGGTCATGAGGACGTCCCAGGCAAACAGCAAAAAAGTTAATGCATTCAAAACTGAAAATGCATTATTATTAAGCTCAGTTTCCTGTTCTATGATCCTCACCAAGCACTGATTTCATAGTATGTGATATGTGCCAATGCACTCGCAGTGAATTGTCGGACTTGTAGTATTATGGTGGTCCGTGCAATATACCAGAGGGCCAGTTCTAATACTAATTAAATATCTTCCCGCGGGCCAAAGATAATTCATCCACGGGCCTGATTTGGCCCCCGGGCCTTGAGTTTGACATATATGACATACGTTAACCCATTTAGGCCTGACCTCAAAATTAAAAAAAATCTTCTAAATCCTCCAGTTTTCTGAAATAAATATGTTCACGATTTTTCAAAAATAGCAGACCTACAAGCTCGTAGCGCGCCACTCGGTGGCGCGCTATGAGCTTGTAGATCTGCTATTTTTCAATAGCTAAATTATAACATAATGTTTAAAACACCAAAAGGGGTTCCCGCCCAAAATGTGTTAAGGATCCCTGGCTAATAAGACAAATATGTCTTAAAACATTATACACTTGCCCTCTATAACTAAAATTACAAAATAACACCATCAATATTTTATTTCTTTCATAAATAGAGAATCTTTCACTCAATAGGGACTGCTCCCTTCGCAAGTTGATGATGTCATAATGCCCATGTGTGGTCCAGCCCTATGGAATTATGGAATGCACTAATATATGAGCATCAAAGCAATATTTTCAATATTTCTTATTATGAAAATGTTATTTTTACCAGACTGATAACGGATGGTTTAGTTATCTGATACAGTAATAATATTAGCAACATCCTGCCCCTATACCCCCTGAGTAATTTTAACAGGAGAAGCATAGCTTGCAGGCCCAACATCGTGCAATGATGTACTAGAACCGCATCATGTGTCTCTGGCTTACATATTGTTGCTGTAGTTTGGCTATTTGTGTGACGCTCAGTGTAGTAAACAGCATGTAGTAAATGGCCTGGCCAGTGTATGGAACTCCAACCTCCCCCGTCAAACCAAACTCAGCTTCTTCTGTTCTCCTATACGGCTGTTCTCCTATACGGCAGTGAATGCTGGACCCTGAAGCCAACCCTGCAGAAGTCTCTAGACGGGCGCTACACCAGAACGCTGCATGCAGCACTCAACATCAGTAAGAACACACATGTTACCAACACAACTCTGTATGATGGAATGCCCAAAGAGTGAGCCAGAAAATAGCAGCCAGGTCATTCCTCCTGGCTGCTATTTTAGCAGGACACTGCCAAAGACACCAAGAGCTGCCAGCCAGCCAAGCTAGTGCTGTGGGAACCCACACACGGGCACCGGTCGCGAGGACGCCCCACACTAACACATGTGGATGTACTCAAGAACGACGCAGGAGCGCAGAGCACCGACGAGCTGGCCAGATGTATGGAGAACCGGGATGACTGGAAGCAACGATGGAGGGCTCGTCTGAGGACGACCTAGAGAAAGTAGTATGATTAGGTAGGTCATTAAATTCAGAAACAATTATACGACGTTTACATACGAAGAGGAGAGGTTTCTGCCAGGCAGCAACAACGTGATATAGGGTTGGATTTGCTGTGGGATGGGGGGGCATCCATGCGTTTTAACGATGCTTCTGGACTGGTCACACAGAATTAAATGCATGGATTTACTTTGGGGAAATGTGAAATACATACATACATACATACATACATACATACATACATACATACATACATACATACATACATACATACATACATACATACATACATACATACATACATACATACATACATACATACATACATACATACATACATACATACATACATACATACATACATACATACATACATACATACATACATGGTGGTCTGACAGAGAGTGTAAACTCAAGCGCTGGGTGGCTATATGGTGACATGTGTGGGATACCTACAGACTGTCGCTGCTCTGTCTCCTGTGGAGGGATTAGGCCTCGGCTGAAGTGACTGGGATGGATAGACTCTAATAATCCCACGGAGGCCTCCTGACTTAACGGCGTGCGTTGGGACCACCATAGGCAGACAACACACCCCGGCAACAAGAGACACAAGAGAGAGCTTTCTATAGAAGCTTATAGCCGGCGTCCCGGGGGCCCCCGGGGGCCCAGGGCTTACAGACGCTACATCAGCACAACATGAAATCGATACAGAGGTGAAGGTGCAGCGGTCTGATCCCTCTGCGGAGGCTTGTAGCTAGGTCAAGATGTCTGTTTTTATGACGCAATGTGGGTGGATCTCTCTCTCATGGTTATTATTTCTGTCGCCCGGCTAGTCTCTCTCAAATTTAGATTAGGCTTTTTTTACACCATTTCCCCCCAAACTTAGTTCAGCCAATTTATTTCTCCAAAATGCTGAAATGCTTGCTACTGCTGTTGTAGCCTTCTGGCCACACCATTGTTTCAGCGGGGCTGCGGTGCGCCCACAGGTACCACTGTGTCTGAGTCACTGCGCCCACAGGTACCACTGTGTCTGAGTCACTGCTCCACACATTGTTAAGAGCCATTTGGTTCATTCACATTTCCCTGCTGTGACATATCACCTGTGGGTGTATATCTGAGTCACAACAACCATGGAACCTTGGCTCACACACACACACACACACACACACACACACACACACACACACACACACACACACACACACACACACACACACACACACACACACACACACACACACACACACACACACACACACACACACACACACACACACACACACACACACACACACACACACAATTGATTCACAACTGTGTTCTCTACGTGCTCATAACGCTCCATTTCGGGTGTGAGTGACAATTCTGCTGTCTTATGTTGTCTATGGCAGCGCTGTTTTTACAATTGTAATATCTCGTATTCCTCTTTTTGGACCCAAACCAGCTTGATTTGCACCTCATTTCTCTAAGCGATATGATCCCTGGTTACAAAATGTATGTTTTGGGTGAATTAAACAACATTGGCGGGACCTGTGCTACATACATACATACTGTCACTTCCTGACTCTCGGTGTCCGAGTGGCTTTCAAACTAAAAGTGTATCCAATATAAATATATATAAAATGCAGTCCTGTAGCACACAATTCAGACACCAGATGGGGGTGTTGGCGGTAAATGTAAAACACAACTCACCAATCAACAGTCCCATGGTGAAGGGGAGGTCAGCATGCACTTAGGAGGGGGGTGGGGGGGGGGGGGGTGCGTTGGGGTTAAGGGTGAGAGAGGTGGGTTAGGGTTGGCTGGGGGGGGGGCGGCAAGCACACACCTTCTGTGTGGGACACAGGCAAAGAGATCTCCATGCAAGCAGCGGACTGGGCCTTGCGGAAGGGAGGCCGGCCGCCGGGCCCTCTGCGGGGGGTGAGCCTGGGGCCCTCGGGAGCCGCGGCGACGCGGGGGGACGCCTTCCCCACTGCCGCCGGGCAGGCCTGGGAGGTGGGGCTAGTGCAATGTCCATTCACATGATCTGTAACAACGGCATACAGGCATTAGCAAGGAGAAGAAAATAAGAAGATTTTGTCGGGATGCACGGAGCTGAAATATTAACGTGATTGTTATACGTTAGGAGGGAAAGTGTTGCTGTTAGAACCAACATGGTGCCGAGACGGGAGAGGAGATAAAGGAGCACTTCACCCCCATGTTTAACCCTCCTCGCATTAGTGGGAAACCAATTATACAGTATGAAGATATGGTTGCAAATAGGTGAAGTGCTCCTTTACGGGCATGAGGGGAGTTAGAGAGAGGATGGAGAATGAGAGAGAAGGAGAAGAAAGCTCCATTCTGGCCATGATGTAATAATAGTCGGACAATCGGCGAAAATAGCCGACCTACAACTCACAATATGCGAGTCGGCTATGTGCGTCGAAGACATGTGGTGTAGACCAGTGTTGATTTCGTCGAAAAACTAAGCTTTGATGACTAAATATACTGACAATTTCGTCAACAAATAGAAAAACTAGACTAAAATGTTAGGAAGGGACTAGTGGACAAGAGAAAATAAGTCATTTTACACTTGGTTGCATGCTGAAAATAGCAGATCTACAAGCTCACAACGCGTCACGCTGCGACGCGTTGTGAGCTCGTAGATCGGCTATTTTCAGCAAGTGTAAAAATAGTCATCACGACGGCATCAAGGCCCGCCAAAATACATTTTAGTCGACTAAATCACCTGTAGATCACCTGTAGATTCTGTCGACTCAAATCTCATGACATTTAGTCGACTAAAACTAAACCAACACTAACACATTCCAGGTGACTAAAACGTGACTAAAACTAAGTGAAAACTATTCAAGAAACTATAACTGACTAGAAGTAAAATAGAAATGTGATACCAAAAACAACACTGGTGTAGTGTAGAGCCCTGGGGGACCCCAAGTACAGAGTAGGGTATACTGGTGTAGTGTAGAGCCCTGGGGGACCCCAAGTACAGAGTAGGGTATACTGGTGTAGTGTAGACCCCTGGGGGACCCCAAGTACAGAGTAGGGTATACTGGTGTAGTGTAGACCCCTGGGGGACCCCAAGTACAGAGTAGGGTATACTGGTGTAGTGTAGAGCCCTGGGGGACCCCAAGTACAGAGTAGGGTATACTGGTGTAGTGTAGACCCCTGGGGGACCCCAAGTACAGAGTAGGGTATACTGGTGTAGTGTAGAGCCCTGGGGGACCCCAAGTACAGAGTAGGGTATACTGGTGTAGTGTAGAGCCCTGGGGGACCCCAAGTACAGAGTAGGGTATACTGGTGTAGTGTAGAGCCCTGGGGGACCCCAAGTACAGAGTAGGGTATACTGGTGTAGTGTAGAGCCCTGGGGGACCCCAAGTACAGAGTAGGGTATACTGGTGTAGTGTAGAGCCCTGGGGGACCCCAAGTACAGAGTAGGGTATACTGGTGTAGTGTAGAGCCCTGGGGGACCCCAAGTACAGAGTAGGGTATACTGGTGTAGTGTAGAGCCCTGGGGGACCCCAAGTACAGAGTAGGGTATACTGGTGTAGTGTAGAGCCCTGGGGGACCCCAAGTACAGAGTAGGGTATACTGGTGTAGTGTAGACCCCTGGGGGACCCCAAGTACAGAGTAGGGTATACTGGTGTAGTGTAGAGCCCTGGGGGACCCCTGGGGGACCCCAAGTACAGACAGAGTAGGGTATAAAAGGGTGCTTAAGCGGTTAACGAGACAAGCAATCAGTGGATGCAACGTGTCATTCCCGAAAAGCAAAGCAAAAGGAAACATGTAAGACATTTTCATTCAGTAGGATCACAGGCACAGGCGTGGTTTTTCTCCACTTTGTAGAAAATGAGGTTCACAAACCCATGACATGTATAAAATCTAATTGGATCAATTTGAATAAGACTCACTGACTTGTATCTCCAAACCCAAACAAATGCTCTTCTTTGTCCATATCTACTACGCTGTCACACAAACGTGTCAAACAGCCTATACAAGCTCACAAGTTTTGCGCTTGTAGATTGACATTTTTTTTGTGTGTCTCTGTGGGTTTTTATTAAATATTGAATTAACAGATTGTGACTAAATCATCTTTTTTATTTTTGTAGATACAATAAGGTTTCCGCCTGGGCTTGTGGTTGCATCCCCCGCTACATGTGTTCTCTATAAACCTGGCAACCGTTTGGCAAAAAATGCAGTGAAATGTAGGACGGTGTGCTCCATGCAGGCTCCAGCCCAAGACCTCCGCTTGGGGGCCTGTTGATACACAGATGACTCAAAGTCTCAAAGTGAAGATGGGAAAAAAATAAAAATGTCCAGGGTGGAGCCCAGTCCGCCGCGTGCAACGCTACGTCAGCCCAGTGTCACAGCGGGCTGTCACAGCCGGGGCGAATCAGGGCTTGGAAGCTATAGCTGTCTCTACGACCGCCGAGTGTGAGACAGGATTTACACCTCGTGGGTCTTTGCCTAATAAGGCACAGTGGTGGAAGAAGTACTCAGTAAAAAAGTAAGCAATACACGGTTTAGAAACACTGGTAAAGGTATTCAAAATAGTAAAAGTATACAAAAGCATTGCATCGAAATATACTTCGCTCATAATGAGCTAAAGTATTACAAATGTTTTAGAAATAGTATATACTGCAAGTGAGCTTGTACAGTATTGCCTATTTTCAAATACCTGAATTATAAAATAGGTCTTGAATGGCTAATGTTTCATACTAATAATTCAAATCGGCAAAATATTTCAAATATTTTTAGTGTAAAAAGTACATTTGCATGTAGAAGCTCAAACTATCAAGAAATCGAAATATTCAAGTAAAGTAAAAATATCTGAATTTATTTTACTTAAGTACAGTACTTGACTAAAATTGTAATCATGGATTTCACCCAGCTGTGTGGCGAGTTGTGCCCCACAACGGTCTGCAGGAAACCGGCACACATTGAGACGAGGATAACATAAATGCCTACATACAGTACACAAAACACACCCACACGTATATACCAAAGCACATACAGTATACACCCACACTTGCATACCAAAACACATACACACACACACACACACACACACACACACACACACACACACACACACACACACACACACACACACACACACACACACACACACACACACACACACACACACACACACACACACACACACACACACACACACACACACACACTAGTCTACATACCAAAACACGCGTACGCCAATGGTACAGATAAACATCGGCGGAGCAAGGCAATTTCTTTTTTTTCCCTGAGTGCAGAGTATATGCACTCAGGGATGCAGCCACGTGATGAGGCAGCATTTAATGCTAATGCTAAGCACTACATTTGCATTCAAGTGTGGCGTTTTTTTTATCTGCTTGCTGAGAAGCTGAAACGTTTTCAACTTGGGCGTTTTGACGGCAATGGGTGGAAATGCGTGAAGAAATTGCTCTTCCGGCGTGGCATGGAAAGGAGGGGCATTTACATTTCTTTCACCATCAGTAAACGCTGCATTCGTGGTCTGGAGAGGGCAGTTGTTTTACAGACGGGTAAAAGGGCAGGGGCTGAAGCCCCCTTTGATGTCTATGTGTGCACGTTTCTGTGCCCGAATAAATAATGGACCTTGATATGGAAAAGGGTTGAAACCCACTGGGTGCAGGTTGTTAAAGGGTTGAAACCCACTGGGTGCAGGTCGTTAAAGGGTTGAAACCCACTGGGTGCAGGTGGATAAAAGGGTTGAAACCCACTGGGTGCAGGTTGTTAAAGGGTTGAAACCCACTGGGTGCAGGTCGTTAAAGGGTTGAAACCCACTGGGTGCAGGTGGATAAAAGGGTTGAAACCCACTGGGTGCAGGTGGATAAAAGGGTTGAAACCCACTGGGTGCAGGTCTATAAAAGGGTTGAAACCCACTGGGTGCAGGTCTATAAAAGGGTTGAAACCCACTGGGTGTAGGTCTATAAAAGGGTTGAAACCCACTGGGTGCAGGTCTATAAAAGGGTTGAAACCCACTGTGATCAGGTGGATAAAAGGGTTGAAACCCACTGTGTGCAGGTGGATAAAAGGGTTGAAACCCACTGGGTGCAGGTGGATAAAAGGGTTGAAACCCACTGGGTGCAGGTGGATAAAGGGGTTGAAACCCACTGGGTTCAGGTGGATAAAAGGGTTGAAACCCACTGGGTGCAGGTGGATAAAAGGGTTGAAACCCACTGGGTGCAGGTGGATAAAAGGGTTGAAACCCACTGGGTGCAGGTGGATAAAAGGGTTGAAACCCACTGGGTGCAGGTGGATAAAAGGGTTGAAACCCACTGGGTGCAGGTGGATAAAAGGGTTGAAACCCACTGGGTGCAGGTGGATAAAGGGGTTGAAACCCACTGGGTGCAGGTGGATAAAGGGGTTGAAACCCACTGGGTACAGGTGGATAAAAGGGTTGAAACCCACTGGGTGCAGGTGGATAAAAGGGTTGAAACCCACTGGGTGCAGGTGGATAAAAGGGTTGAAACCTACTGGGTGCAGGTGGATAAAAGGGTTGAAACCCACTGTGTGCAGGTGGATAAAAGGGTTGAAACCCACTGTGATCAGGTGGATAAAAGGGCTGAAACCCACTGTGTTCAGGTGGATAAAAGGGCTGAAACCCACTGTGTTCAGGTGGATAAAAGGGCTGAAACCCACTGGGTGCAGGTGGATAAAAGGGTTGAAACCCACTGTGATCAGGTGGATAAAAGGGTTGAAACCCACTGTGATCAGGTGGATAAAAGGGTTGAAACCCACTGTGATCAGGTGGATAAAAGGGTTGAAACCCACTGTGATCAGGTGGATAAAAGGGTTGAAACCCACTGTGTGCAGGTGGATAAAAGGGTTGAAACCCACTGGGTGCAGGTGGATAAAAGGGCTGAAACCCACTGTGTGCAGGTGGATAAAAGGGTTGAAACCCACTGGGTGCAGGTGGATAAAAGGGTTGAAACCCACTGTGTGCAGGTGGATAAAAGGGTTGAAACCCACTGGGTGCAGGTGGATAAAAGGGTTGAAACCCACTGGGTGCAGGTGGATAAAAGGGTTGAAACCCACTGGGTGCAGGTCTATAAAAGGGTTGAAACCCACTGGGTTCAGGTCTATAAAAGGGTTGAAACCCACTGGGTGCAGGTCTATAAAAGGGTTGAAACCCACTGGGTGCAGGTGGATAAAAGGGTTGAAACCCACTGGGTTCAGGTCTATAAAAGGGTTGAAACCCACTGGGTGCAGGTCTATAAAGGGTTGAAACCCACTGGGTGCAGGTGGATAAAAGGGTTGAAACCCACTGGGTGCAGGTCTATAAAAGGGTTGAAACCCACTGGGTGCAGGTGGATAAAAGGGTTGAAACCCACTGGGTGCAGGTGGATAAAAGGGTTGAAACCCACTGGGTGCAGGTGGATAAAAGGGCTGAAACCCACTGGGTGCAGGTGGATAAAAGGGTTGAAACCCACTGGGTGCAGGTGGATAAAAGGGTTGAAACCCACTGGGTGCAGGTGGATAAAAGGGTTGAAACCCACTGGGTGCAGGTGGATAAAAGGGTTGAAACCCACTGGGTACAGGTGGATAAAAGGGTTGAAACCCACTGGGTGCAGGTGGATAAAAGGGTTGAAACCCACTGGGTGCAGGTGGATAAAAGGGTTGAAACCCACTGGGTGCAGGTGGATAAAAGGGTTGAAACCCACTGGGTGCAGGTGGATAAAAGGGTTGAAACCCACTGGGTGCAGGTGGATAAAAGGGTTGAAACCCACTGGGTGCAGGTGGATAAAAGGGTTGAAACCCACTGGGTGCAGGTGGATAAAAGGGTTGAAACCCACTGGGTGCAGGTGGATAAAAGGGTTGAAACCCACTGGGTACAGGTGGATAAAAGGGTTGAAACCCACTGGGTGCAGGTGGATAAAAGGGTTGAAACCCACTGGGTGCAGGTGGATAAAAGGGTTGAAACCCACTGGGTGCAGGTGGATAAAAGGGTTGAAACCCACTGGGTGCAGGTGGATAAAAGGGTTGAAACCCACTGGGTGCAGGTGGATAAAAGGGTTGAAACCCACTGGGTGCAGGTGGATAAAAGGGTTGAAACCCACTGGGTTCAGGTGGATAAAAGGGTTGAAACCCACTGGGTGCAGGTGGATAAAAGGGTTGAAACCCACTGGGTGCAGGTGGATAAAGGGGTTGAAACCCACTGGGTGCAGGTGGATAAAAGGGTTGAAACCCACTGGGTGCAGGTGGATAAAGGGGTTGAAACCCACTGGGTGCAGGTGGATAAAGGGTTGAAACCCACTGGGTGCAGGTGGATAAAAGGGTTGAAACCCACTGGGTGCAGGTGGATAAAGGGGTTGAAACCCACTGGGTGCAGGTGGATAAAGGGGTTGAAACCCACTGGGTGCAGGTGGATAAAAGGGTTGAAACCCACTGGGTGCAGGTGGATAAAGGGGTTGAAACCCACTGGGTGCAGGTGGATAAAGGGTTGAAACCCACTGGGTGCAGGTCTATAAAAGGGTTGAAACCCACTGGGTGCAGGTGGATAAAAGGGTTGAAACCCACTGGGTGCAGGTGGATAAAAGGGTTGAAACCCACTGGGTGCAGGTGGATAAAAGGGTTGAAACCCACTGGGTGCAGGTGGATAAAAGGGTTGAAACCCACTGGGTGCAGGTGGATAAAAGGGTTGAAACCCACTGGGTGCAGGTCTATAAAAGGGTTGAAACCCACTGGGTGCAGGTTGTTAAACGGTTGAAACCCACTGGGTGCAGGTCTATAAAAGGGTTGAAACCCACTGGGTGCAGGTCTATAAAAGGGTTGAAACCCACTGGGTGCAGGTGAATAAAAGGGTTGAAACCCACTGGGTGCAGGTCTATAAAAGGGTTGAAACCCACTGGGTGCAGGTCTATAAAGGGTTGAAACCCACTGGGTGCAGGTGGATAAAAGGGCTGAAACCCACTGGGTGCAGGTCTATAAAGGGTTGAAACCCACTGGGTGCAGGTCTATAAAAGGGTTGAAACCCACTGGGTGCAGGTCTATAAAAGGGTTGAAACCCACTGGGTACAGGTGGATAAAAGGGTTGAAACCCACTGGGTGCAGGTGAATAAAAGGGTTGAAACCCACTGGGTGCAGGTTGTTAAAGGGTTGAAACCCACTGGGTGCAGGTCTATAAAAGGGTTGAAACCCACTGGGTGCAGGTGGATAAAAGGGTTGAAACCCACTGGGTGCAGGTTGTTAAAGGGTTGAAACCCACTGGGTGCAGGTCTATAAAAGGGTTGAAACCCACTGGGTTCAGGTCTATAAAAGGGTTGAAACCCACTGGGTGCAGGTCTATAAAAGGGTTGAAACCCACTGGGTGCAGGTCTATAAAGGGTTGAAACCCACTGGGTGCAGGTGGATAAAAGGGCTGAAACCCACTGGGTGCAGGTCTATAAAGGGTTGAAACCCACTGGGTGCAGGTCTATAAAAGGGTTGAAACCCACTGGGTGCAGGTCTATAAAAGGGTTGAAACCCACTGGGTGCAGGTCTATAAAAGGGTTGAAACCCACTGGGTGCAGGTCTATAAAAGGGTTGAAACCCACTGGGTGCAGGTCTATAAAAGGGTTGAAACCCACTGGGTGCAGGTCTATAAAAGGGTTGAAACCCACTGGGTGCAGGTCTATAAAAGGGTTGAAACCCACTGGGTGCAGGTCTATAAAAGGGTTGAAACCCACTGGGTGCAGGTGGATAAAAGGGTTGAAACCCACTGGGTGCAGGTCTATAAAGGGTTGAAACCCACTGGGTGCAGGTCTATAAAGGGTTGAAACCCACTGGGTGCAGGTCTATAAAGGGTTGAAACCCACTGGGTGCAGGTCTATAAAGGGTTGAAACCCACTGGGTGCAGGTCTATAAAGGGTTGAAACCCACTGGGTGCAGGTGGATAAAAGGGTTGAAACCCACTGGGTGCAGGTCTATAAAAGGGTTGAAACCCACTGGGTGCAGGTGGATAAAAGGGTTGAAACCCACTGGGTGCAGGTCTATAAAGGGTTGAAACCCACTGGGTGCAGGTCTATAAAAGGGTTGAAACCCACTGGGTGCAGGTCTATAAAAGGGTTGAAACCCACTGGGTGCAGGTGGATAAAGGGTTGAAACCCACTGGGTGCAGGTCGTTAAAGGGTTGAAACCCACTGGGTGCAGGTGGATAAAAGGGTTGAAACCCACTGGGTGCAGGTCTATAAAGGGTTGAAACCCACTGGGTGCAGGTGGATAAAAGGGTTGAAACCCACTGGGTGCAGGTCTATAAAGGGTTGAAACCCACTGGGTGCAGGTGGATAAAAGGGTTGAAACCCACTGGGTGCAGGTGGATAAAAGGGTTGAAACCCACTGGGTGCAGGTCGTTAAAGGGTTGAAACCCACTGGGTGCAGGTGGATAAAAGCACTCCAAGCACAGTCTCCACTCAGGCCCGTTTTCACAAGAATAGAGGGTTTAAGTGGTCTCACTGCATATGTGCAGCTATACCGATGCAGCCCCATTGAACAGAAAAAATATCACCAAATGAAACCTTGTCAAAACACACCTGTCAAAAGAAAGGAAAAGGCATTATACGGAATAGAACACAAAGAAAGGAGATCTGGAACATTTCCGTCAGAGGGGACGGAGTATATGCGTCAAGAAGAGTGAAGACACCTGTGATTTGGATGAGGGAAAGAGTTAGGGAGAGAGAGAGAGAGAGAGAGAGAGAGAGAGAGAGAGAGAGAGAGAGATAATGAGTTAGTGAGTGAGCGAGCGAGCGAGCGAGCGCGTGCGTGAGTGCGTGCGTGCGTGCGTGCGTGCGTGCGTGGGGGGCATTTTGTATGGGTCGTGGGTAAATATCCCCTTTTTTAGTTTCCGAAAATATATAAATTAATAAAGTTCTGCAAACAAAAGTACAAGAACAAGAAATAGTGAAAATGTTTAAGAAATATGAATAGCAGATCTGATAGAAGTGATTAAGTCATGCATGGTAATCCAGATTGGATCCCAGGGGGACGCCAAATGTATCTTTTGGGTCTGGAGATGAAAACGTTTGGCTGATGATTCTTGTTTTTCTTTGGCTTTCGCCTTTATTTTATATTTTTGAGTGGTGCAACCACTCCAAGGAACAGCAATGTCCGTCCTAACCTATGTGACTATGTTTAGAGTACCAGTAGGGGCAGAAGTGGCGCTGTTGTGCCAGAAACAGAGAGAGAGAGATAGTGTTGCACTGTTGCCTGCTAATTACAGAGAGAGAGAGCGAGAGAGGCAGGGGGAGAGGGGAGTTGCACCACTCAGTTCACTTCACACGGGTGTGATTTTTTATAGAGGGACAGACAGTAGGCTGACAGGAAATGGGGGAGAGAGATTGGGGAGTGACATGCAGTAAAGGCTGTCGGGATCGGGAGTCGAGCCCACGGCACACTGCCAGACTGGATTACCGGCCAAGGTGCCTGGACCGCTGAGCCACGGCCCAGGCCGAGAGAGACAGATGATTGAAGAGGCAAGAGGCTGCTGTGAGGAAGGGAATGATCCAATCACTGTGAAGCGTCAATGGACAACACCAAGACAATGATCCAATCCCTGCGCAGTGTCAATGGACAACACCAAGACAATGATCCAATCCCTGCGCAGCGTCAATGGACAACACCAAGACAATGATCCAATCCCTGCGCAGCGTCAATGGACAACACCAAGACAATGATCCAATCGCTGCGCAGCGTCAATGGACAACACCAAGACAATGATCCAATCGCTGCGCAGCGTCAATGGACAACACCAAGACAATGATCCAATCGCTGTGCAGCGTCAATGGACATGTAGGAAACACACCATGGATACTGTAGTGGCTTTTGGTCAGTGTTTGTCAAACCCTTTAATGTCAAGGTCAAAAAATGGCAAATAAGTTAAGGGATAAGGGATAAGGGTGGCACAAGATGGAGCCCTATATGTGTTCAAACAATGTGAATGACAACATGTGCTCAGTTGTTATTCATTTTATAATCACATAACATACAATAAGCTACATGTTCAAACAATGTTGATCACAAAACATACTATTTGTTATGGCCGGCACTTCAAAACTACTTTGTATCCATTGTACGTTTCCTAACAGGAACGGGCTCAAATGGAAGGAAGCTAGAAGACAAAACAGCGATGGTCCGATCGTGACAGAGTTCAGAGATGTAGCTCAGGTCTAGATATGGATACCACGAATCACCTTTAGAAACACTTGCAAAATGTACGAGGAACAGAAACTGGAAAGACTCCAAATCAAATGAAAAACACATGGTCGAAGAACAGGACAAAGGACCTGGCAGACCGGCGATCTCGTCCGGTCAGATTAGGAGAGGGGAGAGTATAAAAAGCTAGATTCATGCTTTGCGGTACGACAGCATCGCACAACCGAACATAGCCGACCTACAAGCTCACAAAACGTTTGCGGATGCCAGTTGTTCTCAGCCTTTTTTCTGGACAGGGTACCGCTATCTTAGCAGCGGCTGCACAGCCCACCCATCTGACCACCAGGTGGTAGCATAAGCAAGCCTTGCCGAGCCATGTGGCCCATAGGGTGTAGCGTGAGGCAGCTTAAATTATTTAAGTGCCAGCTACGCATATAAACGCAGACATATAAGAAAGTGCCGTCCGTCTGTTTACCTTTTAGCATTGCTCCGGCTAGTATGGACCTCCTCCTTCCCCACCAACGATGCGTTTTTTTGGGTTTTTTTGAACATGATGCAGAGGGATCACATCGTCGGCTCTGGGCCGTGGAATAAACCTTGTTCTGACCAAACATGCCATCTGGGACGATGGCAAGACAAAACAGAAAGAAACAGATGGAGTTTTGTTTATGGGCAAGATGGCCCATAATCAACAACACCGGCTAGCAACCTGATGCTAATGTGAGTAGCATTATGACTGCTAATGTGAGTAGCATTATGACTGCTAATGTGAGTAGCATTATGACTGCTAATGTGAGTAGCATTATGACTGCTAATGTGAGTAGCATTATGACTTGATCAATCAAAAGCACTATAAAAGACCAATTGCCGTAGAGCTACGGCATTGGCGGGGAGCGTAACATATGCGGCAAGGACGGAGTTCTCCACCCTATAGTAACGCTAGTCTCCCAGGACGGAGATTGATCAAAAGGACGGAGATTATTGATAGAAAAACCGATCGCATCGCTCCACAGGCTGGAAGCGCCTGTTGCGCAACACTCAATGTTATTTTCCGGTGGGACGTCATCGAAAGTGTCCCCCCCATTTTAGCCGACGAGATCGAAAATCTTAAAAACTTAAATAACTCTTGATCTAAATCATTCCGTCCAATTCTAAGAAAAGATTATGTGTTAGACGGCCCATCGCGGTCCCGTCGCTAGTCGCGTTAGAATTAATCATACCTCCTGTTGTCGATCGCATCGAGAGTGTTTTAGCTACATTTAGCTACTTCAGCCACATCCGGGATAGCATCCGGTGCTCCGCTAATATAAATCGCTGGGCGCTCTGATTTAATGGATTAACCCCGGGCGTTCGGGGTGTTAATGGCACGTCTACAGCTGATCCAAAATTCTGCGGCGCGTCTCCTAACTGGAACCCGCAGGCGTGACCATATAACACCTGCCCTGGCCTCTCTTCACTGGCTCCCCATTCGTTTTAGAGTTGATTTTACTGTTTGTCTTCAAATCACTGAATGGGCTGGCACCGCAGTATCTCTGTGATCGTGTAGAGGTTTATACCCCCTCAAGGTCTGCAGGCCAGTTGAATCTTAAGGTCACAAAAAAAGGCACGTCTAAAGACCAGAGGTGACCGAGCTTTTACTGTCGTAAAGCCCCCAAACTGTGGAACGACCTCCCCTCCCATGTCAAACTGACCCCCCCACCATCCAGACAGATTTTAAATCTCGCCTTAAGACCCACCTTTACACCTTGGCTTTGAATTCCGTTTGAGTTCTCTGTTTTTGTTTGGCTTTGTTATTGTTTTTTCTTTACAGTGTATTTAGCTTTTAACTTTCTGTACAGCACTTTGTAAACCCCCGAGTTGTGAAATGTTCTATATCAAATAAAGTGGATTGGATTGGATTGGATTGTAGGTCGGCTATTTCCAGTGCAAGACACCATCGTGTTGACAAAACATAAATTAGACTTTAGGAAACTGGTGGGGCGTGTTGTGGAAACATAAAGAAGGCAAGCCAGAAGAAATGAAACATAAAATGTCAAAGGGAGGAAATTCAAATGAATCAAATGAACAGAAAGGTGGAAATAATAAAACTTGCTGGCTTTTCGCCTACCGTACCAAGATCGGTCTTAAGATCGGTTGGCAGACTTAACTTTCTGCCCGGCCCCTTTACTGAAACAAAAGAAATAGGAAACAAAAAGGTACCAGTTAATCCACTCAAATGAAAAAAAACTAAACAAAAATAAAATAAAATAATTAAAATAAAATAACTAACCAATAAATAAATGAATAACTATATGCTCAATGAAGTAATAAAACAACAACAAAACTAAACCAAAGTTAAATAACTCGGGAACACAAACATGCAGACTGGGACATGTTGCACTTGTCAGGCAGCATTATGCAAGTCAAGTTTTCAAAAGGCATGCTCGTTTGTTATCCCAGGCCAGCATTCCGTCACACAATCAATCGTTTTTATTTATTCATGTGACATTTGTTTTTGTCTCTTTGTTCAGATCTGGACACCTTTGTCAGGATTAGTTCTGTGCTCGAGTATAGACTCATTAAGCCTGCTTTATGCTTTGGTGTCGAGATTAGTTGGTTGCTCATAAGTAGAGACTCATTAAGCCTGCTTTATGCTTTGGTGACAACATGTGAACGAGCACGTGTCATCGCCTGTTTTCGCCTGCAAAGACTGTTGACAGTATTTGTCGCAAAAGCCGTCAAGCTTGGCTGTTAGATGTCTTAAATTTAGATCCCCAGCCTGGGAGGCCTGCCGTGGAAACACACATTAGATCCCCAGCCTGGGAGGCCTGCCGTGGAAACACACATTAGATCCCCAGCCTGGGAGGCCTGCCGTGGAAACACACATTAGATCCCCAGCCTGGGAGGCCTGCCGTGGAAACACACATTAAAAACAGGGGTCAATGCCAAGGTCAGTACCAGTGTTGATTCCGTCGACTAAAACCATGACAAGAATACCTTTTTTTCACTGACAAAAACTAAGCTATGATGACTAAAACTAAGACTAAATATTTTGACAATTTCGTCAATACAAAAAAAACTAGACTAAAATGTTAGGAAGTGACTAGTGGACAAGAGATCCAGTATAAGTAAAAGACACAAGCCATTTTACACTTTGTTGCATGCTGAAAAGAGCAGATCTACAAGCTTGTAGATCGGCTGTGTAAAATCTGTGAAAAAGATACATTTTTGCTGACTAAATCAACTGTAGATTTAGTTGACATAAAATCTTATGATATGTCGTCGACTAAAGCTAGACTAACACTAAAACATTCAAGGTGACTAAAATGTGACTAAAATTGAATGGAAGCTATTACAAAAGACAAACTAAAAATCTAAATTTGCTGTCAAAATCAACACTGGTCAGTTGACGGCATGATCGGCATCACAATTAAACATTGGAAGAAACAAAAATAGTCGGGACACATTTTGCAAGCATTTTGCAGTCGGAGGCACTGCAAAGGTACAGGTTGACAAAGATGGTTGTTCACGTTCCCCTTTGTGTTCAAAGGAGAGGGTTTACCATCGTCTCTTTGTTGGATGAGGAACCTGGCATTATGGAAGACACAGGACAATGTTTTACACTGTTTCTCTCTCTCTGACGACCACCAATATAGATGTACAGTATTGTACTTTCAACGTACAACTTACATACATGTATACATACATACGTTACCTGTTACCCAACCAATATTGAAACATATCGTCACCATTGACAGCCAGTTATAACCCGACTTTAGTATTTAATTTCAATGTTTTACAGAGAGGCTGATATTTGAAAGTTCGTAGCGGTCGGCAGTACTTGCGCGCTTTGCTTGCGCACTAGTAGGCCATTTATGGCCTACTTGTGTGCAACGCGTAGGCACGCGACAGAGTGCAGTTTAGTCATAAGTTTGTGTTAATCATTTTCACTGGTTCAAAATTGATGAAATCCACAGACAGACTTAAGCGTTTCAGGCTGGTATCCCATCCATCCATCCATCCATCTTCCCCGTAGTCGGGTCACGGGGGCAACAGCTCCACCAGAGAGCTCCAGACTTCCCTCTCGTGAGCAACATTAGTAACTTCCTCCTGGGGGATCCCGAGGCGTTCCAAGACCAGTGAGTCGATGATTGGAATCGAGTGATTCCTCCACCTGCGCCTTGGTCTGCCCCGGGGTCTCCTCCCAGTGGGACGTGCCTCGAGGACCTCCCTATACTAGGGTATATACTATGCCCGAGAGGCACCCACCTATAACCACCTATAAGCTGGCTCCTTTCTAGGCGAAGAAGCAGCGACTCACCTCTCACCCTATTTCTAAGGGAAATGCCAGCCACCCAAAGCAGAAAGGCTGGAATACCTATTTTGGACATGTCATTTTATTTTTTTGTAGTGAAAATAGCCACACACTTTGCTGATTATCAAAAGCTAATGTGAGGAACCTTTCCACTAGATCGGTTTAAACACATTTATACAACTGAATAAACGTAGCTACGTTTTTTGGCGGGGAAAAGGTCACAGCATGGCAGCACCGTGTGGTTAGAGAAGGAACAGCCTTGGTTACTACTGTCACAGCATGGCAGCACCGTGTGGTTGGAGAAGGAACAGCCTTGGTTACTACTGTCACAGCATGGCAGCACCGTGTGGTTAGAGAAGGAACAGCCTTGGTTACTACTGTCACAGCATGGCAGCACCGTGTGGTTAGAGAAGGAACAGCCTTGGTTACTACTGTCACAGCATGGCAGCACCGTGTGGTTAGAGAAGGAACAGCCTTGGTTACTACTGTCACAGCATGGCAGCACCGTGTGGTTAGAGAAGGAACAGCGATGGCAGACAATGAGAACATATGAGTCAGTCGAAGGGGCACTTCACCCATCATTATTATAATTAGGACCCCATATTACCGCACACGGTTGTGGGGCGTGGTTTCTGAACTGTCCACACAGCCCTCGTCTTGTGAGTAGACAGACGGCATCTTATAATGACCGTTTAAACTGAGGACCAATTATATGAAGATACGGTTTAAAATGGGTGAAGTGCTCCTCTCTAATGCGCACACGGTGAATGTGTTCAGGAGTAACAGAGAGGAGGGGGGCCACCAGCACTGGCCCCGGCCGGCCGGCCGTCCAGCTGGTGATAGCCAGGGAGCCACAGGCCCAAGATTGGACAGGACCTGTGATGTCATGCCGTACTTTTTAACACATTGAGAGCCCACGCAATACTGCCCAAAATCACTTTCACCTAGAAAATCCATTCACATTTTTTATAATTCAGCTGACTGTGGAGACACATGCTGGAACTTTTTACTTTGAAATGTTTTATAGTTTCTGAGTTATTTAATTTAAACGCCAAATGCATTCTCAATGGCGAAAACACAAACTTTGGCACCACGTGTTAAAAAAAAAGGAAAAAAAAGTGTTTTGATTTTTCTGATTTTTTTTAATAAAAAATAAATAAATATATATATATATATTTTTTTGAAAGACGTCCACAGACGTCTTGGGCTATGCACGTGCGGTAATACCCAGGACGTCCACAGACGTTTTGGGCACAAAATGTGTTAAGTGTTTTTTCTATTCATATGGTCATTAAGGTCTACAGATTGAGAGGCCTGCTCTGCCGGAAGTTATGTATGGTATACCACACCATAGACAACCAATATAAGGCAACATTTCCCAAATTTCATCATGCTTTAAGTAGCATGTCAAACTAGGGGGTTTTCATGATTCTGAATCCATTCCAAGCATTAGTTTTGAACGAAAAACACGCCTTGGCCTAAAAACGGCCATAGCCGTCATTACAAATGTGATGAGGTCAGCACATTTGGCCACATTTTGGCAAGTGGCTATGGCCGGAGTTTTTCGTGCAAAACTAATGCTTGGAATGGATTCAGAATCATGAAAACCCCCTAGTTTGACATGTCACATGCTTCTTAAAGCATGATGAAATGTGGAAAATGTTGCATTACATTGGTTGTCTATGGTGGGGTATACAAAAATGGCCATAACCTTTTTTTCGCGATGTTTCCGGCAGAGCAGGACTCTCATTCTGTGGACCTTAATGACCAAGTGAATAGAAAAAACACAAATAAAAAGTACGGCATGACCATCACAGGTTAATCCTTAAGCGTTGAGCGTTTGGGCCTGTGGCTCCCCGGCTATGAAGGATGTGCAGTATAACGTCCAGCGGAGGCACAACACAATGACAACAGCACAGCGCAGACTATAGTGGGCAGCACAGCTCACAGCATGGAGAAGGCCACGTACGGAACGGACCAGGGTTTGGCACAACAAACAAAATCACGGGAGCCGCCCCGCCTCTGGGCAGCCGAGGGTGGGGTGGGGTGAGGTGGGGGGGGGGGGGGGGGCAGGGACGTGCAGAGAGTGTTAGAGGGGCAGGGGCTGAAATCCTGTTAAGAGGGCACTTTTGGACAAAAATAGCGCAAATAGCAGATCTTCAAGCTCTCAACGCGTCGCGCTGCGACACGTTGAGAGCTTGTCGACCAGCTATTTTCGGGGCAGCACTCTTTAACCCATTTTGGGCAGGAACCCCTTTTGGTGTTTTAACTAAGCATTATGTTATGCTTTAGCTATTGAAAAATAGCAGATCTACACCGAGTGGCGCGCTACGAGCTTGTAGGTCTGATATTTTTGAAACATCGTGAAAATGCGGCACAAATCTTTGAATATATATTCTTTCAGAAGACTTTTTATTTCGACGTCAGGCCTAAATAGGTTAACTAGTGGAGACGCGGTGTAACGCGACATGGATTTCTAAACAAATTTGTTTGACGCAAAATACTGTGTTCACAATCAGGAGATTTCGGGGAGGAAAAAAAAAGCAATTCTCCTGAATGCTGCCGTCCTTCCGGTATGGCATGGATGCTGCATTCGTCGTCTGGAGAGGGCAGTTGTTTTACAGACGGGTAAAAGGGCAGGTGGCTGAAGCCCCCTTTGATGTCTACGTGTGCACGTCCCTGGTGGTGGTGGTGGGTAGGGGGGGAGGGGGGGGGGATGGTGGAGAGTCTGCATGAAGCTGCGACAAGACGAGGCTACTACTAGAAACACAGTCTGATTGCATGCACTGTCCAACATCAAAGCACCTGGTGGCTCCAAAACACTGCCAAAACAATCCCAAACAATGAATGGCACCCCAAGCAGAATGACGGAGCGAGGGACAACAACAGTATCCGCTGGACAACATGGCTCCTCTTACCATTGTCCAGCAGGTAAAAGACTGGACCACTGCAGTGGCTGTGGCCTCTCAGACCGGCCCCGTGGCCCTCGGGCGGGACGCGGGGGTCATTGTGTAGGGAGGTTGGGTAATGAACTGGAATAGAGAGGAGCCCACAGAGCGCACACACACACACACACACACACACACACACACACACTTTTCAGGACAAAAGAGGGGGGTGAGAGCAGTGTTTGATATAAGACGAAAAATGTCCGTCGACTACCTTTTTCCACTGACGAAAACGAAATGGAAACTAAGCTATGATGACTAAAACTATAAGACTAAATATATTGACAATTTCGTCAACAAATAAAAACTAGACAAAAATGTTGTATGCTGAAAATAGCCGATCTACAAGCTCACAATGCGTCGCAACGTGACGCGTTGTGGCCTTGTAGATCGGCTATTTTCAGCAAGTGTAAAATCAGCCATTACGACGACGGCATCAAGGCCCGCCAAAATACATTTTAGTCGACTAAATCAACTGTAGATTTAGTCGACTAAAATCTTATGATATTTAGTCGACTAAAACTAGACTAACAGCTGACTAAAATGTGACTAAAACTGAATTAAAACTATTCAAGAGACTAATGACTAAAACTAAAATTTGCTGCCAAAAACCACACTGGGTGAGAGACAAACACATAGCAGGGTTGAATCCATGCTGGATTCAACCACTCAATGGCGGTTGAGTGGTTAACACTCCCATCGCCCAGGACGAGGGTTCTTTGTCCTTTCTATTAGTAACGCCCGACGCCCAGGACGAAGTAGTGTCCAAAAGACGAAGATTATTGATATGAGAACGGATCGCATGGCTCCACAGCCTGGGAGCGCCTGTTGGGCAATCCTCGGTGTTGTGCAAGAGTGAGACGTCATCGAAAAACTCCCTCCCCTGTTTAGCTGATGAAAACGAAAATCTTAAAACGTTGATAACTCGCAATCTAAATCATCCCGTCTAATTATGAAAAAAGATCCTGTGTTAGACGGCGCTCCGCGGTCCAGTCGCTAGTCGCGATAGATTTATTCTTGTCTCCCGTTGTTGTCGATCAACTCTAGAGTGGTGTGGCTATTGTTAGCTGCTACACACACATCAACAACAACTTCCGGTCCGTCCGGAAAAGGGGTCCGTGTTTATAAATCGAATGGGCGCTATAATGTAATGGATTAAATAACCCTGAGCGATTAAAGTGTTAAATGGAAGTAGCGGGATTTTGGCGGAAGTAGCGCTCAAGGAAATTACGTTGATGCTTTACATTCTCTGTGAATTAAACAAAGTGTTGTGATTGGTCGGAAAATATCGTATCCGGGGGGAAATACATCTGCCGGATGTTCCGGCCCGACACTTCCGGCTAGGAAGACGCTCTATAAAGGCCATAGATACCTGCACCACTTACTTCAACACTGGGGGGCAGGCACCGCTCACTTCACACTGGGTGTGATGATTCCTACTCTGTGCATATACAGTATAGTGTTTTATATTTTGTGATGATATTGAATTTTCTTGTTATTTCTGAGGGGCGTTTAGCCCCTCCTATATTCAGCAATTAGTGTAGATTTTCGTTTTACACAAACATTAAATTCCCATTGACAATGAATGGAGAATTGTATGTCATAGTGTCTGAGCAAATAGGCACAGTGTCTATTTTACGTCATGATGATGTACGATGATAAGAGCACCCCTCACTTCACACGGGTGGGATTATTTTATATTTTGTTTTATGAACTGAAAGTGAATACATACTGTAGGACCCTGGATGGAAACAATATCCACAAGGACCTTTTTGGGGGGTGCTCGACTGTAACTGACTGTACTCTGTTGCCATTTGCATTTCTGTCTAATGAGGTAATCAATCAACAGCATACAGCTCAGATAATGTTTAATGCATGTAATGAAAAAATGACATCGAGGCACGCACAACAGAGGCAAAATGCGATATTCTATAGATCAAAGCGCCTTCTTGATCTGACAATCTCATAGTTAACCATCTCGGCACAGGCTCAAATTCAACCCCAACGCTGGCTGTTCAGTTCCCCATCGCTCTGTCCCTGTCTGCTGAGAAGCTGCTGTCTAAATATATCCCGCTAGGTCAGCGCCACTATGCCACCATGGCAGCTCATTAGCCCGTCTCACCAACAGACCTGGTCAAACAAGGCTACCGGTATGTCCACCCACTATAGACGTCAAGCTGTCCTTCCACAGACGTCTGTGTGTAAGCCGGAAAATATGAAAGGAGAGCGACACGTTAACAAGAGAGGACGGTGGAGCAGCGACTCCAAAAAGGCCTCAGTTGAAGGGGCTTCATGACAATAGGAGGACGTCTGTCACAGTGGAGGAAGGAGGCAGAGAGAGAGAGAGAGAGAGAGAGAGAGAAGAAAGGCTTGTCTGGATGATGTCAGGGTTTCTTAAAAAGCTGTGGAGTTTGGGGGGCAGGCAGGTATATGACAGCCAGACATCACTCTAATGGCCTCAGAGGGGTGGTAGAAAACAGAGAACTACAAAAACCGCAAGTTGCTATATCGACCAGAAGAGCCTTGTAAAGCTACTTGAACGTTAAGGTCGTTTACAACACACAAAGGACCAAACAACTCTGTGCTCCGCCTTGCTACTCTCTTCTTGTTCTGCACCAGGCAGGATGATAATTGAATAGGGTATACAGTATACAGTATGTCTGTTCTGTATACCTTTATTGGTTGTTCAGCTTTGAGGGTTTGTGTAAACACAAACATTGTCCTAACACAAACATGAAATGCCATTGATAATGAATGGTCAGTTTTGTGTGTTTGTCCCAACACGAACAGTAAATAACCATTTACAATGAATGGACAGATTTGAGTTTATATATATATATAATTAAGCTAAACGGAAATTTGCATCACAGTTATACCCTACAATTCACTACCGACTAATCTTACTCCACAAAAACTGTCTCCACTGATAACACTAATTGGCGAACTGTTGTCTTCCTCTCTGATAGGCAAATGGGTAATGAAAATGGACATGACTCGATATAAAAGGTGTCCATCTCATTCAAGCCTTGTCTCTCCATCTCAGACGTCCTTCTCTTTCCCTCTCATATCTGACTAATTGACAATTATGACAGGCTAGTAATGGAATGTCA
>NC_136794.1:39860897-39873397 GCF_951216825.1 Electrona antarctica | reverse complement strand
ATAAGGCTCTTTTAAAAGACTTACTTACTTATGTATCATTCTTTCTGACGTTTTGACCTTGTCCCCTCAATCATTTACACTGGCTTCACAACAGAGAAACTGAAGCATTCAAGTGTGAATGATGTTTGTACTCTGCATTGAATATCAGCACACCTGGTGTATGAACGTGGCTCTATTCGACCGCCCTTCTGTGCGTTGCTTGAAAATTACATCAAATGTGAAACTTTAATGCCCTTGAGAAGTAACTATACAGAAACTCAAAGGCATGTGTCTCTTTTTAACAAAAGGACTTACTGCTGGACATGACTGGAATAGGAGGGCAGTGGCTGCGCTGAATGGCGAGAAAATTATGAGCAAAATGATGGAATTGGACCTCAGGTTCCCGGCGTATCTGACCGGTCCTTCGGTCAAAGCAAACAGCCCCCTTTCATTCCAATCATCTCTCCAGTGTGTCCCCTTGCCTTCGACACTCCCCATTAACTGACCCCCCAACCGCCCAACCCAACCCTGGCCCTCTGCCCCCCCCCCCCCCAGCCTTTCGAGAAAGGCCCGACTTACTCTGGTAGGAGGGACGGCTCCTTTTCTTTGAATCGGAATAAAAGCTACTCAGGCCGCCGCGCATGCAAAATTCTGTCAGGCAGGCCAGCATGCCCCCCCACACCACCAGGCAGGCAGCAGGCACCAAGAAAGTGGGGGGTGGTGGGGGCGAGGTATCGAGGGAAGGGAACGGAGGGAGGGGAGAGAGAGAGAGAAAGAACACACAGGCTTAGAAGTGGTAAAATAAAGTGAGAGCAAGCAGCAAAAAACCCAAGTTAGTGTCAGGGGGTATAGGAGAGATAACAGAAGATATACCCATGAGGCTAGTGCGGCAAAACAGACGTGATTTGGACACATTTGCTTTGATCTACTGCAGGGAAGAACCGTTACTGCTGCGTTAGTATACAGGGAAAAAACTAGCATTGTTATGCAACAAAGGAAGCAGCAATCCCTCCCTGATCACAATACATAACGTAGTCCATCTACAAGAAATAATTGCTTTCTGTAAAAAAACATAGCATTGTCTTTCATGTGCACTCGTGCATGCCTCAGGGCACGCTAAATGTAGTGTGTACACTACATTTAGGCTTCTTTTTCCTCCCCACAATATCATTCTTCACAATATCTCAACGTCTACGGGGGGTAAGGATTCAGGAAATGACAAGATTATTACAAAAAAAAAAGATGAAAGATGAATGGAATGCACTTGGAGAGCCCATCGACAGAAATATAACGTGTGGAAACAACAAGTGTGCTGTCAGTGTCTGTGGGCGCAGTGTGTGAACACAGCAGGACGGCGCAGAGAAAGACAGGGCAATTATCTATTTTTGGGAGGGTTTGGCTTGCTGGTGGAAAAAAGCGATTTGAATGACGTGACCCTGGGAGACTTTAAGAAAGAGGCAGCCGAAGCACAAAGCTCCCTGCTGGTCCAATAACAGCACATTCAGCCACACATCCTCCTCCTCAACCCTGCTTTTATATGAAGGCCTGAAGAATACCTGTTGGGGTATTTGCGGGTATGGCATGTGGGAGTTTATAAAAGAAAGTAAGGTCCCGCACACTGGACTGAGCTCCAAAAGCTTAAGGTTTTATTATTCTCACCACATGACGTTTGGAGCCTCACGGCTCTTCATCAGACAATGAACATCACAAACAAGCACCTATATAGTCTGGCAGGAAAACACATGCAGCACGGAATCAGAAGTACCCAAAATACTTCTCGGAATCATAATTTTAGAGGAGTGTGTGTGTGTGTGTGAATGGGGGGGAGGGGGTCTCTTGACTACAGATAATGTGTTCAAGCAATATCAGACAGAGGAAAGAAGGACAGAGAGAGAGAGACCAGACGTCGACAACATGCACTGTAATGTAATGCCTGCACCGTGAAGTGAAATGACAAAATGCAACCTGTTGCATGCACCCCATGTCACAGTGCTGCTCTGCCTAGCACTGGCATGGATGGTATGTTTGTGTGTGTGTGTGTGAGTGTGGGTGGGTGCGTGCGTGCGTGCGAGTATGTGTGTATGTCCATAGACATATATAAAGGCTAGATGGCTCAAGGCGGAGTATCTGACGTAGCTCAAGTTCACCCGGCGGCCATCTTGCTTCGGGACTACAGTACAGTATGTTCAATGGCAGCTCAAACAAAAACAGTCATAACTCGCTCAAATCTTGATGGATTTACAAACGGGTTGGTTCATTACAAACGTTGTCAACGTGGCTATGATTCAGGATGCTTATCTGCTTAATTTTGTTTGTTTATAACAAACCAAACCGTTTGAAAATCGGCAAGTTATGGTTATTTAAAAGTACATGCCCCATAGACACAATGTTATGCTGCCCCGAGGTTAGATGGCCGCCATGTAGCAACTTCGCTCTCCATTGGCCAGAGCACGGGTGAGCCATCTAGCTTTCTTATTGCGAACGCAGTGAGCACTAACTATGAGACCTAGCAGAACATGTCTGTGTGTCTGTCTGTCTGTGTGTGTGTGTGTCACGCTGTAACACCACCCGCCCGCCACCAGAGGGCGCAGCTGTATCACACACAACACACACACACACACACACACACACACACACACACACACACACACACACACACACACACACACACACACACACACACACACACACACACACACACACACACACACACACACACACACACACAACTTAACTTAAAGACAACTTCTTTTTTTTTTAAAGAAAAAAAACACACCCACACACGCTCACATACACACTAAAAAATAACGTAATAAAAAAAATTAACTTAAAAAAACACTTAAAAAAAAGAATTAAAAAAAACCCATTAAAGCTGCGTTCGCTTCCCGCGTTCGCACATCTTACTTGTATATATCTATGTGTGTGTCCCTATACCTGAGGTGGACTGTCTGTTCCTGCGTGGGGAGCGTGTGAGTCTCTGGTAGGGGTCAGTGGTTCCGTACAGGTCCAGGGTGGACATGCTCAACAGGATGGTCTTCTGGAGGTAATCCACCACCGCCAGGCCGTTACAGTTCCCCAACGCTAGACTGGAGCGCACACGCACGCAGGCACACACACGCACGCAGGCACACACACACGCACGCACGCAGGCACACACACACACGCAGGCACACACACGCATGCACACGCACGCAGGCACACACACGCATGCACACGCAGTACGCACACACACAGTACACACACACACACACACACACACACACACACACACACACACACACACACACACACACACACACACACACACACACACACACACACACACACACACACACAAGATATAACATTCACTGTTTGGATATACTACAGTTGATTAGTCACACAGTTTATATTTACATGTACATGGTGTCCATAACACTGACTCATACAGTATGTTACAGTATATGACAGTGCTGGAGGTTTGAACCTGTGAAGCCATGAAAGACGAGGTGATGCTTGAGTACTAGCCTCGGAAACCCAGACTTTTTCCGAGTCCACTTCAATTCGGCATAGAGTAGTGCAAACATCACTCACTCTCTGCTGATTTCTGATCGTCTGCACCTTTGTTAAATTGACACACACAAGCACACATGTACACACACACTCCTCTCTCTCTCTGTCGCTCTAAGTAATTAGTCTCATGTCGCGCAGCTGCGCATAGTTTCTCCCGGCGGATCCTGCCGGGAGCTGCCTATGCCATAAAAAGCATAGGTGAGTTCCAGGCTACTTGAGTACCATCAGCCAAACGCTGCCTTCATGGCTGTGGGATGGATTAGATCAGGGGTTCCCAAAGTGGGGTCCGGGGACCCCCATGGGTCCTTGAGGGAGTTCCAGGGGGTCCCCAGCTAAATGATAGTTTGGAACCAAATGGACCATTATGGGTCTGTAACTCTGAGTGTACTTACGGGTCCATTTGGTTCCATTTGTACACATTGAGTTAAATCAACATTGATTTTACAATATAAATTGGGGGGTCGCAGAGATAGAAATGCCATTAAATGGGGGTCCGTAGACTAATGCATGTCAAACTGGGGGGGGTCCTTGAAATTAAACGGGTTGAGAATCACTGCTAGGGCCGTAAAACTCTTCTCTTACTTATGGGGGTCCCTGGCATACTGGGGGTCCGCGGGCTAATTAGTGTCAATTTGGGCGTCCTTGACATAAAAAGGTTTGGGAACCACTGGATTAGATGCAAGGACTGTCTAAAGAGGACGAGACGCGAAGACCGTACGGGCGACGCCATGGTGCTCCATGGTGCTCCATGGAAGGAAAGAAACATGCGCAGTTGAGACCAGGAAGTTGTACATGCACAAATTCGGGCATGTACAACTTCCTGGTCTCAACTGCGCATGTTTCTTTCCTTCCATGGAGCACCATGGAGCACCATGGCGTCGCCCGTACGGTCTCGTCTCGTCCTCTTTAGATAGTCCTTGATTAGATGCAGTCTTCCTCAGCTCGTCTCAGCAGACTTCAACACAACGTGTTGAAGACATGTCTTCCTCAGCGTGTCTCAGCAGACTTCAACACAACACAACGTGTTGAAGACATGTCTTCCTCAGCGTGTCTCAGCAGACTTCAACACAACGTGTTGAAGACATGTCTTCCTCAGCGTGTCTCAGCAGACTTCAACACAACGTGTTGAAGACATGTTTTCCTCAGCGTGTCTCAGCAGACTTCAACACAACGTGAATGGAACGACGACACGGTCTGTCTGGCTGCCTGCATGTTTCTTGACCCTGGAGGTCTCGTCTCGTTCAGACGTGGCATTTTGTAAATGCCAGATTGCAGAGCTCAGTGAATGGAACGCGTCGCTGTCGTCAGTTTAAGGTGTATTCATTAAATTGTCTTTGTCAATTTATTACCTGGCTGCTTCCTGGAATGGCAAAAAGATGGGGATGAAGGTGGAGCCAGGTTTTATGCAGAGGCCTCCCCAAGCCAAGGATCATACCATCATGGGCCTATAGCTAGAGTGGCGGGACTGGGACTTGTTTGGGTTCTGTTCAGCTTGTTATTGGTGCTGTCCTCCCCCGTGTGAATCACTATATGAGCCTCCATCATGTGTCATTATGTCAGGTCTGTTAGTCGAGTTCACTTTCTTTGTGGTTATTTATCTATTTTTGTTTCATTGATTTCGACCGAGGGTTGCAGATAACTATGAAATCTTGCGTTTTTGTCACATAACACACAATTCCTGTCACTCTGTCATGCAATTCCCGTCACACCCCCCAGGTCATCGTGACATCACGTGACATCAGCCCCCTGGTGGTCACCCCAGGCAGGTTAGAGCCCGCTGCACCTACAAGCTCATAGCGCGGCACCGAGTGCAGACCTATGAGCTTGAAGGTCTGCTATTTTTGAAAAATCGTGAAAATGTGGCGCAAATTTGGAATATATATTCTTTCAGAGCGTTTTTAACTCAAATATTTGCTTCTGGGGGGGTCCCTGGAACAACATATTTTGAGAAGGGGTCAGCGGGCAATTACATATATTTTTGGGGGTCCTTGACATGAAAATGTTTGAGAACGACTGACATACTGTAGAAACATGACGTTTTTCAAGAAAACTGTCAGGATTTAGAAGGCATTTGTAGAATCGTCCTCAGGTCTACATGGGTTAACTTGCAAGCCTCTGTGGTGAATGAGCAAGAGGACACTCATTCAACAACTTTCAATAACTTCTAATCGTTAATTTATATTGTATAGTTGTTTACATTTCCATGGCGCGCCGAGAATAGCACTGGAGCCAATGTGTAGGCGAGGTGGCAGGACAGAAACAGGCTGCATTTACACAGGATACAGATAGACTGAAATGGTGGCGAATCTAACTCAATTATCTGCTCGATGACTCAGTGACACGGCGGATATGCAGTTGGAAAGGGATTTTCACAAACAGATGGAGCATTGTTGTCATCCCTGAAACGACTGCTGCTTTCTGAACTTGAATGATGTACACAACAAACGTGCAACAATACAGACCTTTGATTGATAACATTTAGAAGTACGTATCATTTATGGCGAAAACTAAATGGAAACTAAATGAAAGCTAAGCTATGATGACTAAAAGTAAGACTAAATATATTGACAATTTCGTCAACAAATAAAACTAGACTAAAATGTTAGGAAGGGACTAGTGGATAAAGAGATCCAGTATAAATAAAAGACAAGTCATTTTACAATTGGTTTCATGCTGAAAATAGCCGATCTACAAGCTCACAGTGACGCGTTGTGAGCTTGTAGATCGGCTATTTTCAGCAAGTGTAAAATCAGTCATTACAACGGCATCAACGTCTAAAATACATTTTAGTCGACTAAATCAACTGTAGATTTAGTCGACTAAGATCTTATGACATTTAGTCGACTAAAACTAGACTAACACTAAAACATTCCAGGTGACTAAAACTAAATAAAAGTTTAATTCCAAAGACTATGACTAAACTAAAATAGAAATTTGCTGCCAAAAACAACACTGACTGGGGGAAAGGGAGCGGTCCAAGAACAGAGCCAACTGAGGTCAAGTATCATCGCCGTTCTCCAAGTATTTTATATATATATATATATATATATATATATATATATATCCTCCATATATAGAGGATTTAAGTGGTTATAAAGATTGAGATTCACTGGCATAGAAACTCTGGATCTAACACAGAACGTCTGTTGTCATTTAGCTGTAATGCAGATGCCAAACTATTACAACCAACAAAAACTCCATCAAGGTTAGTTGCTGCGAGAGAGTGAGGTCTAGCCAACACCAACTCGGGATTCCTGGATCGCTGCCCTCCACAATTTCCTCTATCTAACATCAGGTTCTTGAGCACTGCAGTGTCTTCAGCGCCGCAGCACGTCTACATACGTAGGTGGTACGCTTCTTTCGCCTCCTGGCTTTGCCCTGGGTTGGCTCCCATAGGGTCAATTTACTTGTCTCTAGTTCTGGGTGCCTGACGCAGTGCCCTGCCAGCCTCATCCTTCTCTCTCTGACTTTGTCCGTGACCTGTTGGTAGATCCCCATAGAGATCCACATTTCTGATGCGGTCCGTCCATGTGACACCTAGTGCCATTCGTAGCATTCTTGTCCATCAAGGAAGGATTTCAATAGAGATGAGTAAAGGTGCAGCTTGAACATTGACTTCTGAGGAAATAGAATGTGGTAGGGTGGGTGGGTGGGGGGGGGGGAGTTGGGGTTTGGCATGGGAGGGATTGTCCATCCTTCTGGCGGCCCGGCGGCGGTGCCGGGGCGGCTGCCAGTGGAGAGAGATGGTTCGTGCCAAACATATTGTCAGTCTTTCTCAAGGAGAGGACAGGGACACACTGTGTTGCCAGCCAAGAGGACTTTCAAGTCAAGTGGCATTAATTATTGTGCTTTAAGCACCACTACAGTCACTGGTGGATGCTGACAGAGGGAGAGACAGACAGTCTCTGTAAGGCATGGATTCATACTAAAACATGGCACGACGGTGTGGTGTTGCACATTGAAAACAGCGAGCGACACACGAGCTGCTCTCCACCGTCCTCGGCGGGTAACACCATCACGCGACACACATAAACGCATAAATTGGGGCATAAGACCGAAGTACTTGACTCAATGACCTTATGCAGTACAGCATGCAGTCAGTCGGTCAGTAGAACATATTTTTGGGTAAAGCAAAATATTAAAAACAAATATATATATGAAAATTCAAAAAGGCAAAAAACAAGAAAGAAAACCTCAATAGGCGTGGTCAAAAAAGAGTGAGAGACAGAGTGACAGACAGACAGACAGACAGACAGACTTACAGGCCGTATGCAGAGTTGATGTCCAGGCTGGTGATCTGTTGCGGAGGTTCTCCGTCCACCCACAGTAACTGAACCACCAGCTCTGCCTGGTATCCTGGTGGCATCCGTACAGCTCTGTCCTTCACTCTGACACACACACGCACGCACGCACGCACGCACGCACGCACGCACGCACGCGGACAGACACATACACACACACACGGACAGACAGACAGACAGACAGACCGAGTCAGACATTTTAGTCAGACAGACAAAAGGAGAGATGTAAACCTTAGAAGTCTGCTCAAGACCAGTGTTGGGGGGGGGGGGGGGGGGGGGGGGGGGGGCGTTACTTTCCAAAGTAACGCCCCCCGCACAGTGATATCAACCCATATCTACAGGCTTGTAGATCTGCTATTTTTGAAGAATCGTGAAAATGTGGCGCAGATCTTTGAATATATATTCTTTCGGAGCGGACGTTCCCTGGAACAACGTACTTTTAGATGAGGGGGTCGGCAGCCAATTACATATATATTTTTGGGGGGTCCTCCTTGACATGAAAAACTTTGAGAACCACTGACATAGAAACAGGGTTTTTCAGAAAACTGTCATGATTTAGAACTTAAGACATTTGTAGAATCTGGTCTCACTCAGGTCTAAATGGATTCATGCAAATAACTGCCATCAGACTTGCATAATACTACATTTTGTACAACAAAATGTTAATCTATAACGAATAAGTGTGTGAATCTGTAGTTCCAACAACACTGTGCAACTCTTTTTTACTTTGTTCAGTTACTTTTGATACTGCAGGTTTACACTCTATAACATTGGAAGGATCAGACCCTTCATCACCCAAGAAGTCAGCCCAGCTTCTTATCGAGACATCATTTATGTCAAAACTTGACTGTCGTAAATCATTCCTTGCCGTCCTCAGGTCTAAATGGGTCTCAAAATGATTTAGAATGCTGCAGCATACTTGGTCTTCAGCAAGCCAACATGTTCACCTCTCACCCATTCTCTGCTCCATCGGCTCCCAGTTACTGCCCACACAGAGTGCAGAACACTGGCCTACAAAGCAACCAAAGTTATGGCACCCCCTCATCTTCAAAGCCTGATCCAACCCTATATACGCCTCCCGCTTGCTCAGCCTTTCAAACGTGAAGCGAGGAACGCAGTCGTTGTTGCCTGGGTCAACACAGGTCTCCTCCAGGTCTGTTGAAGAGGGGCGCGACAACGCAAGCGTAAAAAAAAAAAGCTAAACAGAATCCAGGTCTGGTGAGTCGCAGGCGTGTGCCCGCAACAAATTCACGGGACCGCGCTCACGTAAATACGCTTGCGTTGTCGCACCGCGACTGCTCCCCATAGTGCTCCGCGCAAAAACGCAGGTCTCATTGAAAATGAACTATAGGCACGTTTTATCGCTCCCCGTTTGAAAGGCCCGTAGACTGATAATAGCTTCTTGAGTGTCTGCTAAATGCCTACATTGAAAATGTTATAATCTACCAGATTTTGCCCATTTTTTAACAATAACCATTCAACACGTATTTTTGACAGCTTCTCAAAAAACACTATTTTTAGTCATGAGGGTCTCTCTGCCCCCCAACACTCGTGAAATGTATACCAGAAAATGTATTTATGCATTTGAAAAGTGAATAGCCTAATATTCACCAGGAGTATTAATTATACACATTGACTCAAGTACTGGAGTTGAGTACTTTGTTTACCACTGCGTAGTACAGTACATGTGTGTGTGAATGCATCTTGTGCATGCGTCGGTGCGTGTGTGTGTGTGTGTGTGTGTGTGTACTGTGCGCGCGTGTGTGTGTGTAACTCTGGGAGGGTATGGAACCAAACGGACCTTGGCGGGTCCATTTGAGTTCCATTTGTACACTCTCAGAGTGAATTTTACAATATAAATTGTGTGCAACACACGCACAGTGGTGGAAAAAGTACTCAATTGTTGTACTTAAGTAAAAGTACCAATACTGCAATATAGAACTACTTCGTTACAAGTAAAAGTACGGAATTGAAAATGTACTTAAGTATCGGCATCAAAATGTACTTAAAGTACTAAAAGTAAAAGTACTCATTGTGCAGAATATGCCATTTCAAAAGTTCAAAATGTGTACAAAATCTATTGAAAATAGCAGATCTACAAGATCTGCTATTTTCAAATGGCCGAAATGTATAGGGTTGAAGTGGTTAATGTATTTTTTTCTAATCAAAATTAAACTCTCCAAAGTAACTAGTAACTAAAATGTTCAAATAATTGTAGTGGAGTAAAAGTACAAATGTTGGCTCTGAGATGTAGTTGAGTAGAAGTAAAAGTACTGGAAATTGGAAATACTCAAGTAAAGTAGGCTACAAATACCTCAAAATTGTACTTAAGTACAGTACTTAAGTAAAAAGTACTTAGTTACTTTCCACCATTGCACGCGTGCGTGCGTGCGTGCGTGCGTGCGTGCGTGCGTGCGTGCGTGCGTGCGTGCGTGCGTGCGTGCGTGCATGTGTGTGTGTCTTTACTTGAGGCCTATGCTGTCTTTGACCCCCTCCGGGGTGCCTCCTCCGGGGCTGCTGGGTGGCTGAGGTTGGGGGGAATGAGAGCCTGGAGGCTCCGAGAAGCAAGGGTTGTTCTCCGGCTCCGAGGGAGAGATGCAGGCGTCCTCGCTCTCACACTGGAAACGCAGCTCCAGCGACTGGATGACGACACACAGGTTAACAGCACAGCGTGACATGATTATGAGCAGTGGTGGACAGACAGGAACCAAGTAGAGCAGTGGATTTCAACCTTTTTCATATCAAGGCCCATTATTTTTTTGGGGGGGCGTTTGAGCCACGGACCACAATTTACAATTTACAATTTAGGCATTTAGCAGACGCTCTTAATCCAGAGCGACTTACATTAAGCAATTTGATGAGATTTAGCCTCTCACAGGCTAAATCTCATCAACTGGTGCATTGCTGAACTACTATGACTTTGCACTATTACATTGCACTGACTAGCACTATGGGTTTATTGTACACAGTATGGTTATTTATTTGTATGCCAGTGGTGAAGGTCTGAACTGAATTATGTTGTTTCATGCAAGCAATCTATCTATCTATCTATCTATCTATCTATCTATCTATCTATCTATCTATCTATCTATCTATCTGTCTATCTTGTTTTGAGTGGTTCTACTTTACTTTCTGGTATTTATTTGTATATGTTCATGCACATTTTTACACACAGCATTTCATCATTAGAATATGAGCAGATCGAATGCTTCGGCGACTCGAAAATAATCATCCCTTTGAAGTCTGTGACAGAAGGCACAGCTTTTGGATCCTATCTAGACGGCATATACTGTATAGTTTCCATCCTGTCGCCCGAGGAGATGGTCAGTTGCTGTGTAATTGTCTCCACCAGGCCGAAGGCATGGGGAGAGAGTATGTTTTGCACTCCGTCCGTCCGTCCGTCCGTCCGTCCGTCCGTCCGTGTGTGTGTGTGTGTGAGTGTGAGTGAGTGTGAGTGTGAGTGTGTGTGTGTACTTTTGCTATTTCTGAATCTGAATTTCTGAATCAGTTTGGAGTTTCTCCCCGACAGAAACAAGAACTAAAAGTGCATTAGTAACAGACTGACCAACAGCCTCTACCCACAGGCTGTCAGGCTGCTGAATGAACAACCAAATGGACCCTAGCGCCGATATGCCATAGAAAGCATAGGTGGACCCCAGGCTAAAAATGGGATCTAATGGGGCCGTTTATTTGTTTCACTCACTGCTATCTGCGTGTTGGCCTCGTATAGAGCTGTTTGTTTCACTCACTGCTATCTGCGTGTTGGCCTCGTATAGAGCTGTTTGTTTCACTCACTGCTACCTGCGTGTTGGCCTCGTATAGAGCCGTGTGTTTCACTCACTGCTATCTGCGTGTTGGCCTCGTATAGAGCCGTGTGTTTCACTCACTGCTATCTGCGTGTTGGCCTCGTATAGAGCTGTTTGTTCCACTCACTGCTATCTGCGTGTTGGCCTCGTATAGAGCTGTTTGATTCACTCACTGCTATCTGCGTGTTGGCCTCGTATAGAGCCGTTTGTTCCACTCACTGCTATCTGCGTGTTGGCCTCGTATAGAGCTGTTTGTTCCACTCACTGCTATCTGCGTGTTGGCCTCGTATAGAGCCGTTTGTTCCACTCACTGCTATCTGCGTGTTGGCCTCGTATAGAGCTGTTTGTTTCACTCACTGCTACCTGCGTGTTGGCCTCGTATAGAGCTGTTTGTTCCACTCACTGCTATCTGCGTGTTGGCCTCGTATAGAGCTGTTTGATTCACTCACTGCTATCTGCGTGTTGGCCTCGTATAGAGCCGTTTGTTCCACTCACTGCTATCTGCGTGTTGGCCTCGTATAGAGCTGTTTGTTCCACTCACTGCTACCTGCGTGTTGGCCTCGTATAGAGCTGTTTGTTCCACTCACTGCTATCTGCGTGTTGGCCTCGTATAGAGCTGTTTGTTCCACTCAATGCTACCTGCGTGTTGGCCTCGTATAGAGCTGTTTGTTTCACTCACTGCTACCTGCGTGTTGGCCTCGTATAGAGCTGTTTGTTCCACTCACTGCTATCTGCGTGTTGGCCTCGTATAGAGCTGTTTGATTCACTCACTGCTATCTGCGTGTTGGCCTCGTATAGAGCCGTTTGTTCCACTCACTGCTATCTGCGTGTTGGCCTCGTATAGAGCTGTTTGTTCCACTCA